>NW_027530642.1:721429-799925 GCF_008692635.1 Crocuta crocuta
AATGAGTGTCACTGTGGCTCCACTTAATTTTGCTTGTACAGACATAAGCAAAATAAGGGACAAACTAGACAATCACTAACCAAATGATAAAAGGGTAACTGAAAGAATAATTATTAGTTAAAAAGCACATTTCTAGTCTATATCCTGAAATATCCTGGCCGTTCTTTTATCTCTTGCATTAGTATGACCAACCTATCAAAGCTTTCAAAGTCCATATACATGATCTCATTTTATCCTCAGAACAATCCATGAGGGTTTGGAAACAAACTCACAGAATTCACTTTGCAATTAACCAAACCGATGATGTGAAGTACCTTCAGAAATTTCGGAGTGAATTAATGTTAGCACCAAGTTGAAATCCTGGCCTTGGACACCTAATGCAGAGCTGAGGGAACAGGGGGCTGATTTTTCTGAGTAGTATTCTACTGTCGATCCAGTTTCCAATTAACTACAATCATAAGCCTTATCAGAAGCACTTTTCCTTTCTTTCATTACAATTCCCTTTTATTTTTTAGTTCAACTACTGAGCTTCAGAAGTGATCTTTGAAAAGAATAGAAAATTAATTGCAGGTTCCCACCTGTCTGTAGTCTAGGGGTCCCATGAAATATTGAATTAATTGATCCCAGAAGCCCAGTAATAGGAGAATAATGACTTTGGTCACCCTCAGCCACATTCTGACAACATCAGGTTAGGAAATTGTGGTCTATGTCTTTTACTCTCTTCAATCTCCTCTGCTTGTTTGCTGGACTCTCATCAGGAGGCAGTGATTGAGTATTCTATATGCTTGTTAATTAAGACATGTGCAATGTGGAATCATTAGTGAGGCACAACCAGTTGGAACAAACCATGTTCCAAAGGAATAAATAGAAATGGAAATCTGTGCTTTTTTATAACTGGAATTTTCTCCACCACCCCTTTCTGCATCACTGGTCCCAAACAACACACTCCTCACAGCCAAGTTCAAATCTCTTCTCCCATGTCAACTTGTTCTCTTCCTGATCTTTATCAGAACTTCAGAACTTTATCAAAAACATGCTTTCTTTTCTTTTCCCTTCTCTTTTCTTTTCCCTTTAATTTCCCCTTTACTTTCTGTTCCATCCCCTTCTTCCCACTTCAGCCTCTTTCTTGCTTGCTTGCTTGCTTGCTTCAGATAATTTTTGAAAAGAATAGAAGCTTAATTATTGCGGGCTTTTTCCTATCTCTTATCTAAAGGTTCATTACCCTACATGGAGTTCAGAAGGTATGGTCAGAGCTCCTCACCTCAACCTCATCCATCAACTACTTGGGGAAACTCTAAACTGAGCAAAGATCAGTTTTCTTTACTATAGGACTTAAGAGCCCTTATATCTCAAGGATGGTAAAACAGTAGTCACTGCCTCTTGTCTTTCCCATGTATTTTGATTTCTAATCACATTTGACTTCACTTTCTATTTTATAGTGAAATTTATTTTTATTTTTAGTATGTGAAAAGCTTTTCTCTAAAATTAGACGTAAAGTTTCTTGAAACTGCAGATATAATAGATTTATTTTGTGGATCTCATAATACCCTGGATCCTACTGAGATTATGTTATTAATTCCATGTTTCAGATGTGGAAATTGAGAGTAAGAGAATGAAGTGAGCTTCTTAGTATTTCTATCTTTTCCCAAGAACTTTTTGGCTATACTCCTTGCCTCAGTTTCCTTGTCTGTAAACTGGGAACATTAATAGTATCTACCACTGTATTTTTTAAATATGTTTTTTTAAATAAGGATTAATTGAGTTAACTTGTAGAAATTCTGTGGCACAGTGAATAGCAATGAGTAAATAGTCAATAAGGATTATGTATATTGGAGCACCTGGCTGGCTCTGTTGAAAGAGCATGCAAGTCTTTATCTCAGGGTTTTGAGTTCAAGCTCCATGTTGTGCATGGAGATTACTTAAAAATAAAATCTTAAGGGGAACCTTGTTATGAGCTCAGGTTGTGATCTTGTGATTGTGGGATCTATCCCTGTGTCAGGCTCCCTGGTGAGTGTGGAGCCTGCTTGAGATACTTTCTCTCTGCCCCTCCTCTGTTCATGCTCTCTTGGCACCTCTCTCTCAAAATAAATAAACATTAAAAAAATAAAGAATAAAAATTTCAAAAATAAAATCTTAAAAAATATGTGTTATTATGTGCAGCTTAATATATGAAACAAAATAGAATACATTGTGACCAATCAGCAAATAACTATGCAACTAAAGTCTTCAGCCAAGCTCTCTGCAGTTCAGCAACTATCATTTTATCCCCAGTTTATCTGAAATAGGAATAACTTTTTCTCTTGATAACTTTCAAGTAGTTTAGCCAGCCCCTTAAAGACATAACAGCTTGACTGTGGAAGACACTCTATTCCAAGGTGTTGGGCTATAACAGGATTCAACCCTAGGCTCTCTGTGTTCTAATGAGGAAAGTTCTGTTCCTGTTTTATATGACCTCCCTCCAAAAAGAAAATATTCTGATTTAGTTCTGGGGGGTTAGGGTAGAAAACCTGGTCAATTTAAATGTCTCTAAACTTCACTATTTTTGTATGCCCAGAAAAGTATAATGAAAGTTTGAAAGAAGGGAGCAAGAAAAATAATCCGGTGGAAACAAAGCTCATTACACGGTTGCAGGTGTGTGAGTATTTCAAATTTGGAGTTATGAGTGATGGAATATAAAAGAAGAATAGGATCTGGAATAAGAGAACTAATATTCCAGTTCTGGCTAGATTATCAGTTTGTTTTGTGTGACAGCTTATTTTTTTTTTTCTTATCTGGAAATGGGTACAATTATAGCAGCTACCCCATAGGATTGTGGTAAGGGTAAAATAGATGATATAGGGAAAATATATCCAGTAAACAGTCACTGTTGTCATTGGAAGTGAAGGACAATGTTATAACCATTCAACCACCCAGAAAATGTGATATCTCAGCATTGTTCTAGCCTGTTCTTTGGATGGAATATAAAGCAATATGCTTAGTCCACAAAAACATAACCTAAGGGCACAAAAAATTAGGACCAATTATTTGCACTACAATATGCTTCCAAGTCTTTGGGGGGAAAAAACACTCTCCTTTGTATTTCCATTGAAACTACATAAGCTTCCTTGGTATATAATTTTTAAAAATTCTATGAAAGAGAAGGGCATTGAAGAAATAGAAGACTGAATTTGATGATTGTTTTTTGAGGGTCAATCACAGATGAGGATTAAAATAACAATATAGTCTATTCAAGCTGTGGAAAGTAGCATTTGATTTGACATCCTTGATCAAATTTCCATAACTTTGGGGGTACAGAATGGAGTGTGCATAGAACAGTTGAGACCACAGACTTTGCTTTCAGATCAGGGTGCCATTGGCAAGCCTGACATTTGTAAGCTGACAAAATTTGGACAAATATGTAGCCCTCAGCATTCTCACCAGTAGAGTGGGAATGTTAGCTTGTATGGCCTATAATGAAGACTGAATAAGATACTGTATTGAAAAGCAATGCCCAGCACTTAGTATACATCTAATCTAGTTATTTGTTTTTCTTACCCTTGTACCTAGGGTACTTTTGTACCTTACATGTAGTTACCTAGAGAGGCAGATTGTATAGGATCCTTTCTGTGTCTATTGCATCTGCTTCAACTATGAAGATAAACAGAGGATGAGCTCGCCAGGGCATTAGACATTATTTAGTTTCAAACCATCTTTTCTCAGAAGGGTTTCTGATAATCAGATTAGCTTTGTCTGTTTAGAGCTGGGTTCTCTATGCCTTGTGCCCCACTGTCCTCCATTGTCTTTATCCCTTGAAGGACATTGGAGAACACAGTGGAAGGGAATGAACTCAGAGACAGAGTCCAAGGAGAAGAGAGGAAACTTAACCTGTTAGGAAACTTGGAATATGTGTAGAGTTAAATCAGAGGAGAAATATGCCTCTAAGCCCTTTTTAAATAAGCCCCAAAGCCAAAGGCAATCACTTGCAGGAAAAGAAAACATTAAGTTAAATGAATTATTTTTTTTTATATTTTATTTATTTATTTATTTATTTTTTATAAATAGTTTATTGTCAAATTGGTTTCCATATAACACCCAGTGCTNGTTAAATGAATTAAAAGTTGTGTGTGTCAAGACGGAACATACTTGCTAACAGTGAGAGGCCCATTTAATGAGTATCTGCTAAGGTATAGATTTATGTACAACAAAATTCTGCGTTTGACAGTTTTTTACTAGTCTGCATTTCAAATTTGTACAAAAAGCTAATAATTTTTCTTGATAGGCTGTTCTTCCTATATGCGTTTAATCAGTGATAAGAACAACAAAAAGAATTCGTTCTATGTCTCCCCCTCTCCGTATGCTTTTTCTATGTTTGAAATAAAGTTGCTCTTTGGGGAAAGGGTTTCACAGGCTTAGGCAATGCATTGAATATGGGTCAGCTTGCAGGAATGTCAGAGCTGGAAGTGTCCTTAGGGATCCTATTAGAGGTCATTTTCTTTCTTTTTTTTTTTTTTAATTTTTAATGTCTATGTCTTATTTTGAGAGAGAGAGAGACAGAGCATGAACAAGGGAGGGGCAGAGAGAGAGGGAGACACAGAATCTGAAGCAGGCTTCAGGCTCTGAGCTGTCAGCACAGAGCCCGATGTGGGGCTTGAACCAACAGACTGTGAGATCATGACCTGAGCCGAAGTCAGATGCTTAACAGACTGAGCCACCCAGGCTCCCCTAGAGGTCATTTTCAATATGAGAAACCAAGATACCAAATAAGGTTCCTGATTTATAGCAGGAAACCAGATTCTAGTGTAGAAATGTTTTATAAGCTTCCAGATTGTAAGGTCTAAAGCTGGGAAAAGTAAAGTGAATGTTCCTCTGCTTGTTAATGACTGAGATGCTTCATCTCTACCACTTCCAAATATATGACTTTGATGTTTGAAATGCTAATGTTCTTTGGGTCAGGCACTACATTAGCCATGCGAAGGGGTCATGGTCACATGCCACTAACACCAGGTAGTGCAAATATAATATAAGATTTATTGGGGGAAAACTTTAAAAAGTAGTAGAGTGTATACAATCTCTTGAAATCTCATTTCCCAAGGCTTAAGCCATAATCATTCTGGAGGCTTCATGGACAGCATTCCAGTGGAGAGGGGTCATGGTATAATACTCTATATATTTAAGGAGTCAGAGGAACATGGAACATCTATGTGGCTGTTTCAGTAGTATACTGGATCAGGCTTATATTGCCTCATAAAAGCTGATTGTACTCAACTCTTCCCAGTGATGCTTTCACGGGTTCACATTGTTAGGTTGGTATTGGCCATAGTGAGAATGTTTACGCATTGAATATTGACAAATACTACAAAGTGGGGATTATTTTGTTGGAAAACTACATTACTAGCACATCATTGCAACTATGTTATCATGGTTAGATAACACATGGTTAGATAATACTTCCGGTTAGAGAAGTGCCCTTGTTAGAAAGATAAAATCTTGGGAGTTAACTCAGACTTGCTGAGCTCACTTCTGCAAAGCTTCCCAAAAAGGGTGGACAGGGAATGAGTCCTACAGGGCCATCCAGATCTGTCCCTCAGTCACTCTCTTCTAAAAGCCTCATTCTCCAAGGAAGAAAAAGAACTAAAATAACAGCTACTTTAAAGAGCCCTTACCTTATGCCAGCTGCTGTGCTAAGCACTTTACATACATTGTCATTGTGTTCTTAAAGCCATAGTTGGCATAGCTGTTATTATTTTATAGATGAGGAAACTGAGGCCTATAGCATATCAAACAACTTACTTGAGGAATTGGGGGTTTTAAAAAGGCAGCGGTAAAGGTCTGTCAGGTTTTAGACCTGGAAATGGTAAGCATGACTGTTCTATGATGATTCCTTTAAGATCATGTCTCCCACCTTATGAGCTGTAGATACCAGTGAGTCTCAAGTACAACATGAGCTGTAGAAGACTTTCAAGGAGTAATTAAATCCATATGCACAGGAGTCATTGTCTGTAAGTCAAATAATTGTCCCAGATGTGTTCATACTACTGTTTTCAAATCTCAGTGCATATTGTTGAGATGAATATACATTTATGTATTGAATTTATATTAGTATTTGTATTCACATTAATTAATTGTCTACTATATTTAAGACATTCCACCATGTACGGGGCATATAGCCATGAAGTAGGTGGGTATATTTTCTTTATTAATAAATGCTATGTAGACGATACTTCATGTCAGGTAAACAAAAATTTTTGCCATTACAAAGAACACATTCTTTTTGGAAGTATCTGGGAACTCCTGCCTCTAGACTGAATGCCTCTTGCTACCATGGTCTTCCTTGCAAAGTTAGCTGCCATTTGTTCTATGCCTGCCTCTATTATCAGCCCTTGGAACCACTATGATAGCTCCCTAATGGATCTATCACTCTCTGTTTTTCCTTGACCCTGATCTGCCAGTCTCTTATTTCTAATGCTTAGCTTTCAGAAAATCATTTCCTTGGTCAAATCTAACAACATAACATGGATTTAGGAATCAATTTATGTTCATTTGTCCAAATTTGGAGTAAGTCAGTATAAGTGAACCTTACTCTTGCTACTTTCATGTTGAGTATTCATTTGTTGTGTTGTGTCTCTTTTATCCCCCTCCAGATCTACCACATGCACACACACAGAGACACTCACACACCCGAAAAGAAAAGAACAAGACAAAAAGTGCACGAACAACAAACACACTTCTCAAGTGTCTTTAAAGCTGTGAGTGAAGATCCCATTTTACCAAAAGTTTAGATGCTCATAAACTTTTGAAATATTCTTTCAGTAAGTCACAAGAATCTCCTCTGTCAGATCTAAAATCTATGTCATTTCCTAATTCACATGCAATTTTTAATATCTATATTATTTTCAAACATACTTGATAACAGAAAAATACTGTAGATTAAGCATCCTGTGGCACATCTAGATAAATTAACTGGTTGCTACTCCTCAGGTAATATGCTTTTGTAAAATCAATTGGTATTTAACTTGAGAAAACCACCTTTTAGAATCCTAATGAACGCCTATTCTGAGAGCATTAATTTGAAATGTGTCGCTCTTTCTCCTCCAGCACTGAGGTGTTGCTTTGTATGAGTGTAATCAGAATCTGCAAGGGGAATTTTTCCATATTCATCTTCAGAGACTACCTCTTGAAAGGAAAGCACATACTCTGGTTTTAAAAACCATGATCAGTACATTTTTTTCTCATGGTGTAGAAAATGCCAAAGCAAATCAAATATGATTTGTGGGTATAATTTATAATTTAGTTGGGGCAGTGTAGAAACTCTTGAACTGGTTGGTAAAATCCAGAGAAATCATAGACGCGTCTAGGGGATCTGCTCCCCAGTCAACCTCCCCATCACAGCTTCAACATTGTGCTCATTATGGAAATGTTCCTGGCACTCTGGTACTTTCTGCATGGCCTCCTGCTTGTAAAACCACATGCTAACACTCTACAGCTTCATTAATAAAAGAAGGATAATTGGGAGATCTCCATTTGATTTCAATGTGAACATCTGGGGAACACTTGTAATTTAAAAAAAAAAAAGATTTTTTTTTTTTCTTTTTGGCTTCTGAGGAGAACCTTATATTCAATACAAAGATGGGGGTAAATTGAGACCTTCCCTGCTGACAGTATAACTACCTTTCATTGCTAAGGCACAAATAATTACTTATAAAAGAGCAGGTGGTCTTCTTTAAAAAATCCAAATAAATGTTCTAGGTATTTTTAGACATCCTTTGCTACAAGCCTTCCTCATTCTCTCCTAGATCAAGTGGCCACTTTAAAAAGAATCAACATGATGAATACACTGACATCTGTTTTCTGTAGATGTTTTCACCTTCATTTTTCTTTTCTTTTTCCACTTGTTAAAGATTGATTTTGTCCCCTCCCTAAAGCCTTCTATATCTGAAACATATGGTGTTCTATGTTTGTTTTCATACAGTTCTTTCATCCAGGGACCCAATCGTGAATTTAGTCATAAATTGTATTTGCCTGTTTCCATCGGTGAAGAACAAGCAAATAAGCTAAGAAGTTTGTTGACAGGTAAGAATGGAGCTTCAGCATATCAAGCTGGATTTAAGTGTGGTGTCAAATTCCAACCATGTCTCAAAACTGATTTTTCAACCCATTGTGCCTTGCTTGGTCTTTCTTTATTCTGTCCTGCCATTTATAAAAGCCTCCAAATTGTTGGTCATATAGAAATCTATTCGTTATTAGGGTGAGAAGCAAGAGAAAACTAATCTTGTTACTTTTAACACAAACACACTTATTTAAAAAAACATAGGCAACAAAAAGGACCAATGGGAAGTCTAGAGGGTAAGTAATGGCCATATGTTGAAACCAATTCATATTCTGCTTGTTTTTCAAGATTCAAAGTCCTGGGAGTGAGGAACCAATTCCTTGAATTTTGGGCATTTGCCCACCACCAAACTTAACCTGGATGATAAGTGTACGGATTTGGCAATTGTAATCCCAAGGAAGTCCTTAACCATGGCAGCATATCTCAAGCAAGTTACTTCATTTGAAATCATAAAACAGAGAAAATTATTTATGTAGCCATTTTCTCAAATTTTTCAAGAATGGCATATAACTACTACCATTCTACATGCATGCGAGAGAAATAATTATGCACAATGGATGCCTTAGGCATCAAGGCTTATTTCTTTCTGGAACCTAGTCAGCTCCATTTTGTAAAAAAGACATCTTAGTTTACTAGCCTACTGAGACTTTCCTTAAGAGGGAGATACAGCTTCTTAAAAACGAAGTCACAGTGCTATTAGAAGTAGAAGCTGAGCAGCCAAAAAAAAAAAAAAAAAGTCTACTATACTACTTATACAATAAATTTTTGACAATCACAAAGCAGCAGTGTTTCACATGAAATTGTAATATCCCTGAAGCTTCTGATAGGTGTTCCTAGATGAAAGAATTCTTAGGGGGAAAGTTTGGGAAACACTGAAAGCTAGAATCTTTCTCTAGGAGGTTAACACTATGAAAGGCTCTGAGAAGTCCTACAGTGAAATAGGCAAGAGATCTGTTTCACTGTGTTTCCCAGGCTTACATAATTATTGAATCTCAATAATATGTTCTGCAGAACTACTATCTTGAAGATTATACATTTAAAAATGTTCTTAAAAATATGTGCTAACACTTTCAATAATGCTCCAATTTGCTAATATCATTCTAGTGTTTAACTTTCTATTTGACATGATAATAGTCAAAATGGAGGACCTTGAAATGATGCTTAAATTAAATTTTTGTCATTTATTGCCTGAGTATTCACCATTTTCCCGCATCTTTTCATGCTTGTCCTGCCCAGATAATTTTATGCCACCTTCTTCTCTTACCTCGGATGCTTATTGAGAATTACCTGAGGAGCTTTATTTTATTTTAATGTTTATTTACTTTTTGAGAGAAATACAGAGACAGAGTTTGAGTTGGGCGAGGCAGAGAGAAAGGGAGACACAGAATCTGAAGCAGGCTCCAGGTTCTGAGCTGTCAGCACAGAGCCCGACGTGGACCCAAACTTCAGAACCAGCATATCATGACCTGACCCGAAGTCAGATGCTTATCCAACTGAGCCACCCAGGCACCCCTGCCTGGGACGCTTTAAAAGTAATTGTCTTCCATCTCAAGCTATGTACTTTGACCTATTTATAAATGTATCTTGAGAGTACCAGTGATAGTGAGGAGCATCACAAATAGCAGGAATTTTAAAAATAAGCATAAACAACATGAAGACATTCTGACCCAATGGTTCTGAAACTTTAGCATATGTAAGCATCATCTGGAGGGCTTGCTGAAAGACAGATGGCTTGGTCACACCTCAGCTACTCAGTAGGTCTGGGGTGAGGCCTGAGAATTTGTACTTCTACCAGGTTTCCAGGTGATGCTGATGCTGCTGGTCCCAGAGGCACACTTTGAGAATCACTACCTAGAACATGAAAATTCAAGTTTTCAGCCAGATAGTCCTGTCTGCTTTCCAGATTGGCATATGTATTTGTTTATATGAGAATATGCTGTCTTTTGTCAAGGTCTATGCACCTCTAGAAGTTTATTCCCCCTTTTTTTCCACTATAGAATGCAATGAATCTTAGGCTGGTCTTGTGCTGTCCAGCTTATCTACCATACAGTAAAGCAAAGTGATGTGGTCAAACCTGAGTTTTAAGAAGAACCCAGATTTATGTTCACTGGGGATTGAAGGCAATAAAGAATATGTGAAATGTTGCCCATAAGTATTTGACATGAGGGATGGATATTAAGAGGGATTTTTTGATATTCATTATTAGAGACTGTTTCTTGAAAGAAACTTTTATTCTAAAAACACTGATTACATGGGGCATCTGGGTGATTCAGTAGGTTGAACGTCTGACTCTTGATTTCTGCTCAGGCCATGATCTCACAGTCATGAGATCCAGCCATGCTGAGTGTGGAGCCTGTTTGGGATTCTTTCTTTCTGTCTCTCTCTCTCTCTGCCCTTCCCACACTCACACCTGCACACCTTCTCTATTTGTCAAAATAAATAAACATTAAAAATAATAAAACACTGATTTTAGATAGCCTTAGCCTCTGTGTAGATCAACCAGGCAGTATGATTTGAACTGTTCTCTCAGTCAATAAAGTTATGGAGAATCATGTCATTATGAGGATCTTTTTCAGCTCCTAAACTTAAGTATAGACCTAAATAGAAATATGACCTGAACCTTAGAACCAAAACTTGAAACTGGTTTACTACAAAAAGTTAAACCAGTTGTTTTCAAGAAATAATGAAGACGTATCCTATCACATTTTCTACCAGTAACAAATAATATATGATTTCAATCTTGCTTTAAATTATTTTATAATCTGTTTTAATAATGTTTATTTTATCACCTAAAACTTTTAAAATACTTTATAGTACATGATATATTAAAATATAAATGCTCACATATAATTTATAAATATGAAATATGCCAGAGTATAAGCATAAATTTTTTAAGCATAAATTTTTATGAATAAAATTTTCACTAATATGAATGTCAATAAAAAAATTTTGGAAATTACTTCTTTAAGAAGTCCAAAAGGTCATGGGGATGCTATTTGAGAATGAGAATTCTTTTGTGTGTATAGACCAATCCAACTAATGTTTATCAGGCAACATGTCAGCTCTAGCATTCATCAGTTAATGCTAACGTGTTTCTATATGTTGTCAATAGGTTACCTTGCAGTTGAATATATACTGTATCCTAAAATATTAATTGGTCTTTGGTCAAGAGATTATTTCCTTGAACCAGAGCTATTAGCTCTGGCTTTTAATTCATGAGACCAGTGAGCTTGTAAGAGTTTATTACCACATGTTAAATTATAGTGGGGCATCAATTGTAAAAGATGAGTAGTCCTCTCAGGTGCTAGTCATGATCAATGGTTGCTAAGCAAGTGCTTAACCATAAGGATGCTGGCCATCACCTCTTGTTATCCAGATCTCCAATTCTGAGCATAATTGGCAGAAAAAAGCAAAATGGAAAATGTTAATTGTATGAGGGGAAATAATCTCTGGAGTCCATTTCTGCTGTACTTACGATTTCTAGAGGGCTAGAATATTAGGGTAGGAAATCTTTTTGGTGATAACAATAATAATAGATATTTATATAGTTCTTACTATAGGTCAGGCACTACTCTAAATATGTATTACTCCTTTAATTAAAAAGTAAAATCTTAAAAGACATATACTATTATTATCCTCACTTTACAGATGAGGAAACTGAGACAGAGAGGGTATAAATGACTTGCCTAAAGTTAAACAGCTAGTAAGTAGCAGAGACAAGATTCAAAATGCGGTCATCTAATTCCAGAACCTGGACTTCTAACTACCTCACTGTGTCCAGTGGTCCTAGGCCAAAGAGTAAATATCAGAATCAAAAGAAGGAGTTCTTAAAAATTACAGTGGCCCTGATTTCACCTTAGACCTAGTACATTGGGAATTCTGATCTACAAACTCCCAACTTACCTGCACCTATGCCCACAAACCTTAGGAACGAATGACTTTATCCGAAACTTTGTTTTATGACAAGGGAAATGGAATCCTACTTGTGTAGTACAGGGTTAACTTGGTAGACCTGGGCTGCTCTCGGATAATCCTTGATTAGCTCCTAAAAAGACAGACTCTAAACCCTTGGATTATCCTCCCTGATATGAGTGTCCTTAGATACATGAGGATTTTTGTTATGCCAGAGAGTTTATACAACAATGTAATTTATAATGAATGTCTATTTTTATTCACCTGGGACTCTGGGTCATGATATATGGCCTCTAAGGGGGTGGTGATGAAGAATGAGTAGCTAGGCTCATTCACACAGGTGCCCCATACCAGTGTGAATGGCCTCTACTCTGGATACCAAGGCTCAAGTGAGCTTCTCTGGCTGGCAATGCTTTGTGCATGTTGTCACATATGGTGCTCGGAGACGTAATCCGTGTCTGTCTGTGTGCCTCCACACACAGATAAAATGTCTAGAAACTTGTACCTGTTTCCTCCTGGACTCTGTGCTACATCTCTTTTACCTTTACTAATTTTAATCTGTATTGTTTTGCTGTAATACACTGATACTGTGAATGTGACAATTTATCTGAATTTGGTTAGCCTTCTCTGATGATTCACTAGAAGGCTAAAACTGAAGATGGTTTTGTGGATCCCGGGCACCCCACTCAAGCCTCCACCTATTCATAGTTTAATCTTAATGTCACGGACTATATTTCTTTTCTACATTTCTATCTAAAAAGTGCTATTTTTTTCATGGTATTGTTGACTAAATACATTGCTTCCATAATTAGGGAAGAGATAATTAATTACCTAGTGAGCCTTTGAGCTGTTTAGCACCATCACGGACCTACCATCCTTTCTTTCTGGGACTTGGATTCTTCACATCCCCTACTCATGGCTTTTGGGCTTTGTCAGCACCAACCCATTTCTTCCCTCTTTATCAGTGTTTGGGATAAATGTAAACTGGCCTTGATTTTACAGAAAGTCTGTGACCTGTAAATAATGG
Source organism: Crocuta crocuta (assembly GCF_008692635.1). Classification (NCBI taxonomy): domain Eukaryota; kingdom Metazoa; phylum Chordata; class Mammalia; order Carnivora; family Hyaenidae; genus Crocuta; species Crocuta crocuta. The sequence goes on from NW_027530642.1 coordinate 734,455, forward strand.
AATTTATCCTGAAATCATGTGTCATAGAAGCAGTAGGGCATGAATAACAAATGGCCATCTGAGGAGAGATGATGAGATGATCATCTTCCAGCTGAGATGATCATACAAGCATAGAAAGGAGGTAAAACTTTGACTCTCAAAGGTACATTGAAATTAGATATTTAAAGAAGCAGAAAAAAGGGCCTTTTTGGCAGATGGAAAAAATATGAATAGTTATCAAATGAGATAAATATTGGTCATAAGCTGAGAATGGTAAATACTTAGTTTGGGTGAAATTTGGAAAGAATTTAAGTAATGATATAAAGAATTAAGTCATGAATTGCCTCAAATACCAAACTAAGACATTTGAATTTTACCCTTAAATTACTGGGAGCTATTGGAAGCTTCAGAAGAAGGAAATCACATGCTGAAACTGCCCCTTAAGACATTGCAAGATTGATGGGCTGCCATGGGAAAGATGCTACAGAAGGTAAAACCAGATAGGAGGCTGTTGCAATAAAAGCAACAGAACGATGCGTCCCTGAATTATCAAAGGCAGCAGTATGTTCATTCTTTTGGAGCCTTGAAATTGGCTTCCTCTTCAAAGGAAGCATTTTGAACCCATTGTAAAATCATACAAAATCATACTGGGGCAGGGGAAACCCACAGAATTCCTTTGGGAACTTTCTAAGATCATTTAGAGCTAATAAGAAGGATTGAGGTAAACATCAGCTTGAAATTCCCTTGATATTGATGCACAACAAAACAAATGAGATTCCCCTCCACCCCATATCTTCCAATCTAATATTGCTTTATATAGATGTGTTAGTAGCTTTGCTGGTTTATATTGTGTAGATTAGGCATAGACCAAAACTGGGGCAATTATTAGGAAAATCCAAACCAAATTGAAATTTAATGAATTGATTTCTGGAGGATTTCTTAAGTTCAATTTAATGAACAATTACTTCAAACCCTTTATCATTTTCAGTTCATACACCCTTCTCCCTGACAACCTCCTTTCCCTTTCTATCTCACTGCCTCTATTGCTGGCCCCATAACACCTTAACCCACCTACGTCCTTCAATCCATGAGTCTACAAAATTCTCTCTAACCTCTTGGCCTCAATGCCCTCATTCTCCTCCTTGTCCCATATCAGTTGTTACAATCAGCTCCTTGATTCTCATCTCTCTTTCCATGGCTGGGCAAAACACAGTCTGGTTAAATCCAGCTTCCGACCTACTCCAGGATGAAGCTCTCTCCGTTTTTCTTCCACTTCCCTAACCACTCCTTAATATCCTTTGCTGGTTCCTCCTCTTCTTCTCAACCACTTAATGATGGGCTGTTCATTGTACATACACTCAACTCTTTCTATCTCTCAAAGCTTCTTTGTTGCTATCATGCCATCTTGGCTTCAGGTACCATCTATATTCTGATGTGTATATCCACTGAGACTGCTCTCTTGATCTTTATATACAATAGTGTACTCAGCATCTCCACCTGAATATTGTGCTGATTATTTACCTAATGGATCTCAGCCCAAAATCTACTCTGAAATTCTACTCATTGATGTTGGTCATGGGACACTGTAAACTACATTTTCAAGACTTCCTTGCCACTGATTTCCCTTAGATTTTCCCAAATAATGTCTTGAGAGAGAATAGAAGGCAGGTATAGCAGATCCTTTGGGTGCCTTCCCTCATCTGCCCTTGACCAGGAGGCTGGAGTATTTAGCTTTTATTTTAGCTATAGTGTGGTTAACAGTGCTATGCATGATGACAGTGTTCTGCCTTGAGGGCTTGTCATTGCCTTTCAGCTTTTATCCCCCAGGGCTCTCTCCCAAGCCTGAGGACTTGGCCTGTATATAGGTGCAGCACAGAAATTCAGGTGAGGTAATACTCCTGCAGAAAACCATCAATCAATGGAACTGGCTAAATACTCCAGCCTCCTGGCCTTCATATAATAAATTCTAGGAGGAATTCTGAATATTTCTCATAGAAAGAATTCAATCCCTATTGCCTAAAATCAACAACCTTTATAATGCATCCATTTTTGTCTTTTGAAAAAATTCCTTTCCCACCTCATTTTTCCTGCTTCCTCATGCCTGCTTCCTGGGATAATCTCCTAAATAAACTATCTGCATCCAAGGCATTGTGCTCTACTTTCAAGGGAGCTCAGACTCAGGGAGCAGGAGGGTTTGAAGAGGGTACCTTTGCTGTTTTGTTTGTTTGTTTGTTTGTTTGTTTGTTTTATTTCCCCCTAATTCCCTCAGGGTTATTGCACAGTGGTAGCAATTATTTACTGTCTGGCTTCTTTCAGCACTACCAGATTGTCTTTAATCTACTTTTAAAAAAATAGCACTTATCACCTTCTAATATGTCATTTGATTTGCTTATTTGTTATGTTTGCTATTTATGGTTTATCTATTTCCCTACTCAAGGATAGGGATCATTGTGAATTTTATTCACCAATGTATTCCAAGTGTGAGAAAGGGTGTCCAAGCACATAGTAAGTACTCAATAAATATTTATTGAATAAGAGAATAATGGCTTCACCACTTAATTATTCAGCTGAAGAAAGTTGTTTAGCTTCTCAAACTTTCGATGTAGTTACCTATAAAATGTGACAAATAATAGTTCCTTCTTGATAAGGTTATTATGCAAGTAAATGAGTTCACTAAAATAAGGGACTTAGCACAGTGTCAAGCACATAGTTTGAGTGTTCATACTTCATCCATGGCACCATAGAAATTGGATAACGAGTCAAACCATTCATGTATCCTCAGGCAAAAAGTAGCAACCAGAAAGATCAGTTGCTTAATCATAGACAATCAACATGGGTTATACAGACCTAACCCAGCTCTGTCACCTCCTGTTTCTTCAACTTGGCTCCCTATTACTTAGGAAGACATACTGCCTTCCTGAAGCTCAGTTGAGAATTTATAACTAGGAATACTCAAGGTTTTCATGATTAAAATTGAGCTTTTGATTCACTCTACCTCCAGGAGAAATTGGTTTATAAATAAAGGCTCCATGCCAAGCAGCTAGATAAGAAGTTAATTAATTGAATGTTCAGTGTGTACTATGGCCAGAAATTCAATGTTTTATAAAATTTTTTCCCTTGTGATCTAAATATTTTTTTCACAAACAGCCATAGACTATTTCTTCTTTGCTAATGTGGAGTCACTGAATATTTGAGGTTGACCTTAGAGATACTCTGATTCAATGATGTTACACACTGGGGTGGAGGGCAACAACAGAGTATCAGAAATAAATCCAGCTCCCCCCTAAAAGCACAGCTAAGTAGAATACAAACTAAGAAATCTGGGGCTGTTAGAAGTGAACTGATTTTCTAAACATTACCAAGCAGGTCAGAGGCACAGGTGGGACTATATACCTGGTTATCTGACCCCTGGTTGGCAATGAACTACACATAATGGGGGTGATATCTGCTTTACCCTTTTTAAATACATCTTCTTGAGTCTTGCCTTTATTATGCAAGGAGAAATAGGCTTTCTTCTTCCTCCTCCTTCTCCACTGGGCTTGCTCTCTTACATTTTTTAAATGCTGCATAAAGAAGAAAAAAAATCCCCAAATGGACCACATGCTGACAAGCTCCTGGTGTTGTCAATTGGAGCTGGAGCATTATGTTTCAAAATTTCCTGGATGAAACCCTGCCTTCTACAATGGTGCTTTCAAATTTGGGAGACTAAATGTTCTCTGGAGAAGGAGGTGGGATGATAGGAAGCACTAGACAAATGGAATTAACCACAAATCAAGTCTTTTTGTTATGAAATGATGCCTTTGCTAACCTGAACTCTTAAGAACCAGACTCTAATTTACAAGTATTTTGGTACCCCACAGTCCTGCCCATCAGGGACAGAAAGATAATTTTCCTAGGCACATCAGCAGATGGAATTAAGCTGGAACTGGTGTCCGCTCAGCTGTTTCCATCCAACAGTGAAGCTCTCCAAGCTCTTACTAGGAAAAAAAAGCATATCAAGCCTTATAAACTTTCCATTTTGTACCCAAGGTCAATATCAAATTGTTTCGTAACTTTCTTTTGTGAGGTCCAGGCATAATAAATTCTAAAAAGTCCCTCCTATGGGTCATATTCTCTCTTACCTCCGTATCTGCATATATGAGGCTCCTTATATCTGAATGCTCACCACCTTTGACCTGCACACCATCTGTCTACTTCATTTTAAGAGCTATGAGCCATGTCCCTTGGCTCTAATACTATGAGAATAGTGCTGACCCTTTCTAAGCTTTATCCAGTGTGGCATCTTCCAGAAAATAGAAATAATAACAGTATGATAAGATTGTCATGAGAAATAAATGAGGAATCAACCTATGTAGAACACTTACAACAGTGCCTGGCACCTGGTAAGTGCTCAGTAAAGATAAACCTTATTATCATTATGAAAGTGTTTGGATTTTGGAGTTAGATGCACCTGAGTCTTATCTGAATCCTGGCTTGGCCACTTATTAGCTATGTAATCCTGAGCAAAGTACTGAAGTTTTGTTATCTGTAAAAGTGCGTCCCCGTCCCATCCACCACCACCATCATCGAACTTACATATGGAATGTGATGAAAATGAAATGAGCAGCGTGCCTGCCATGTACTTAATATGAATAATTTTACTTATTCTTTTAAGTCTCAGCTGGGATGTTACTCTTTCCAGGTCTGAGTTCCATGCCCCTTGAGCTTCTCTGGCACCCTGAACTTGATCTTCCTAAGACTTGCCCTACTGTGTCATGATTTCTGTTTACTTGCCTGTTTCCTAGGCTCTGAGCCTCACCAAGGTAAGGAATGTTGCCTGGTTTATTCCCTATTACATCCTAACCAGCCAGCACAAGGCCTGATACATAGGAGGTACACTGAAAGAATGAAAATCGTTGTTAATACCACTGACGTCTCATCCTGTTTTTTTTCTTCCATTGACTCTAAAGACATCCATGTATATTTCCTTGAGGAATATGCCAAGAACCAGCAAGACATGAGATTGCAGAACTCTTTGTTAGCCAACACAGAATTTAAACTTGTTTTGATTTAGTTGTCCATCATCTAAAAGTCTGGGGATTTGATAATCAAATTCAGATTTCTAGTTTCTCACGAAAAAAATGCAAGGTTTGATAAGACTGAGGCTCATATATAAATTCCACGTATAGATGTTCAAAGTTTCATTTTGCAACACTAGACTGGAGCCAAATGGTAGCTTCTCATTTTCCAGAGTGTTTGTTGATGTCTTCACTCAGACTGTTGGCACTTATTTTGTCTTCCCCTGGTGGCCTTTATAAGCATTTGACTTTGAAACCTTCTGCTTTGAAGTCTCTGCCCTTTGGCTAAGTTGAATAAATACTCTGATGTCGGATATTAAGGGAAAAGATTCAAAAAGTCATAAAATCCTATGATTGAGAAGACTGTTTTTCTTGTTTTATTTTTTTAATTGAAATACATTTGGCATATAATATTTTAAAAAACTTAAGGTGTACAGCATGTTAATTTAATATACTTATATACTATAACAGCAATTATAGCATTAATTAGCACCTCTGTCATGTTATTTTTTTTTTTTTCTTTTCAGTGTCTGGAACAATTAAAGTTCTAGTCTCTTAGCAAGTTTGATGATTGAATTACAATTTTGTTGTCTATATTGGCTATACATGCATTATATTTCTAGAGCATATTTATTACTTCTTGCAAGTTTATACTTTAAATAACAGCTGTATTATCTCCCCCCCCCGCCCACAGTTTAGTTCCTGGTAACCACCATTTTACTGCTTTTATGAGTTTGGCTTTTTTACATTCCATATATAAATCAGACAGTACATGCCTTTCTCTGACTTCTCTCGCTTAATGTACTCAAGATCCATCCATTTTGTTGTAAATGGCAGAATGCCCTTCTTTCTCGTGACTGAATAATATTCCAGTGTGTGTGTGTGTCTGTGTCTGTGTGTGTGTACACTAAGTCTTCTTTATCCATTTATCCATTGGTGTGTACTTAGGCTGTTTCTACCTCTTGGCTATTATGATAATGCTTCAAGAAATATGAGAATGTATATAACTCTTTGATATCCTGTTTTAAGGGTATTTTTTTCTTAAGCTAAAAATGTTTTCATGTTTTTAAAATAAATATTTACTGAGCTGTTATACTCTATGAAAGACAAAGTTGTAGCAAGTCTCTAAACATCAAAATGCATCTATTTCCTCTTGGTGCTCTGCGACTGGGTGAAGGCATCAGTTGTATAGGTCAGTATTTTCATCTGAAAATAAGGCCAATATTGTGCCATCACAAACACACCACTACCTAATACAACATAGGTCAGTTTAAGGTAAGTGTGAAGAGATATAATTCTGGAATCCAATAGGCTGAGGTTCAAATTGATTTATTAGGAACATGATATGGGGTAATTTTTAAATTTTTAAAATTAGTTTGTTTATTTTCAGAGAGAAGACAGAACAGGGGATGGGCAGAGAGAGAGGGGGGTGGGGGGAGAGAGAGAATCACAAGCAGGCTCCACACTATCAGTCCAGAGTCCTATGCAAAACTTGAACTCAGGAACTATGAGATCATGACCTGAGCTGAAGTCAGGAGTTGGATGCTTAACTGACTGAGCCACAAGGCACCTTGATATGGGGCAATTTTTAAAAGTTGTATGAATTCAGTTTCCTCTTGGTAAATCTGGTTAATAATACTACTTGCCTCAATGTGTTATTATAAAGATTAAATGGCATGATTGATCTAAAGAACTTAATGTTTTCGGAAAAATAGTAAGCTTTTAAATAATAGCTGTTAGTAGCTTTTATAGCTGCAAAAAGGGATTAGTTGCTAAAGACATTATAGAGTAATGATCAAGAACTTCTGAAGGATAAGCTCTCCACTTTGTAGGAAAAAAACACTTTTTGAGGTAAATACAATGACTGTTAGAGGACAATAATGTTCTGTATCTATAAGCTCTTCCCTCAGGTCCTTGACTTATGGGAACTAATAGAATAGTATTTATAATTATAATCAAACATGGATGACTGAGAAACAGTGAGGAGGGGGGTTAGTTATAACAATAACTAACTTGTTGCTATAAGCAAAAGACTCTGATCCAGCTTATAAAAATATATTTTCCAACAAAAATATTTACATAATAATAGAGATAGTGAGTTTTGGAATGCGATTACTTGAGTTTGAATTACTTGAATTGTCTCTACTATTTGTGATCTTGGGCAAGTTATTTACATTCTCTGCACTTCAATTTCCACATGAGTAAAATGGGAATAATAATGGACTGTCTTAAAGAATATTGCATGGGCCAAATTAGTTAAAACATAAGATGCTTAGGACAGTGAATAACAAATTGCAAATGCTCAGTAATTTTTGGCTATATTATTCTGTATTTAAGATGAATCTAACCCAAGTTAGGATGCAGATATTGCCAGAAAAATTATAACACTAATTAATGCATGTGAGAATTAGATTTTTTCACTTATCTTACACTCTTAATTGTTGTTTTGTTAAACAAGTGGACCAGACAGAAAAACATTCCTACAGTTATCCTAGAATGTGGAATAAGGACCCAAATTTAATTTCAGCCTAAAAAGTTTCTTTTAATCAATATAGACTATTGCAAATACAGTGGATTTCCCAGAAGGCTGGAAAATCATTTGGTATGAAAACACTTATAGGAAGATAAAATGTGGAGGAATAACATGATTCTTAAGACTCCTAGAACCTTTTGATTCCATATCAGGATCTATTGCCAACATAGAAAGAATGATCAGACATTGTACTGCTAGACAATTTAAAATTTTCCTGATGAAAAGTATAATGACCATATTTTTTATTTTATTTTATTTTATTTATTTTTTNGTCTGGGATGGTGATACCTCCCGTTTTGGTTTTCTTTTCCAGTATTACTTTGGCTATTCGGGGTCTTTTGTGGTTCCATACAAATTTTTGGATAGTTTGTTCTAGTTTTGAGACGTATGCTGGTGCAATTTTGATTGGAATTGCATGGAATGTGTAGATAGCTTTGGGTAGTAATGACCTCTTAACTATATTTATTCTTCCTATCCATGAGCATGGAATGTTTTTCCATTTCTTTGTGATAATGACCATATTTTTAAGAATATCACTAAACAATCCTATAGAAACAAAATTAAGGCAACAAAACTGAACATTCATCAATAATATGTACAATAAACACAAAATATGGAAGGCGGGAGACAAACCACCAACAGCTACAAATGCTGTGTGTGCCATAGTAATTTCTGTTTAGAAGGAAGCAAAGGGAAGTAATGGAGTGTTGGATGTAACTGGGAACAGGAGAATTCTAAAACTACAAGTACAAAATTGCTGGAAAGCATGTTAGATTAATTTAAGAAGAACAGAAGACATGAAAGGATTCTTTGCACATTCCAGTTCAAAAACGAATACAAGTGACTGATGGTAAGGTCAAAGGGGACCAAAACACAATAAGCCCCCATAATTCTCAAAACCACCCAACTGAGTCTCCCTTCCAGGACTGAGGAAAATTACCAGGGGTGGAATGCAAATAGATTAGAATAGGTTGATGGAACACAAGGTAAAGAAGGTTCATATAAAATTGGGAAAGTCCAATAGAGGAAGAATATTTGGAAAATACAAGGTTATATGGATGTATATGCACATGTGTGGGCCCAGGTGCATGTGCATGCTGAAAAGGAAGCAGAAGAGGTTCTATATAAATAAAACTAGAAAAACTAATTGTACGTAGAAGTGAATAATAGGAAAATAATTGTGTTCAAATCCCATACAAAATTATGAAGGTAAAGGAGAAAAAGGAGCAGAAAAACATCTCTATACTCAGTGAACTAAAACAAAGTGACGCAATAAATACAAAAACTACATAAATCAGAATAAACATTTTAAAATAAAAAAATGAGATGATACAATATAGGAAAGACTTATAAGTAAAGAAAATTTATTTCAGAAATGAGGACTAAACTAGAAGGCAATAATAAAAATATAACAGAGATAGCTTAATGAAAATGGAAAGTTGAAGAAAATTATGAAAACTTTGAAAAGGATTAAAGAAAAAAAGAACTTGAAAGAAATGGGAGATACAGGAGATAAGCAAAAATTATCTAACATGTGAACAATATAAGATCTATGAGGACCGTTTGGTTGGCTCAGTCAGTTAAGCGTCTGACTCTTGATTTTGGCTCAGGTCATGATCTCATGGTTCATGAGTTCGAGCCCCGCGTCGGGCTCTGTGCTGACAGCTTGGAGCCTGGAGCCTGCTGCTGATTCCATGTCGCCCACTCTCTCTGCCCCTCCCCTGCTTGTGCTTTCTCTCTCTCTCTCTGTCTCTCTCTCTCTCTCTCCCTGTCTCTCTCTCTCTCAAAAACAAATATTTAAAAAATTACCAAAAAAAATCTCTCAAGCAATGAAACAGAACAAAAACTAAAAACTAAAAAGAACATTTTCTTGAAATAAAAGCGAAACTTGAGACTACGTATTAAAAAGGCACACGGAACTTGGGAAATCAACACATTGTGACTAACAAGATATTTATTTCTTGTTCTTCTAGATCATCTAGTTTTCTAGTCTTCTACACCTACTGAACTTGACCAAAAAAAAAAAGAAAGAAATTTTAAAAAAGAAAAGGAAAAGAAATGGAAAGACAATCCTTTAGGTACATGTCCACTTATGAAAGAAAGAAAATCAAATTTGTTTCAGATTTTCCAATAGAAAAACTTTATGTTAAAAGACAATGGAATAATATCTTCAAGATTCTCAGAGACAGAAAAGTTAAGGCATAGTTTCATATCCAGCCTAACTCACTTTCAAGTATAGAGGCCACAAATATTCTGTTATGACCACAGTAAACTCAGGACATAATGTTTCTATGAAACTTTGCTTTGAAATGTAATAGCAAATAAATTTTACATAACCAAAATGCCTAGAAAGACATTTGTATAAAGTCTTATGGTGAACATTAAATATGTATTTTTATAGAACTAATAATAAGTGATGGTTATAATGGAGAAAGTATAGTATACTTTGACATTATAAATATATTATAACCCCACAAAATGGTGAGAGAATATTGTGAATGTATGAAAAATATGCTTGCTAATTGTTTTCTTGTTATTAATTAGAAGTAAAAGAATAGCACTTATTGTCAGATGCTAGAAAAAAGTGAAGGGAGAGAAGGAAGTTACTAGCTAACTCAAATTGCTCATTGTTGAGGACTATTATAAAATAACTAATAGGAAGAAAAAAGGCCTAAGGGTATTACACAAAGGTATAACAGTAAATGCACATAAGTAGTCAACAAAATAAGGACGCACATGTTTGTAAAACAAAATATACACAAAGAATGTAAAATAGATCAGATTTAAAAAGTCTATGCACATAAAATACTTGTAGCAGCCGTATCTATCAATCATAGAAATTTAACTGGATTTCCCAACTTAGTAAGGAAAAAGAAAACAATTTTCTGACTGACTAGCAAAAGGAAATGCTGCTACATGCAACATACATATCTAAAATAAAGGGACTCACATGAGGAAAAGTTTGCACCCAGCAAATGCAAATAAAACGAAAGAGAAGATCATGATATTATTATCCTGGCAAGGCAAAATATAAAGAAACGGCATCATAGAAAAAGTAGGGAAACTTATAATGCTAGAGAATAAGATTCATAATGAAGGTGCCAGTTATTAGTATTTATATACTTAGTAACAGAGAAATATTTTCATTAAGCAAAAACCAGAAAAAAGATTCTATGAGAAATTGACACAGTAATTATAAAAGACACAGTAATTATAAAAGATTTTTAACACATATTTCTCAATCTAAGTCAAATGGCACGATCTGAAAGTGAGTAGGAATTTAGAAGACTTAAAGAATATAATCAATGAAATAGATCTTAAGATATTGAACCATGAACTCACTAACAAGAGAATATATCTTCTTTTCAGGAGCACATGTAATGTTCACAAAAATTGATCACTTTATAGCCCACAAAGGGAAGCTTAATAAATTCCAAAGAATAGAAGTAGTATGAAGAGCTTCTTCTGGCTGCCGTGCACTAAACAAACTATAAAAAAGCAAAATCAGAAAGTCTCTTTACCTAGAAATTAAAAAGAAAAAAAAGCTCTGTTACTAAAAAACTATTGAATCAATGAATTTCTTGAAAATTAACAGTGCTGACCACATAGGTGCAAAATCAGGCTCTGTGGTACAGAGCTAAACTCAGAGAAAATTTGACAGCATTTAATATTAACATTAAAAATTAAATTCTGAAAGTATATGAGTTAAAGACTAAATTTAAGAGAACAGAAAAAGCAAAGCAAAGATAACAGAAGAAATTCAGTTAGAAAACAGAGCATGAGTAGAATTAATAAGTAAGTCCAAAAGCTGATTTTTTAAAAAGAAAAAAATAAATATTGACAAACTACTAGCTAACTTAAATAGGGAACAAAGAGAACACACAGATATATAAAATTAAAAATGAAAAAGAAAAAAATAATTAGTTTAAAGTCACCAGAGATGATTTTGCAGAACTCTATGGAATTATGTTTGAAAAACATAAATGAAATGGGTAATTTTAAAGAATATAGCTTATCAAAATTGACCACTGTAAAGACTGAACATCTAAAAAGAATAGATATCCATAGAAGAAATAGAAATAATTATTAACTCATCTAAAGAAAACATCATGCCCAGGGTTTTTTGTTTTGTTTTGCTTTGTCTTTCCCTGTGCTAATAAAAGACTCTAGCCAACTTAAAGTTCTCACTGGCCAAATACAGGACCATTTAAACACCAACAAAGATAATAACTGCAAATGACCAAATAATATCCTATCTATGATCATAGCAAAACAAATAAATCCTGTCTAGTGATCACTGGCAGGTGCCAGTAAATCAACCCATTATTTTGACAACCAGTAAAGAGCAGGTAAGAATGATGCATTTCTCTTGACTTTTCCTATATCAACCACATCACTTGGTACACAAATGGATGGTGACGGAAAAGTTCTCTATGTAGAAATATTACAGCTAATAAATGAAGGCCATTATTTTACAATCTGTAATGAATTAACGGATCGTGTTATATATCATAAAAGTCTGCTAACATCACAAAAAGAAAACCAGACCTTATATGCCTTCTGATACAAGAATATAATATCACTTATTAATTAGTCTTGCACCCCTTCAAAAAATCAATCCTCAGTCTGAACAAGCCTTTAGCTCCAAATTATTTGCCAGAAGCACAAAGATACAAGCAGCGAAATACAGACTTCAGGAATCTCTACAGGGCAAATGATCTGGTTTCTTATTAAATTAAGTGAGGAGACGCCAGCCAGAGTGGCTAAAATGAGCAAATCAGAGGACTCTAGATGCTGGCAAGGATGTGGAGAAACGGGCACCCTCCTACACTGTTGGTGGGAATGTCAACTGGTGCAGCCCCTCTGGAAAACAGTGTGGAGGTTCCTCAGGAAACTAACAATAGAACTCCCCTAGGACCCAGCAATAGCACTGCTAGGAATTTACCCAAGGGATACAGAAATGCTGATGCATAGGAGCACATGTACCCCAATGTTCATAGCAGCACTCTCCACAATAGCTAAAACATGGAAAGAGCCTAAGTGTCCATCAACAGACGAATGGATCAAGAAGATGTGGTTTATCTATACCATGGAATACTACATGGCAATGAGAAACAATGAAATCTGGCCATGTGTAGCAACATGGATGGACCTTGAGGGTGTTATGCTGAGCGAAATAAGTCAGGCAGAGAAGGACAAATATCCTATGTTTGCACATATAGGAGAATTAGGAGGAACTTAACGGAGGACCATGGGGGAGAAGAAGGGGAGAAATGGTGGGGGAGAGGGAGAGAGGCAAACCATGAGAGATTCTTGAATGCTGACAAAAACTGAGGACTGATGGGTGTGGGGGGGAAGGGTGGATATGGGCATGGGGGAGGGCACTTGTGGGGATGAGCACTGGGTGTTATATGGAAACCAACTTGACAATAAACTATTTGTAAAAAAAAATAATAAGTGAGGAGAAAAAAGGCAGACTGAGAGGAGCTTATAGATTAAAATGCATTTAAGGCACTTATTAACAAGTCAACATATGGACTTTACTGGTACCCTCATTAAAATGGTAAAAAGAGAAAACAGGAAATAATTGAAAATTGGAACACTGGATATTTGTTAACAGTAAAGAATGATTATTTTAACATCTGATTGAGATGTGATAATGATACTGTGATTTTGCTTAAAAGCGAGACAGAGAGAGACCTTGCCTTTCCAAGACAAATACTGAAATATTTACAGATGAAATGGTATGATGTGTAGAATTTGCTTTAAATAAGTGGGAAATGGGAGGAGAAATAGATAAAACAAGATTGGCCATAAGTTGAAAATTGTTAAAGCTGGTTGATGGATATATGGAAGTTCACATACTATTCTATTTTTGCATATATTTGAGATTTTCTTAATATAAAAATTAAAAGAAATATATTATTAAAATTAAAGCATAATTCTCATGAATATCACATGATTATTGTTAACTAAACTGGGAGGTGTCCATTATCTCTGCTTTAACAGAATTGAGATCACTGCAACTCTAGTAACAAAGGAATTAATATGTACAGTAACAGAGCCGATAAATTCTCTTCCTTTGCTCCTCTGATTCTTTCTCCATTTCCAGACATTCATTCAGCTTGTAGTTATAGAGCTGCTGATATTGTAAAAATGTTGCTTAGCAACATGTTAATGGGGGAAAACACTCCTTAAAACATCAGGGTTTTTGTCTTTTGAAATGTACTAGTTCAGCATATGATACCTCCCACAGCTCAATTTAACAAGAGGAAAAATATCAACTCTCTGAATATAGGTTTTTAAAAATTTTCTTAGCTGGGCCTGAATTTAATAAGAACATAAGAAATGGAGTATGACAATGACCATGAACTACATACAGTTATGTTCATCTCTTTTGGAAGAATAGTTCTGAGATGAGGAACTATAGCACATTGCCCTTTACCTTGTATCTGGGGGAGGGGTGGAGGTGGCAAGGTAGAGAGAGTGTGCCAATCTTTATCCTCTCACTCAATTGTATTATCCATAGAAAAATGCATTGAATTGACTATTCAAGTATCTAGAAGGTGGGCCCCATTAGTCCCTCTTTATAAAAGCCCCAGTTTCTTTTATATACAGCGTATTGAACCAAATAATCTTGAAACTCATTTCTAACTACAAAAGCCCCTAGGCCAAAGTTTCTGAAATGTCATTGTGTCAACTTTGCCTTTGCTGGCCATCTTATGAAAATGTAGAGTCTGATTCAGTAGCCTGATGTGGGGTCTAGAGGTTTTATATTTCTAACAGGCTTCCAAGAGATGTTGATTCTGCTGGTCAGGGGGAATCACACTTTTATAGCAAGGCTCTCTGTCACTCTGAACAAGCAGAGAGACAAAAAAATTGTCAGCCTTGACACAGTGTATGGATAAGAGGACAGCCTGAGCATCTTAGGAGGCCTAGGTTTAAATCTTGGTTCTGTCTTTATATGTGTTACTGCGCTACCCTGGGCTTCAGATTCTTCATCTGCAAAGTGGAAACATGAGCATTTTTTTGAGAAGATTGGATGAGATAACAGCTTCATTGTAACATTCTTAGCCAAGCACATAGTAAATACTCTGTAGTTACTCTAAGTATTAATTATTGTTAGCATAAAGAAAAACAGAGCATTTGTGAAGGATCATAATGCAGTAAGAGTCTTTGCCTCCTTATTTATGAGTGAGGCAATTTGAAAAATTGGGAAGACTCTGGACTGATTCAGAGTGTAGGTTCTTTTTGTCACTGCTGCTAATGTGGCCATCATTTATTATACTTGGCCTCAGTTTACACATTTGTCCAGTGAAAGGGTTGGACTCATTCCTTCCTGGTCCAAATATCCTAGGAATATGTTTTAGCTCCCCTAGATGACTCAGTGCTGTGAGTTGTACCAACAAGCTCCAAGGAACCAATTCTGCATTTAACAAATTGTGGGTAAGGGGAGGGAGCAGTATGTGACAGAAAGCTTATCAGAGCTGGCTGAAAACTTAGACCCACAAGACTCTGCCCAGCAGGAATACTATTTTGAAACCCAGTCCTTTTTAGCAACAGAGAGCCAGGACAGTGATTTAATTACTGATGGGCTACATCAGAGGCAAAATTGGAGCCAGCATCACAGAATCAGGATAAAGGGCAGATTGGCCAGCTCTGGGGAGGACATGTCTTCTGAACATTCCCAGTATCTTTGCTGTTGACGTATTTTCTTAAATCTCTGAGGTACATAGCTTTAGATTTTTAAACAAATGTGCTTGGGATTCTATGATTTTGTCCATTTGCTGAAGGATTTTCTAAGCATCTGTCAGCTTCTGTCTGAATCATGCATACACATGTATATGAGTCACTTCCTTCCCATTTCATGCCATGATCCCCACCCCCCTCTTTCATAGACATCCTCCCCCTGCCCAGTCATCATTTGAAAAGAATAAATGAAGGAACTAAGGATTTTGTGGTGATTATCATACTTAAAATGTTTCATTTTTGAAACCACAGGTACTCAAAATTAGTTGGAAAACTGCCCCATAAGGAGGATTCTAGGGGATTCTTAAATGATGGGGCTGGTACTGAGAACAGCTCATTCTACAGAGGGTCCAATGAATGACATGACTGCTCTGAACCTGAAAAGAACTTGAGGAACATGTGAACTTCAACATGATGATTAAGAAAATCCTAGAGTCTTAGAAAGGAAAGGTATCATAAATATTACTTAAAGAAACCTAAGTAATTTGGTAACAAGCATAGGTTTTAGAAAGGAATAGCTGTAGCTTAGATTCCTACTTCATCATAAATCAAATTTGCTTAACTCAGTGGGTGATCTTGTACAAGTCACCCCATATTTCTAATCCGCTTTGACCTCTAGGGCTAAAAGGATATCTATCTTTGTCTTAGGGTACGGGTAAAAATAAAATGAAATAGATTTTACATTTAAAATATTTGGGATGGTTCCCAGAACAATGTCTTAGTTTATATAACAGTAATATTTGAAAATTTTCATAATTGGATAGAGCAGAGGTGTCACACAGCCTATGGGCTGGATTCCACCTGTAGGCTTATTTTTTCTGCCCTTTACAGCTGTGGTCAGGTTGGTTTTTTGTTGCTGTTATTTGCCAATATTTTTTAAAAGGCATTTTTTTGCATTATAATCTACGTTTCTTGAAATGTTTTGAAATTTCAGAAGATCTTACACATATCAAGCCCATATCCCTGCGTAACAATCATCAGCTAGAAATGAATAGAGGGGGACCCCTTTGCCACAGTCTCCACCATTCTTTGCCATCTTACTTTTGTACTACTTAACTTCATGTGTGTTGTCTTCAGTGTTTGAGTAGGTATTTGTACCTGTCATCCCTCGATATGGTGCCTAGAAAGTAACATCATGTTTCAGTGTGGTTTGTCTGGCAATAGCAATTATTAGCAGATTAGTAGACACAGATGGATCCACCAATAATTTGAGAGAATGCCGGGTACCACAGTACATTGTTAGAGTAGCTTATATTGGGTTACCTGCCCAAGTCATACTCAATTCTTCAAAATTATTTGTTCTTCCTATCCACATCCCTATAGAATGGAAATGAGTTAGCTAGACAGCACTAGGTGTCTTATGATACCCAGCCTTATGTTGGTCACAGATGGATAGGCCAGAAGCCAACACCTGATCTGAGACAAACAATCAGATTCTTTCTCCCAGAAGTTCTGAACTACGAAAGTAAGAAGCTGGGTCTGATGGCAGCACTGGAACTAAATCTCATGTGGAAATGGAGCTGAATGGAGGTGTCAGGAGACACAGATAAAGGCAATGCAAACCTAAGTTCTGGAGGAGTATA
Organism: Crocuta crocuta; assembly: GCF_008692635.1. NCBI lineage: Eukaryota > Metazoa > Chordata > Mammalia > Carnivora > Hyaenidae > Crocuta > Crocuta crocuta. Next base: position 751,356 of record NW_027530642.1, read on the forward strand.
TGGTAGCCAGGAGTCACCAGAGGAAGTCAGTCTGCTCATAGAAATAGAAAAGTAAATGAAACTTCTAGAAATAAGCAGTGGAAATAACCATGCAGTGTCCCAGCAAAACAAACTACAAAGCTGTCATCATCAAGACAGTATGGTATTGGCACAANCAAAAAGTATCCATTCTTGACCTTCCAGTCCCTGTAATTTAGCAGACTGGTTGTACATGCTTTGCTTTCTTTGATCACTTATTCCTTGACTTTTTATTTTTTTAAAAAAAATATATCTATGGCATTCATTCTAATTATTTTCTTACCCCTCAGAACACTTCTTTTTCTCCTATGTTGGCTTTTTTTCCTCCACTTGAAATCAAAATGTGGAGTTAGTTCCCTTCTCTTGTCTATTCACATTTCCTGTTTTGGACTGAATGTTTGTGCCCCACCCCAAATTTATATATTGAAATCTAATCCCCAGTATTTGGAGTTGGGGCCATTTGCAAGGTAATTAATGCCCTTATAAAAGAGAACTGGAGATCTTCCTCACCCCTTTCACCATATGAGGACAGATGGAGAAGACAGCTGTCTATGAACAGGTAACGAGCTCTTGCTAGATACTGAACCTGCCAGCATGTTCATCTTGGACTTCTTATCCTCCAGAACTGTGGAGAATAAATGTCTGTTGTGTATAACCCACTCAGTCTACAGTATTCTGTTGTAGCAGCCTGAATGGACTGAGACATATTCATTAGATGATCTCAGCTTAACACTAGTTATATGCTGATATTTCTTAAGTATTTATGTATATATTTAGATTTTGAATTGTCTAATTCCTTATTTGAATGAAGGGGGCAGTCACCTTGGGCAAACTTCACTGTCTGGCTGAGAGCAGTCTCTGACGCAGAGTAGATAGTAAATATGTGCTAAATGAATGCATGAGTGAACAAATGTACTGGGTTTGTATCTCCTGCCCAGACCTAAGCCATTTGCCCTAAACCAAGCCCCTGACACACTAAATATCACTCCTTTCTCCAGTTTTCCAAGCTTTTTCCTGTTTTATAGACTTGGACGATGCATCCCCTCCACCTGCAAAGCTTTCCCTGGGCTCTTCCTTCACGTGTTGGCTTACAAGCTTTCCCCTATGTAGTATCCCACCATTTCCCACGTACTGTCTGTAATTAAACCCTATTCATTGCATATATAGTGTCAGTTTCTTTTCTGAATTTGTAAATACACATGAACTTATTTGTTTACCGCATATTTGCCTGTGCGGCACCCTGCTTTTCATTTTCTTTTCTCAAATATGATGTTAACTACTTTAGTCAAGGACTTGACTCATCTTAATATATTCATTAGCCAGCACAGGTTTTAGAGCAGAGTAAGTTTTCAATAAATATATTTAATAAATGAATGGTATCCATGATATCCTTTACTTTATTCTTTCCACAAACTTCCATTTTTACATGAGCAGCTTACTTGGCTTTGGTTTCTTACAGTCAAAGAACTTTGACTGTAGTAATGAGTGATGCACAGAAATTTATACTTTTTAGGTGCTTTGGCAATTATGCTCTTGATAGACTTGGAAAAACAAAAGAAAATGACCTTCACATATGGCTTTGTAATGGCATTAATCATGTACATTTCTATAGTTTACAAAGTTTATTTGCATCTATTATCACAGTTAATTCTTACAGCAATTTAGCACAATTGTGCACAGCAAAGTAAAGTTAAGGAGGTCAGAACAGATAATAGGAGTCAATCAGGATCAGAGCCCAAGTTTTCTCTTTACCAGCATCTTGCTCTATTGATATACCACAGGCCTCTATTGTAAAAACTACACTGCTGCTAACTACTATCACTGCTGCTACTTCTATTACAAGCTAGGATTTATTGAGCATTTACTATATACCAGGCCCTGAGCTAGGTGTCTTCTCTTAATTAGATCAGTTAATCATTACAACAACCTCATTGAGTTGATGCTTCTATTGTTCTCTTATGACAAATGAAGAAACTGAGGCATGGAGATGTCAGAGATCTGATAAATGGGTCAGCCAAGATGTGAGACCAGGTTTTTCTGATCCCTGAAACTAAACTATAAACTACTATACTGAAGTCCTTTCTGCTACAAAGATTAGTCAAAGAAAAACATCTGGGATTTTGAAAGTCACTCATGCAGAATAATCCAGGGCCATATTGTTGGTAATTATCCCAAACCCTTTGACGTGCAATGAAGAGTCATCCAAAACCTTGTGTGAACAGGAAGCACTGAAAGATGTGACCGAATATGAGCCACTTCATCAACATCCCTTCTGATACAGGAGCTTAATTAATGCACTTAATTGTTGAGAGATATTTAATGAGATTATTTAGAGCCTTGGCTGTGCACTTCTTTCCTATTGTCAACTGTGTTAATTTACAACAACACTCAAGATGCCGGCTGAATGAAAACAGGCTAAATGAAAACTCTTATTTTTTTCAGAGTGGGAGAAGAGGTAATCACACTGGATAATATGATTTTGATGCATTCCTTTCCCCCTCTTTTTTTAAATGCACAAACTCTTTGTAAATAGGTGAAGGTGTGTGATCATTTGGTGAGCATAGGAAGGCAGATTGCCACCACTGTGGCAAAGGGAACTCTGGCAAGCCTTCCTTCATGTGGTGGATTCCTGGATTATCTTTCATTCAAGTAAAGAAGAAAGGAAGGAGGGATAAAGGAAACATTCATTGAGTGTGACTCTATATAAGGCATTATATTAGGATCTCTCACACCAATTTTTAACTGAATCTTCAGAAAGCTCTGGGGTGCAACTATTTGTACTCCCATTTTATAGACGAAAGCAGCTCTTAACTTGATTTCTCCTGTGACAGGAACTGAGAGAATAGTTAAAACACTTGTCACATCTAGAAATATACCAAGGGGACATATTAAGAGATATGGGAAAACATAGAATAGAGGATTGGGGTTAGTGGTGGGGACATGGAGCCAGGATTATGTTCTATTAGCATCAAAGAAACCAAGTACCCAAACTTCCAAACTTGATTTCATAATGTTTGAATTAGATAGCCTAACCAGTGCTTATGTAGCTTAACATATATTTGGTTACCTAATTCAAATTTCCCATAATAGTAAGGACAACAAAAAGATGCATTTTCAAATTCAAAGGTTTTTTTTCTTCATACACATACCCCTTCCTCAATTGGTTTAATTTCATTTGAGTACTTATTTTGCCCTTCTTTCAACCTTCCAAATCTTAGTTTTGATTGAAAAGCAAATTATCTTTATTCAGAGCCCAACCCTCTTGTCTCTGGACTTCATAGGGAATAGCTTTTCAAATCATTTTCGCTCAGTTCACACTATGAAAGATCAAAGAACTCTGCTATATGCCCATTCCAGAAGTCCCTCTGGGATTAGCCCATCATGAATATAAATCATTGTAGTTGTTATGTTTCCCAAATACCCATTCATCATCCATCTTAGTATTGTTCAAAGAGACATGGGGTCAGTTCAGCTCTCACCTTCACAAGGCTTTGTGATTCTGTTTGAGCAGCCGGAGGAGTGCTGGAGACAATTAGCTACTTGCTGCAGTGGCTGCAGTCCAAGGCCTCCCCCATGGGGATGAGAAGAGGTATCCCCAGGAGGAAGCTCCGTTCAGGCATTAAGTGTGGCTCTTGGCCAAGGAGGGAGCATCTATTTCTACCCTCCCACTCAGATCCTTTTTTGTGTAGCAAGACAAAAGCAAACAATTGCCACCTCCTCTGTCCTGGAAGTGACAAGCAGAAGGAAAGTATAAAGCTAGCTTTTGAAAACTCAACAGTTGAACTCCCTGCCACCCCAAGAACCTGACCTGAATCTACTTTCTGACAACCACTGGAAGCAATCGTCCTTTTCTTTAAGAAGCTGTCAGCTTAAAAAGAGACCACCAAGAGGGAAAGGAATTATCTTCCAAAAGTGTCTTAAAGAATATCAAAGCTGGAAGGTCTCTGAGTGATTATAGAATCCAACCTCCTTAATTTATAGAAACCCTAAGGACAGGAAAGATTTGGTGTAAACAATACAGCAGACTCTTCCAAAAATCATAAGAATAACCTGTTGATTATTCAAAACTGAGATTGTCAACTACTATGGTAAGAGAAAATACTACCTACCTAGACAGTCTTGACTGCATCTCAGAGGCCAAGAGCAGTCAGGGTATTTGTTGAGACCTTGAAGTCTCATTTAAGGAGGGTCCTTCAAGGGAGTAAGGGAGGTCTTGTTAGGATTAGATGAGGATCTTGATTAGGTTAGAATTGGTAAACACAAGAGGGCAGGGTTTTGAGGGAAGGTACTGAAAGTCTTACAGAATAGTCACCCATTTTCCGATGAAGAGTTGATGGATTTTTCAGAAACTTCCTGAAATTCACAATTAAGTTATTTGCAACTTTTATCTTTCTGGGTAGAATTTCTTGGAATAGTCAATCTATGCTGATGAAGACAGGGGACTACTCAAGTCATATCAGAGTAAACTGTAAAGTGTGTGTGTGAGGTAGACAATTTTGGATCTCACAATCCAAGGCACCAATTTACAAATGAAAGCTTGCTCCAAGCTACACAGACATTTCACTGTAGAAATTTAACTGGGAGCCAGGTCTCAAACTCCCCTCCCACAGTCCATGTTATAGAAATGAGATAGGAATTAAGATAGAGAGTATGTGTTGGTGAGGAGCCTGGATATCTCAGAGAAGAGTCCTAAGAAGTCTCTCTGAGGAGTTGACATTTAACATTTACCCAGAATATGCCAAGAACTCAGGAGCTCTTCAGGCTGGAGGAAAGCAATGGCAAAAGCAGTAGACAGCTTGGGATTTGAGGGAGAGAAAGAATGTGTGTGGCTAAAGCCAAGTGAGTAAGAAAAGAGAAGTAGGAGATGAGGTCAGGCTGGATGGCAGGGACAGATCATCAGGGGCCTTTGGGTGTTCTCAGAATGCCTGACTGGGATGGGTTGGTCCTGAGATTGCATATGCTGAATGCACCCTGCTTATTTACCTCATAAAAACTCATAGTTGGAGCCATCCTTCCATACGTGGTGAAAAAGACCATGTCCAGATTCTCCACAGAGAGGGGCTAGAAGATACTCAGATATTCAGTTGTTCAATTTTTTTTCAGAAAAGTAAAAAATATATCAGCAAAGACAGCTGTGGGCCTTCCAGAGTAGTAAATTATGTTTTTTTTTATTTGTTTGCAAGAAATGACTATGATTCCAGGATAGTCTCTTCTTATTCTTGGCCATTATCACGCTCCAACATCATTTTCAATTTCTGATGTTGAGCTGGATGGTTTTTATGGCATCTCAGCTAGAGAGAAATGAAAATGAATGTACAAAAAGAATGACAAGATTTATTTGGGGGGCACTTGTAGTTCTATCTAAAGCAAAAAAAAAAATAACTCTTTAGTAGGATTTAATCAGGGACAAAATTTTCTTTTGCAACTAATTGGAAAAATTCACATGATGTGTGTTTAGTATTATCAATAGATAATGATTAAAATTTTTTAAGAGTATTATTTGATGCTTACATAAAAACACTCAGTAGTCTATATGCAAGCTAACCAGGTGGTGAAACATATTTGAAAAGCCAGAAATTCAGTGACTAATAGAAAATAGTAAGGGACTCAATTCATCAACTAGAATAGTCATTCTTACTGTGTGAATTTAAACACAGCAAAGTATTCGCATACTGACATTTGGGTGTGCATGAGCTGTTTTAAGACTCATTCTTTTTTCATTATTACATCTCAAGAAATGAACACCAGCACTGTAGATAAAATCATTGGTCAGAGTCCAAGTGATGTTTGCTTTCAGGGTAGGCCTTTCCCCAGGACAGCTTGGACATCATAAATGATCTGGGAAGCAGTGTTGCCCGCAAGTTAAGGGTGTGGGTTTTCAGTTTTGAATCTCATTTCTAACTTGAAAAGCTAGTTTCATGAACTTGGAAAAGTTATTTAACATCTATGAGACTCAGTCTTACAGCCTTTGATATGGGGATTACAGTAGTAACATGGGGTAGGTATATCTGAGCTTTAAAACAGACTGTATAAAGCAAGACCTAAACCTTTAAAAATCTTAGCCAATATTATTACATAGATTGATTAAGAGATATATTGCAGTCAATTCTAGAAAGAAATTGGTGTTCCTTGTGTGTGTGTGTGTGTGTGTGTGTGGTGTTTGGACATACAGGTACATATATAAAGTAAAATACCAAATAGTAAATGAAAGTTAAGGATGAAAAGCTATAGTCCTCTGCTTGCTTTTTTCTGTTCCTTATCACATTTCTTGGAGGAAACCTCCCTTTACTGTTTTCTTTTTTTTCTGAGTGTACTCTTGTATCCAAATAATATGCATGCTCACCATTTCTTGATTCATCAATAGTAGGCAATATCTTTTTACTCCTTTATGTAAGAATTGAAGATTAATTTGTTCCAGTATTCTTTCCTCTTACCCTCTTGTTTCCTCCCAGTGTTTATTATTACTTTTATTTCTTAGATTGCTCATTTTTTCTAACTTTTAAATGATACAGTTACACATTTGTTTTTTGTTCTATCAATTTTAGAAACTTTCTAAACTTTCCTCTGTAACCTGAAGATATCTGTTCTTCATCTCTTTCCTCCCTAATTTCTGAGTGCCATCTCTAGATGTATTTGAGAGGTATGATAGGGGAAGTTTACTCAAACTAGAGCCTGCACTGGGGATTCTTGTGCATGCAATTTACAAAGGCTCTTCATCCAGCAGGAACATATAAAGGAGTGAGGGAAGCAGGGCAGGAAAAGGGACGCAGCCAGTTAAGAATGTGGTTTTCACCTGGGGTCTAGCTTCAGCTTGCTCCCATGGAGAGCTCTGGAGTGTGAATTGTACCACAGAGTGAGGTGACCATTTACACCACCTTTATCAGGCCATTACTGGCTGAGGGCTACCTGCAGAAGAAGCGTGACTTTTCTGTGAGGGCAGGTCCTGTCAGCTAAGGGCAACTTCCTAGCAAAGGATGCAGCTGTGAGCTATCACCAGCCAACACTCTCAGCAGCTAGAAAATGGATGCACATGCCAGGTAAGGGGTTCTGGATAGAGTACCAGCAGTCTCTAACACATAGTGATGATGAAGAGGATATGATGAAGACAATGGCTCTTGCCTTCTCATCAACTCTCACACGTATTTGAGATTCATTTTTAAAAGTATTTTCGCCTGTATTTTTCATCTGGTACCCACGTTAATACCCATTATACACACCACAAACACGACCACCACTAAAACCACCACCACCAAAAAAAAAAAAAAAAACACCAAAAAAACACCAATAAGAGATAATGTTGATGTTATTTTCTCTGTTTTAAAAGTTAAATACAGGATCCTGAAGTGTTTATGTCTCTTTCCCAATACTCCACTGTAACTGGAAAGAATAGGACCTAATTTCAGATAATCTCATTCCAAATCTAGTATTCTATAAGAACACCCCTGCTTTCTTTCTTTATAGCACTTTGCATTAAATCCATTGGTCATATATTTATAATCCTCCATAGTTTGCCTGACTTTGAGGATAAACTATTTTTTTCTCTACACACATTTTTTCTTTTGCCTTTCAGATTGGTCTCTCAATATCTCTGGTTGGTCTCTTTCATTTCCATCAGCCAAGGAAGGCACCTTCAAGCCACAGTGAATAGACTAACTGCACATGGCTTAAACAATAGAGATGTTTCCTATTTCACCTGAGAAGTCCAGAGCCAGAGTAGTCCCATTTCAATCCCGTTGAGTCATCCATGTTATTAGGACCAAATTGTCTCCTCTTATCTCTGCCTCTGCTGTGTGGTGGCTTTCCTTTTTGGTTTAGTCATGCCAGGACTGCCAGTTGGCTGCTGCAGCTCCAAACTTCATAATCTCATAATGGGTTCCAGTTACAGAAATGAGGTAGTTTCTCTTCAGTCATCCTCTTTCTTTAAGAGAAGACAGGGAATATTTCTCAGAGCTACCAGTTCTTCTCAGGCTCCATTGACTAGATTAGTCAGATAAACTTTGCTTCCTGTAGAAAAAGCTAAGAATTTAAGGACCTGGCATTTTTCAACTGTGTGTGTATAGACAGTTTCGGTCAGCAAGGGATGGGTGGGAGGGGTTTTTGGGTAGGCAACTAACAGTTTTTCTCTTCAGCATCTCGTCACTTTTAATACACATGCATACACACATACATGCAGACAGATAGATAGATGATAGGCAGATGATTCATTTAGCTTACCAACTCTTTATGTATAACTATTTATTTCCCTGCTGTGAAGTACCAGTTAATAAGGGTTTTTGTTGCTGCTTTTTTTTAAATCAGTTTCTGCTAATAGAGCACAAGGTAATCTGGTAGTAATATTGTGATTTTAATCAATGAGGCAGAGTACAAAATAATAGTCATCAGTCTGTTTTATCCTAGCACACTTGAGTATATGTAATCTGTGAATTGATTATTCTGGGGCAGACCTTGGGAGATAACACTATCAACTACTATGATAGTTTATTGCCAGAATTGTTCTCTTTGAAGAATTATGGGATGTTATATGTGCACATTTGGAAGAAAGGCGCTCTGGTATAGCTGGAGCAACTGGCAGTAGACATGTATCTGAGAGGCCAAGAGCTGATACACACAATTCTGAGACAACTGTGGGCAAAAACAAAGTTCATTGACAGAAGGAGCAAATGCCCAGTGTGTATTCCTCAGAAATTAGCAGAAGTCATTTCAGATATAAGGAGAAAGATTCTGGTAGAAAAAATGAACCTCTGGAAATCTTTAAGATGATGGCTTAGTTGTAAATATATGAAAACCCAACTAGCAGTTGATTATTCCAAAAGAGAAATTATTGACTCAGATAAAAACAACTGAACACATAGGTATACCTTATTTGAAGCTCTGCTGGTGTTAAAGGCCCAGATACTGTCATGAGGACCTGAGAAGCTGTCATCTTCCCTCTATTAACAAGTTTTGCAGATCTATATAGCAGTAAGATGGCCACAGCAGCTCTGGGTTCACATCCCTTTATGTTCAAATAAACTGAGGTGAAGGAGTTCCTTTTCTAGTACTTTCCTCAAAGAGATTCCCTCTGTTTGGTCCAGTTTAAGTTGATTTCAGGAAGAAGATACTTTTCAGCTTAGATCTGTGTAACCCTCAAATTAATGATAATGACCCACGCAAGTCAAATAGACCAGAAGTGGGGTTATACGCCTCTTTCCAGAAGAAATATGAAGTAGGAAGAATGAACAATGGACTCGAGAACAATAGATGTCCACTCTAATGTTTCAAAGGGAAGTGACCACTAAAGTCCTGGAAACTCAAGACCAGCCAGGTTATACTTCTTTGAAAAGGAATTTCATTCTTTTTCACAAAAGAAAACGTCCCCTGTTTGGGTACAAATCTGGAAGTGCTTATTGTATTGGGATTCCCATAAGCCAAATAGTTTTATCCCCATGAGCATTATAGCATGGAAAATAAAAGACTGTATTACAGTTTCGTATTGCAGCCCACACCTTGAGAAAGTGAATGTAAGCTCTCCTAAACCCATCTTCCTGCCAGAACAAGTGGTAAATAAAGCATAAACCACTTTTGTACATGCTTCAAATTTTGGTGTAGATGAAAGGCAATTTACTCTGGGCTGAAAATGAGATTCTGGCAAAAAGCAATGCCTATTAACAAATGGAACAGTCCCCTGGTGACAAGATGGAGGCGTGCAACTGGGTACATTTGTCATTTTAACTCCAGGGGCTGACTTGAGGTATTTTAATCACGCTAAAGTAGAATTACAGGTAGAAACAGCATCATATTTGATATAGGAAAGAATGCCAACATTATCCATTTGAACAGGTTACTTTCTACATGTGAATAGTTTGATAAGAGAACTTGATATTCTATATTTACCTGATTCCTAGATATCTTAAAGAAGTATAAATGGCCATCTTTGTTCAAATTTATCTTTCCTTCCACATGCCTGCAAATCACGTCTCTGAATGCACTGTTCTAACCAAGCTGTCCCTCTGTTCAAACCCTTCAAAGCCTCTCTGTGTCCACAGAAAAGATCAGACTCAGTGGACTCTAAGGCTGTCTGAAGAAGAGATCTCAAATATTTTTCTTGACTTAATTCCCATCATTTTTATATCGGAAGAGGCCAGTTTATGTTTGGTGCTTTAGTTTTCTGTTGCAGTATAACAAATTACCAGAAATGTAACAGCTGAAAGTGATGTATATTTATTATCTCATAATTCTCTAGGTCAGGAATCTGGGCATAGCTTAATTGGTTCCTCTGCATAGAGTCTCAAAGGCTATAGTCTAGGTGTAGGCTGGACTGTCACCCTTTTTGGAGCTTGGGGACATCTTCCAAGCTTGCATGGATATTGGAAGAATTCAATCCCTTGGAATTGTAGAAGGGGTTCCTGTCTTGCTTGTTGCTGTCAGCTAGAGGTCACTCTTAGTTTCTAAAAGGCCCCTTGTCATGTGGCCTTCTCATAAAGCCAGAGGGAGAATCTGTTCAAGATGGAGTCTTACATCATATAATGTAATTACAGGAGTGGTTTTATCCCTCATCACTTTTGCCACATTCTATTGATTAGAAGTGGGTTACTACACAAGGGGAGGGGATTACACAAAGATGTGGATACCAGGGGGTAGGAATCTTGGAGGCCATCTTAGAATTATGCCTGTTGCACTGTGATAACAAACAGTTCCTAAATTTTAGTGCCTTAAAGCAACAATGGCTGATGTCTCTTAAGGATTGACTGAAGGTGTTAGCTCTGCATAATTGGCAGGGAAGCAGTTTGAGGAAGGCGCCAACTTTACACTCTACTCTTGCCAAGGTAGGTAGTAAATTTTGCTTTTACCAAAGTCTTTATGGTTGAAGAAAGTGACATGGCTACCTCTAAGGAACTGGAGAAGGATATTTATACCTGGTGTCCAGACAAAGAATTGGAAATATTGGTTCAGAGAAGAAATGAGAACTGAGTTCTTTCTCCAACAAACTGTCTTCTTGCTCTTTTCTCAACCTGCATGACCTTTCCTGTACATTAGTGTTTCCAAGTTTCTCTTGTGCTGGAAAAACCACTTCTCAGTGAAGTATTTTCTGATGTTTCTCATCAAAATTAATTATTTCTTCTTGGGTATACCTTAAAACTCCTCTGTACTTCCCCCATCTATCTTATATGAAATTTATAATTTCTTCTTTTTATCTCAGTTAATTGTTTTAGATGCCTTAGCTCCCATATTGGATTGTGAACATCCTAAGGATAGCAACCATATCTGAGTCACAATGATTTCTTCTAAAATGTCCCAGGCAGGATTATACTCAATGTGGTATTAATTTTTGTTCAGTGAAATTGATCTTGCTCTCCAGAATGTCTATTTACAATGTTAGCTCTTGGCCAAATTTTAAATTATTTAGTCAAGAGGAATTGCCTAATTTGCTTATCCCATCAAGAGCCCTTATACTTTCTAGTTAAGCTCTTTCCTGAATATAACCCAAATCCCTCTTGAAGTGTTATTTCCCCTCAGTTTTCTTGTTTATCCATAGTGAAGATCATAGATCACATAACACACTTGGAAGGAACTTAAAGATTGTCTAGGTCAGTGATTTGAAAGCTTTTGCTTATTTTAAGAAGCTGACTTCTTTATTCAAATTAAACCTTAAGCAGAGAGCAAAACTATAAAACAGCAACAGCAACAATAACAAAAAGCTGCTGTTCTGGCTGAATTCAGATAGTCAAGTTCAGAGTTGGGTTATTTAATATCCCTTGACCAGTCCCCAACTCCTGGAATAGACCTTGGGATACCTCTATGAAATGCTAGACACATAGTTTGAAACTCTTTGATGTTGAGTCAACTTTCCATGCTATAGATAGGAAAATTAAAGCTAGAATATCTTTCCCAAAGCCACAGAGATGCAAAATTAGAGAATCTATTTCAATAAACATTTATTGAGCACCAACTGTAAATGAGTTCAGCTAGTAACAGATATAGCAAGACTCTTGATATGGGTAACAACAGAAGCCACATTTTCTATGTCAGCCTCATGGCTTAAATGGTTACATGGTCAATACTTCCATTTCACTTAAGTCTATTCTGTGACTTGGTAAAGTCAAGATCAAAGTATAAATGGTTAATTTTAAAGTCTTGATTACAGTGGATCTGAGAGTTGGATTCATGCTGAGTTCAAAGCCAGGTGAGATCCTAGCTCACAGTCGGAACCTCCTGTGAAGATGTGTGACAATGCCATTTACTCACCCTGAGTTTCTGGAACTCTAACTCTCGTGAAACACAGGAGAAAATATCAGCCTTCTAGATGAGCTCTCTCTTACAGAGAATCCATTTATATTTCATGCAGATTGGCATCCATGTGCATGAGAAAGATCAGAAGGAATAAGTTGATCTTATCTATCCAGCTGCTCCTTTATAGGGTACTCCTGTGGCTACTTAGCTATAATTAGAAGTTGACTTTCCTCCCACATGTGGGTGACTTCAATATATTGGCATCTACTCAACATCTATTGTTGCCCACAACAATATGTCATCTCTGTAACATCATGGAATTTGTATGTATTAGGAGGTTTGAAAACCTGCATAGGCAAAACAAGTGGAAAATATGTTAATATGTACTAAAGTTTTAAATTATGTAATATGAGTTCCACTATAGTTTGAAAATGGCACTAATCAGTGTATATTAAAGTAATTGATAGAAATCTTCCATGGGGAGGAAATGCCAGTGAAGGTCTTGAAAGATAAGTCAAATTTGAATCAATGGGTGTATGTAAGTCAAGGAAAATAGATATCACTTCAGACCATACATATACCATGGACGAAGACAAGTATAGAATAAACATATTTTCATAGTATTAAAATGAATTGAGAACTAAAAATATATTTTGCTTTGCATGTATCATTGGATTGTGACAATCTTCAGAATGACCTCTTGAGGAGGAACTGATATTATCCTTGTTTTACATATAAAAGACCAAGAATGGTTATGTAACTTATTTAAGTTCCTACAATTAGTAAATTGTAAGGCTAGAATAATCTAGGTCTCTATGATGCCAAAAACATTATTAAACAAAATTTCTTACTGTCTTTTGACATGTGCAGGAAATAGAGAGAAGAAGAATGTGATGATTTGGGGAAGGGGATGTATTGAAGAAAGGGTGATAGAAGTTGGATGGGTAAGAGGGATCAGCACAGGTTAATGGTCCTTTACAAGGGTAATGTTGCCCCCAAGGAGATTTGGCAATGTCTGGAGACATTTTCGGTTGTCACAACTTGAGGTGAAGAGGCTGCTTCTAGCTTCTTGTGGGTAGTAGCCAGGGATGCTGCTAATCATTATACAGTGCACAGGACATACCCCCATAACAAAGAATTCTCTGGTGTCAAATAGAAATAGTGCTGGGAAATTTTCACATAGATATATAGAGGAGTGTGGATTTGTTTTTTAGGCAATAGGTCCTTAATGTAGGATTGAAAAGGTTACCGTGACTTAGAGTTTTGACATCTTACATTGATGACCATTCATCACCTACTTCTCCAAAGCAGACTCATCATCCCCCACAAAATCATCTGTTTTCATTGTTTACTTAAATATCTCTCTCATTTTTCCATTAATCTCTGGAGCTATCTCTAGCACTGTATAACACTGCTGTCTTCTACCTGGAGCATGGCAATCATATCTGATTAAGCTTGCCTTCTTCCACTGTGAGTCCCCAATGGGAAGTTCTCTACAGAGTAGCTGGAGCCATTCTCCCAAATGGTAAATCTGAGCAAGTCATCTTGATGCATGAAGATCCTCAAAGCCTTCCCACTGTTGAAGCTAGAGGACCTACCTTGAACTCCTCCCTTCACATCTTTCTCTCCTGTTGTCTTCTTTTTCACTTCCTTGGAAGTGCCTGTCTTCTTTTCCCCTAGAAAACGTAGCCCTTATTTCTTTTCTGGAAACTTAGCCCTCATCCCATCCCCTATCTTCATTTCTTTCTTCTGGATAATGCCTCCTCATCTTTCACATGTCAGCTTAAACATCACTTCCTCATAGAAGACTGTGTTATGGCATACCACCTCCTCTTTCATAATGCTTCTTGTACATCTCATAATTTTATTAATATCTTCTTCCCTGATGAACTATAAACTTCATGTAGTGGTGACTGTTTTCTGTCTGAGTCATTTCATATTCCCAGAACTGAGGAGAGACTCAATAAATATAAGTTGAATTAACAAATAAATGAGCACAGTCCTGGATACTAAGTAGGACAAGAAAGATAAACTTAAGTCCCCACCCCTTGCATGGGCAGAAATGAAAGTAGCCACAGATGTTTCTCATTCAGGGAAAAGAAACACTAGGCAACTGAGTAATTCAAGTGGACACAGGATTTGGATAATTGATGGCAAAAACCTTTGTAGAGACATGATAAAATTTATAATACTACTGAATAATGAAAGCTTTCTTTTTTCCTCCTTAGCATGGTAACCATGGCTTGTTAAAATAAGGACCATTTGTTGAAAAGGAACATTCTAACCATATAGATTATAGACGATGTCATATAATTATTTATACCAGAGGTTAAAATCACTGCTTTTCTCCTCAACCTGAGAAGACACAGACAAGGTACAGAACATTCTTCTTCAGGGCAGCAAGCCACTAAAATACCATTTTTAATGGGAGAACATGTACTTCCCACATTTTCTCTATGAAAATGTCAAATCTGTCTCCTGTTTTTCCTTCTTTTACTGATACTAATCCCTAGTATTTCTTCTAAAGGAGGTTTCACTTCAAGACTAAATCTGGCACCATTTAATAAAGAGAAACTGGTAATACCCTTATCTGAAATTTACTGACATCTGACATACCCAACTCCCTAAGTGGTATGTAAACAAGGTATTTATTATGTATTTGTTTATTTATTTACTGGAAGGCAAGGAGGTAGCCCAGTATAGTTTGATTTTATTCTTTCCATAACTGTTTAAAATTATTTTTAATTTTAATCTTACAGTGAAAATTCATTATTAGGAACTTGATTATTTGGATTTTAGCTCTGAGTGACAACTTAATATGGAAAATGCCTTGTTTAAAGACAACTAATGTTCTGTTCTATAAAAGATAAATTGTTCAATTCTCTATTCTCTGTTTTTGAAGGGTGGGTGCGCCATTATGATTAAAAATCTGGTACCATAGAATCATTGTTCTAACATAAACAGGGCATGTAGCTGGTTCTAAAGAAATTTTTAACAGGTAATTTCTACTTTTCATTCCTTCCTCCTTCCCTCCCTCCCTTCCTTTTTTCTTCTTTCTCTTCCTTCCTATAAAAATACATTGAATTCCCACTCTGGACTAGACATCATTTTATCTAGACATTGGGAATTCAGGATAGCATTATGAATCCCTGGCTCTCACAGAGTTTAAGTTTTAACAATAAAGAGAAAATAAAGACATAGTAAAATAAGTTAATTAAACATAAAAGCAGTATAATTATTATAAATAATACAGAAAAAATATGATGAGTTTGATTTCATCATGTAAAGATTTAGGAGAATGATGTTCTAGACTTAGAGACTGTCAAAGTCAAAGACCATGAGTTATAACCCAGCTTGGCATACATTTTGGGGGGAAAAAAGGAAGCCCAGTGTGGCTAGAACACAGTGAACATTGCATAAAGAGGGGCATGACTGAGGTGGACACAGGGGTGATAATCTTGTAGGTCTTCAAGACTATTATCAGAATTTAAAAAGAAAAACACATTCCAATATTGAGAAACCACTGGAGGGTATTTAAGAAGAAACATGATGTAAACATTTATACATTGTAAACATTTATCCTGGTTTATGTGTGAAGGATAAACTTCAGGGGGTTGGAGACAGACAGGAGATCTTTCATGGGCTATTTCAGTGTTCTAGAAGAGAGATGATGGTGACCTGGAGCAGATTATAAGAGTGGTGAAAGAGAAATTTGCATGAACTTGGCACACTGAAAGGCTGATGTACTGCACGGGTAGGAGGAGGGAGAACAGCATTGATACTGCAGTGTCTGTGAATGGCATCTTCTGGAATCTATTTTCCATTATGTATAAGAAGGCCCATCTGCTTTTGGACACAAAAAAGTAGTATTTCAAGGTTTGAAAGATACCTAAGTAATCATTTAGCCAATTTCCTAGAAATCTATATTCATCTCTAATAAATTTCAAGTTTAAAATCCTTTCCATTACTGCAACACATTGAGAGCTTTTAGAATTCTTAAACGATCATACAAAATATGTATTGCTCTTCCCAGCTTGTAGGACACACAAAGTCAATTCATATGTGATTAATGTCCCTACCCAACTCAGAATAAAAGTTTTTACTGGGGCTTGGTGGAGGACAAGACTGAGGCAGAATATCGGAGACTACTCTCTTATTTGACATCAGTGCACTAATCCACACTCTAATTAAGGGTGATTTACTTCGTTAAAAATCCACCCAAATTGGGGCACCTGGGTGGCTCAGTCAGTAAAGTGTCTAACTTTTGGTTTCAGCTCAGGTCATGATCTCATAGTTGTGAGATCGAGCACCCATGTCCAGCTTCTTACATCAGTGCTGAGCCTATTTGGGATTCTCTCTCTTCCTTTTTCTCTCTGCCTGTACCCTACTTATACTCTCTCTCTATCTCAAAATAAATAAACTTAAAGAAAAATCCACCCAAATATACCATTGTTAGTCCTTCTTACAGATGAAAATTTGAAACATTACCATTCATTTAAATGAGGGATATATCTGGTCATACAGGCCTTTCATGTTCTTCATTATACATCATACAGGCATCCCTTTCAGTCCTATGCAGCAATAACAAAATTCCATGTTTTGCCCATAACTTCTAGCCTAGGCACAAGGTTGTATATATGTCTGTCTGTAGACCCAAGGAATGAGAAATATGGAGGTAACAGACTATGAAGTGCTGTCTGTCCCATATTTGGCCTCTTGGAGCAGGTATAAACTCCTCTGTAAAAAAAAAAAAAAGGAAAGAAAAAAAAGGAAATCAGTTTATCAAGGTGAGTATCACCTCATTTGTGCCCATGGAATAGCAAAGTGAAAGTCAAATAGGAATTCCAAAGGCTGGCTGAAAGAAGACTGGATGGCCATTGGAAGTTTGGGCACATATCCTTTGAACTTTATGTTATAATAACTAAAAAGAAGCATACACGTATCCTTATCAGACATTTTCAAAATTTATTCTTCCTACCTGCTAATTTCCTAACAAATACACTGGACAGAAAAAACAAATGTAAGATTTTACATTTAGCTGCTTTATAAAATATCAAGTGGGAGTGACCCAAGCCAGTGCTTTTTAAACTGTTTCATGTTGTAACACATAAAATATTAACATATTTATATACACACTGGGTAATTAGATGAAGTTAATTGGCCCAAGGCAACAGTTCCACCCCAAAGCTGAGAGATCAAGACCCAGACACACCAATTGGAAGCTCTAAGCTCTAACTAACTTAAGAAACAAGTGATGAATATTAGGACCGCCTGCAGTTATGTTTTAGGAAAATGTGACTATTATCAGAGCCCACTAATTTGAATTAGTGATCATTTCATCTTAACCTACCTGACATTTCCTTTTATGCTAACAAAAATGTTAAAATCACTAGTGGTGATGTGCTAGATGAATTGGAATGGAGAGAGGCCAGAGATGGTGAGAATAGTTAGGAGACTGTTACAGGAATTTAGGTAAAAGAGAATAAAATGAAGGATTAGGATGAAGCCTCAGGAACTCATCTGATTCACGATCTCATGTAGCGACTCTATTTTCCTTTTTCTTTCTTTTCCTTCCTTTCCTTGCCTTTCCTTGCCTTGCCTTGCCTTGCCTTTCCTTTCTTTTCTCTTCATGGTGAGATCTACTTTCTTAGCAAATTTCAAGTATACTGTCTTGTTATATAGTCTTGTTAAACTGTAGTCACCATGCTGTACATTACATCTCCTGAACTTATTCATCTTGAGTAACTGAAACTTTCTACACTTTGGCCACCATCTCCCCATTTAGTTTCCCACCCAGGCTGGAAACTACTATTCTACTCTGTATTTCTATGATTTTGACTATTTCAGATTCTATTTACAAGTGAGATCATGCAGGATGTGTCTTCCTGTGTCTGGCTTATTTCACTTAGCATGATGTTATCCAAGTTTATCTACATTGTTGCCTACATAGGGTTTCCTTATTTTCTTTTTTTTTTTAAATTTATTTATTTATTTATTTTTTAATAGTTTATTGTCGAATTAGTTTCCACATAACACTCAGTGCTCATCCCCACAAGTGTCCTCCTCCATGCCCACCCCCCCTCCCCCCCACATCCATCAGTCCTCAGTTTTTGTCAGCATTCAAGAGTCTCTCATGGTTTGCCTCTCTCCCTTTCCCCCACCATTTCCGCCCTTCTTCTCCCCCTTGTTCCTCCGTCAAGTTCCTCCTAATCCTCCTATACGTGCAAACATATGATATTTGTCCTTCTCTGCCTGACTTATTTCGCTCAGCATAACACCCTCAAGGTCCATCCATGTTGCTACACATGGCCAGATTTCATTGTTTCTCATTGCCATGTAGTATTCCATGGTATAGATAAACCACATCTTCTTGATCCATTCATCTGTTGATGGACACTTAGGCTCTTTCCATGTTTTAGCTATTGTGGAGAGTGCTGCTATGAACATTGGGGTACATGTGCTCCTATGCCTCAGCATTTCTGTATCCCTTGGGTAAATTCCTAGCAGTGCTATTGCTGGGTCATAGGGGAGTTCTATTGTTAGTTTCCTGAGGAACCTCCACACTGTTTTCCAGATGGGCTGTACCAGTTGACATTCCCACCAACAGTGTAGGAGGGTGCCCGTTTCTCCACATCCTCGCCAGCATCTAGAGTTCTCTGATATGCTCATTTTAGCCACTCTGACTGGTGTGAGGTGGTATCTCAGTGTGGTTTTGATTTGTATTTCCCTGATGAGGAGGGAGGGTTTCCTTATTTTCTAAGGCTGAATACTACTCCATTGTGTGTGTGTGTGTATGTGTGTGTGTGTGTGTGTTTCTCTATCCATTCATCCACTGATATATATTTAGGTTGTTTCCATACCTTGGCTATTGTGAATAATGCTGCAATGGATATGCAAGAATTGCACTGAGATTCTTGAAAATTGTGCATTGGGAAAATTAAGAGGTAAAAGTGTAGTTGGAGACAGATTCTCCACACTAAAGTAATAATAATAATAATAAATACTTATAATTTAAAAATACATATTTTTGTCATTGACCCTTCAGCATTTCTTTTTGACAAACTGCATCCTGAGTGTTGTAAGTGAGTCTGAGAGTGTTTGAAAGTATTACAAATTTCATTTTATAATACCTTAATATTTTGGTAAGTATGAATATAGGGGAGTGAGCAGTCTTTTACACTGCTGGAGGAAGTGAGAATTGGTGAAATAATCAGAAAAGCAGTTTGGCAGAATTTTGCCCCCAGAATTTCATTTCTAGAAATTGATACTAAGTTTTCTAAGGCTGCCATACCAATGTACCATAGTTTCAGAGGCTTGAACAACAGGAATTTATTTTCTCTCAGTTCTGGAGGCTAGAAGTCTCAGGCTAACAGATCAGCAGGATTGGTTCTTCTGAGGCCTGTCTCCCTCTACCTTGCACAGTAGATGGCTGTCTTCTCTCTGTCTTCATGTGGTTTTTGCTCCGTGTGTGTGTTTGCATCTAGTTTTCTCTTCTTATAAGGATATCATCCATATTAGATTAGGGCCCACCCTAATGACATCATTTTAACTGAATCACCTCTATAAAAACCTGGTCTCCAAATACAGTCACATCTTGAGGTACTGGGACTTATGACTTCATCAGATGATTTTTGAGGAAGGGGACACAAATTAGCCCAAACCAAACTCCATGTTTGAGTACTGAATGTCCGAGTAAGTTTATTACAGAATTGTTTGGAAGAAGAAGAAGAAGAAGAAGAAGAAGAAGAAAGAAGAAAGAAGAAGAAGAAGAAGAAGAAGAAGAAGAAGAAAGGAGGAGG
This sequence comes from Crocuta crocuta, assembly GCF_008692635.1. NCBI lineage: Eukaryota > Metazoa > Chordata > Mammalia > Carnivora > Hyaenidae > Crocuta > Crocuta crocuta. The sequence goes on from NW_027530642.1 coordinate 771,383, forward strand.
AGGAGGAGGAGGAGGAGGAAACAATCTAAAATTTCACCAGTAGGCAATTGGTTGAAGAAATCATGTTTCATTCATACTATGAAGAGAATAAAATCAAAACACTACATGCTAATAAGGATATATATTAAACATATTGTTCAGTGGAAAAAAAGGCACATTACTAAAACTATGTATGATATGATACTGTTTTTGAAAATAAAGGATAGGTGTATATATGCTTATATAAGTGTGAAAGCCTATGAAAAGGATATACATAATAGTGTTGACTGAGATTACCAATGTGTAGAGTTGTGTAGTGGAGATGTAGGGGAGGAGGGGAGGAGGGCTTTCTTGTTCTGCTCTGTATACTTCTGTAGCTGTTGAATAGTGGGTTAATAATAAACATTTATTTAGCATTTACTATGGGTTAAACACCCATCTAAACACTTCAGATGTGTGAACTCATGATTCCCACAATAATCCTAATGATGTATGTATTATTATTATTATCTTTTTTATCTTTTAAAAATTTTTTATGTTTATTTTTGAGAGAGAGAGAGAGAGAGAGAGAGACTGCAACTGTGTAGCGTAGGGGCAGAAAGAGAGGGAGTCACAGAATCCAAAGCAGGCTCCAGGCTGTGGGCTGTCAGCACAGGGCCTCACATGGGGCTCAAACCCACAGACAATGAGATCAAGACCCAAGCTGAAGTCAGACACCCAACTGACTGAGCCACCCGTACACCCCAATGTATTATTATTATCTTCAAATTACAAGCGTAGAAACTAAGGCTGAGAGAGGACAACCAACTTGCTAAGGTCATGCAGCTGGTCAATGGGAGAATCACAAATAGACCCCAGGCATTCTGGCTTCCTAGACTGAATTTTTAACTACTGTGTATACTGTCCACTAATGTACTACTTCTCAAAAACATGCAAACCTTACAAAATTATCTTCATAAATTCTCTAATTTGGATTTTGTCTCAAACAGCTTGCCCTTATATCCATTTAGACTGAAGGAGTAAGGGGAGAAACACTTTTATTTTCCCCTTAGATGTCAGTGTGGTTTAATATAATGAGCTAGGCAATGTGTCTACATACCAGAAAATTAACTTCAAGGCTCAATTCCACCATCTTAACTATAAATCTCTCTAAGCTGCCTTTCCTTATCTCGCCAATGGAACAATGGTAGCTGCCTGATCTGTCCTCCTGCATTGCTGTGAGGATCAAATGTCTTGTATCTGAATTTTCATTCGTGAGGGGCTGCCTGTATATGCTCAGCCATTATTCTGTGCTGAATGCCTCTCAGATTTAAGGGCAGATCTCCAGGAATCCACTAGAGGAAACTTCATGTTTGAATGTATTATTCACATATGGAGGGTTATAGGTGAACAAAATCTTGCGAAGCAATTTGATGAGTGGCTTGTATCTTTGGGGCTACAAGATGAGACCGGCACAAAATGGTGGGCTTCCAACACTGTTCCAGGTATCATTACCTCACATTCCTAGCTCATTCACACCCTCATATGATACTAGGAACAGATATGGGGGTCAAAAATTCGTTGAACAAATGTGGGAGACAAATAAATAAGCTATTATCCCTGCTCTGAAAATGTTTTCCAAATAAATGGGGAGATAAACCCAACCGAGAGATATATAATTAGGTTGAGGACTATGCGTCTTATCAAAATTAAGAAGAGTAAGAATGCCAGAGCAATAGAATAGAATCATGCAAGGGAAACTGGAGCTGCAAGGCATCTGAGATACCATAAGTTAGTGGTTTTCAAACACTGCTCGACAGAATCTTAGAGGTTGCTGGAGGTCCCTAGGAACCCCTCACACAGTTAGGAAGGGGTGTCTAGTTGGCACACCATGTTCAATCAGGCTGGCTATGCCTTGTTTCTTTTGAATATTGAACTTCATGAAAATATTTTTTTAAGTTGATTTATTTTGAGAGAGAGAGAGTGCATATGAGTGAGGAAGGGGCAGAGAGAGAGGGAGAGAGGGAGTCTCAAGCAGGCTCCACACTGTCAGCACAGAGAATGACACAGGTCTCACTTCCACCATCTGTGAGACCATGACTGAGCCAAAATGATTTGGACTTCTCACTGACCGAGCCACCCAAGCAGCCCCGGAAATATATTTTTTTAATAAAGACTTTTTCACTAAAAAATTACTTGCAATCCACTTAATGGCATTCAGATTCCTTTGTTAAAAGAGGAGAAAGTTGAAGTTTAAGTAGAAAATTATTGAACCTAAAGGGCAGTTCCTGCAGAGAATTCAGTTTTTTCCTTTGTATTAGAAGGGAATTGAGACAAATATGGGAAATATAACTTTACCAAAAACAAAAAGAAAAACACAGGCTGAAAACCCAAAATCATAGCACAAAGAATGTTTGGTAGTTATGTGAAGTAGTGAAATAATAAGAACAACACAAAGCTTTTTGTTGTTGTTAGTCTTTTATTTTAAATAATTAGTTATATTTTGGCTCTTTTTAACCAAGATCTCTAATGGAGAATAGTTTATGGAGAAGTGTTGGTTTGGGCTAAAGAGTAAGAGATTTAAAGTATCAGAAAAGAGTTGAAATGGTTTCCCCAGGAAGAAACAGCACATTTGGATGTTTTTATTGCTTCCTGATGAGGGATAGCTTATAAGCACAGTAAAAACTTCTTTTTAGATATACCTTTTTTTGTTCACTTCAATTTAGAGAAATCTTTTTTGTTGTCCTTTAAACCTGTTGAAGAAATTGCATAAAATTTTCTCTATTCAAATCCTTACTTATGTCGTCTTGAGACTTTTATATCTTTTTGTCCTTCTGGACTTAAATCCTTGCATATTTTGGGAAAGTTAATGAAGATTAAAATGTTTATCTCCTATGCCTCCTACCATTTCCCAAGTATCATTAGATAAAATCATGGGAGATAAAAGTCAACAGATTTCTTTTGGAAAGGGTTTTACAGCATCACTTGCCAAGGAAAATGGCTGAGTAAATGCCATGTCCCAGTGTAAATATAAACAGAAAATTGGTTTATCTTCTTTCAGGTTGTGGTCCATATGGCTTTAAGAGTTCCCATGGGTCTCTCTAAACATTTAGGAGAAAAATAGTAAATACTTGGTAGTAATATGTTTCCAATGCAGTAAGCCAAAGTGTTCTAGTTTATGAGTGATCTATTAGTGTCTAGCATGTAGGGAATGCTATTGGGGTAACTGTGGCCCCAGTTTCTTAGCATCGCTAAGCAATTTAGATTCATGTAGAAAGTATCAGACAGAAGTACATTCAGCTGCAAGAAAATAGGAAACCTGACTTCAATGGCTTTCACTAGGAATTTAATTATCTCGTGCTACAAGGAGTCAGGAGGTAGGCCATCTAGGACTTCTATAGTAGTTCTATGATCCTTTGTCTTCATATATATTGCCTCATGGTTACAAGATAGCTGCTGTATCCCTAGGCTTCATTTGTATCTTCCAGGAAGAAAGAGGGAATAAAACATCTATTTCTAGCAAATCTTGGTGTTTATATACAGAAAGAAAAGCCCTTCTCAGGAACATTTTCTTAATCTCATTGTTCATTTTTGTGTATCAGGGCCATCTGTATGTGCAAGTGATAGCAGGAAATCAAGAATTGTAGCTTTCCATATTTTGTAGAATAAAAGGCAAAAGAATTGGGGTGTGTATAAACTTGGGGAGGCCAATTCATAATGCATTCCAGAGAAAGCTCAACTTGAAAACCAAAATAGCACACATTTTGTGCAGAGAGGCACTGAGGCGTGTGAATTTGAGCATCGTTTTTTCCATGCCTAAGTACTAGATTGGTTTGGCCAACTCTCTCCTCAAAACTGACCTGTCTCAAGGTCTGTAAAGTAATTGAATGACTAATTTCTATGGGATTGCTTTGCACTACTTAGATACTAATTAATATAGACTTTATGTTTTATCCTTTCATAGTGAGCACCTATATTTTTGCTACCAAAATCCATTTATTTCCTTTTCCTCTGGTAACAGAAAATCCAATTTACATTTCAGAAGCTACACTACCACATCTTTAGTTCATATGGTTGGAATAGGCTGACCCCATCTTTGCAGGGGTCAATGAGTTGTGATGCATTAGCCAATCAGCACATGGCTATCACCTGGATTGACTGGATTGCTTGAATTCCCAGGGATGGGTGTGTGATCCATCTGGGGCCAATACGAGATTAATCCTAAGCCTCTGCATGATACTACTGAGGAAGACAGGATTCCTTTTCCATTAGCTTAGAGCTACAAGGGCCTAAACTTGAAATATTGGGGGATACCACATGGTGAGTACCTTCCTGAACATGACACCAACATGGTGAACAGTGGAACCATGTTCAGCCATGTCTGAAGCCAATAATCTCTAAACTTCACAGGTATGTTAGCTAATAAATCCCCATACTTTTTATTTTTGCTTAAGGCAGTTTCAGTTGTGTTTCTATCTCCTGCTCTGAAAATGCCCTCAATAATACACTATCTAAAATACATTTTCTCTTTCAAAGTAGACTGTGTCTTTACTCAGAGAAATAAATATCAATCGGTGAGAATCTGAGAACAAGGTCATACCAGGGTGGAAACTATATTTCAGTCCTTTTAAATCACATTATATATTGACTGAATACTTATCCATGCATAGATATGAAGAAAACAAGATATTGTCATTTACCAGTTGTAGAATAGATATTCAGAGACCAGTGTTCTAGTTCTGACCATGTCAACAACTTTCTCTATGACCCTGTTTAAGTAGTTTCAGCATTTTGAACTTAGCATTTTGATTTCTAAAATTGGGTTAAAAACACTTGCTTTCTCAAACTGACAGTTGAAGCTCAAATGAAACAATGTATGACATGGACCTATGTGAAAATAAAGCACCATATAAGTGAAATACATAGTCTAGAAAAGGGATCATCAAACTATACCCATGGGCCAAACCCTGTCTGCCACCTATTGTGGTAAATAAAGTTTTATTGGAAAATAGACATATTCAATCATTTAAGTATTGTTTATGGCTGCTTTTGTGCTAAAGAGAGAAATTTCAGCAGAAACTGTATGGTCTACAAAGCCTAAATATTTACTGTGTGGACCATTATGATAAAACTTTCCTGACCTTCTGTCCAGAATTAGGTCAACCTTTCTAACACTACACAGAAAAGCTCTCCTATCTAATCAGTATGTCCTGGAAGGTGAGTCAGTATTCACTTTTTTCCTTTCTTCTTTTCTACCCTCCCCCACTATGATTTTAATGTCATAAACACTGAAAAACTGAGAAGTATGGAAAAATGAAAATGGGAGTAATTCAAAAAATGTTCTTTTTAAAAATTCATGCACACAGCTGTTGAACTAAAATTTGATTATTATTCTATTGGAACAAAGGCAGTTAGGACAGCTAGATTGGTGCTTTAAAATACATGCAAAAAATATCTCAGGTTGGAATCCAAAGAATAACTTCTGCTTCATCAGCTTCTGTGTGTCACATCAGCTGTTTGCATATGGTTGGGCAAGTTGAATCATTTGCTCAAATAGTCTTGTCTTCAGGATTATACGAAGGGAAGAGTAGAATAATGGCATTTGTCCTTTAGAATAGGTCACTTAACACAACTTCTCTGCAAAGGTATTTATTGAGAGAATTACATGAGCCTAGCACTGTGTCAGGCAGTGCAGTGAAGATTTTTGACAAGACAGAATGATTGCTCATGATCCTTGACCTCATGACATTTAAATTCTATCAGAGAATGCAGTTTTCATTTAGTTTCTGTTTCATTCTGGCATGCCATTGATTAGCTTTTTCTTAAATTCACTAGCAGTGGGGAACACATTCTTGGTTGAATAGATATAATGACCAGAGAATTTATTCTTATTGCTATTGCTATTATTATTATTATTAATCCAAAATACAGTTCCTTATTGTGTCCTTTTTCTTGTTCTGAGAGTATACTCATAGCATCACAGATATTTCTGCTTTTTTTTTTTTTTTTTTTACATAATAGCTTTACAGATAGTGAAAAAGTTCTCAAGGTCCCTTGCTCTTCTCCAAGTTAAAAAATCCATAATTTTTATGACTATCGATTTCAGAATTGAGAGTCTACTAAATGCTAACCCATGTTATTTCCATTCTAAATTGTCCTTAGTGTATGTAAAAGTTGAGATTTGTAACAAAAGACATATGATTAATCTCTGTGAGGCAGAGATGAAATTATTTTGCCCCTGAATATGATAGGGGTAATACATAACATCTCCTTATTAGGGCTCTTTCTAATTCTAAGAAATTCATCTGATTATTCACATTAACTGTGAAAATTGGTGCCAGTTACTAGCTTGAAAAAAATGAATTGGGGGATATGAGAAATTTTAATTTTTAGCAACTTTTAATTAATGAAATGTCAGATAATATATTTTTTTACTACTTTTAGGTTTAGCCTGAAAGTGTTTTGAGTTGCTTTGTAAATGACCTCTTCTGACAGCAAATGAATTCATTCTAGGTAATATCCCACAAGAAGAAAAGGCACAGACCCTCAATCCTCTAAGTATATACACAGAAATCCTAATCTCCTCAGCTTTTGCCTTATTTGAAATAACTTACTGATTTTTAAAATAGCACACAACTGGGGCGCCTGGGTGGTTTAGTCGGTTGAGCGTCCGACTTTCGCTTAGGTCACGATCTCGCGGTTCGTGGGTTTGGGCCCCGGGTCGGGCTCTGTGCTGACTGCCAGCTCAGAGCCTGGAGCCTTTTTGAGTCTGTGACTCCCTCTCTCTCTGACCCTCCCCTGTTCACGCTGTCTCTCTCTCTCTCCTAGAAATAAATAAATTAAAAAAAAAACTTTAAAAAAATAAAATAAAATAGCACACAACTTTAGAAACTTTACCACTGTATCTAGGAGGAGATCAAATGGTTCTTTTATCCCCATGCCTGTGAGGAATACTTCCTCCTCTGTTTAATTTTTGCCTGATAGTCCAGAGTAGAATCATTGTTTGAACCAGATTTCATAAGCAGTTATATTGAAATGCTGTGACCTTATAACATGGTTAATCTCATAGACTCAATGGTGAAGAGAAGATGCCAGAATGGCCACCTCATCATCCTGATAACTATTACCCTCATCCCCAAAAGATCGTTGAATGTGTCCACATCTACCTTTCCAAACAAGAAGCAGGTGAGATAATGTTTCAGTTACCTAACAAAAAACAAAACAAAACAAACAAAACAAAAACACAAAACTTGATAGCTTAAAAGAGCATTTATTTTCTTGTGAATCAGCAATGCGGGCATGGCTCAGTGGAGACTATCCCTCTCTGTCCCATTTGGAATCATCTGAGCAGCTCAAAATCTGGGAGGTGGAAGCAACAGAAGGCTTACTCATTCTCCTGTCTGGTGCCTGGTCTGGGAAGGGACAAGTAGCTGGGGGCTGGCATGTGTAGGGCTCCTCTATCACTATGTGCTCTGACCATGTGATATCTCCAGCATAACAACTTCAGAGTAGCTGGACTTCTTATACGTGTTCTCAGTGTTGCCAGGTATATGTCCTAAGAAAGTGAGCAAGGCAGCAACTCTAATACCCTTCATAGTTGAGTATTGGAAATTATGCAGCATCACTTCCATTGTACTTATAAGCCCATCCAGATTCAAAGGCAGAGAATAGACTGTCTCTTGAAGAAGGAATGTCGAGGTCACATTGTAAGAAGAACATGTGCGTTGGAAGATATTTGTGTACATTCCTTTGGACAATGCAATCTGCCACAGACAAGGACAGAAGCTCTACTCCGGATCTTGCTGTTGAGAACATTTTCCATTTGGGAAACTTATTTAAACAACAATGTAAAGTTGATAGGAGTTCTAGCTGTTACTTCCCACAAACATTTGCTCTCTATGGGTCTGTTTGATTTGTAAGGTGATGGGAATGTGTTCTCCTCTCTCAGTACAATACCCTGGACAATCATAGGGTTCAGTTTTTTCATTTATTGTCTTACTGCTTGATACCCAGAGTCTTGAATATATTGTATTATGTATTTCCTTTATTTGTTTGTATTCAGTACTTTTAATGCAGGAGGGCAGATTTGGTCCTTATTGCTCCATTTTGGTCAGACATAGAAATCTGGAACTTATTTTTTAAAAATCACATTTATGGGATGTTTTTGAGTGGTCCTGCCCTAATGCAGGTGAATGAATGAAAAAAATCTGCTCTCCCTCTACCACCCTTCGTCCTGTTTCCTGCTGCTTGGAAGCTGATTGTTCTGAGAGAGAACTTTTTTCAGAAACCTGGATTCCCTCTTGGGGTCCATAATTTGCCCTGCCTGAGTGTTATCAGGCTATAACTACAGTAGCTCTTGAGAAAGAATTTTTAAATGTTGTCATTCTCCTTTCAGGCTGCAGGTCTTCACATGCTGGCATTGTCATGATTGCCTTTATCTGATTTAGTGTCATAGAAACACAAGTCTCAAGCAAATCATCAATAGAGTATTTAAAAGGGCTCACATCTGATAAATAGTTTCCCACCTCCCTCACCACACACATTTTTATGGAGACAAAATTGTTTCTACAGTTTCCTGACAAATGAAGGTGCTGTCAAGATCGTTGTAGTTAAGAAGGTGGTGAATATAGATTTAGTTTCACCTCCCCTTGTGCTTCGTTTTCATACTATTTTCTATTCTAACGTGATTGGGACCAATCTATGGTACAGCCTCCACTTGGGCAATTACCGCTTGATGGAAATATTGCATGGGCTTTCATGGCGGGGGCAGAATTTGATTCTCAAAGCCAAAGTATTATCCATGGGTGTCCGTGGTGCTTCTTAACAGAGGTGACTACCTGCCATTTCTCTCTCTCTCTCTCTCCTCCCATTCAAGTCTCCTGGGCTACCCAACCCATGCCTCGGCTCCATGGGAACCCAGTGTGGCATATTGACTCCCTGACTCTGAAATAGGACTGCCTTTTGTTCAGTCGGCTTTCACTTGTGAAACACAGGAGTCAACTTGTGAAAATCTAATCCAAGGGATACAGAAATGGTGATGCATAGGAGTACATGTACCCCAATGTTCATAGCAGCACTCTCAACAGTAGCTAAAACATGGAAAGNTCCAGTCCTCTTTTTAAGAATGAGGAAGTGGAGTTTTGGGAAGTGGAAGGGATATATAGGCCCAGGTCACACAACAAGGTTCTGACTAAATCAGAAACAGAATGTAGCACAATTTACTTCTAGCAAACTCCAATACTATACTCACCAAGTCAAGTTCTCTAAAAAAATATTAAAGAAGATGGGTATTATCTGTACCTCCCCCCCATAAAATTTTCATAGGATTATGACATGTAAAAGCAGTTCTTTGGTAGATCTCATTACAAAGGAATTTAATCAAGCCCCTAATTCAATATCTTTTTCAGTCTTCCTGCTGAGTTTCCTGGTCAAAATTCTCAGATGCTATAATAAATAATTATGTAAAATAGCAAGAAGACAATAATAATCTTGTATATTAGTATTGGACTATATACTTTTAAAAGCACTAGTACTTAATTTTTTTTTAATTTGGTTTTGTAATAGAGACTGGTTATATTGAGCCATCTGGTACCCAATCACCCATTGTCTCTTCCTGATAGCAGGGTATGAGATTGCATGTCAAGTTAACCTGCTTTCTTACTATAGTGGTCAAAGTGTTATCAAAAGACTTATTCCTTCAGATCCCTTTTTTTGGGGGGGAGGGGGGGACTGGCCTTGTACAGCCAAAGGGAAGCCATGTGACTTAAGTTTTCCAGTCAGACTCTCTCTTCCAGAACTGTATCTTGAACATGGTGGTGGTAGTTCCAGATGAGGACAAATGTAGAGATATTTCATTAGATTGTAATAGATGTAAAATTGATGGTGTGACAGATTGTGTCATTTATATCCTTAAAAACTGATATCTCACTTGCCTTCAAGAATATGGGTCCATAGAAATGCAATGAATTTCTGTACATTGATTTTGTATCCTGCATTTTACTGAACTTGTTTATCATTCTAGCAGTTTTTTGGTGGACTCTTTTGGGTTTTCTATATATAGTATCATGTAATCTGAAAATAGTGAAATTTTTACTTCTTCCTTGCTGATTTCGATGACTTTTATTTCTTTGTGTTCTCTGATTTCTGTGGCTGAACTTCCAGTACTATGTTAAATAACAGTGGTGAGAATGGACATCCTGTCTTGTTTCTGACCATAGTGGAAAAGCTCTCAGTTTTTCCCATTTAGGATGATATTTGCTATGAGGTTTTCATTTATGTCCTTTATTACATGAGATATGTTCCCTCTAAACTTACTTTGTTGAGGGTTTTTATCATGAATGGATTTGTATACACCAATAATGAGGCAGTAGAAAGAAATTAAGGAATCAATCCCATTAAAATTGAACCAGAATCAATAAGCTACCTAGGAATAAAGCTAACCAAAGAGGTGAAAGCCTTGAACTCTGAAAACTATAAAACACTAAAGAAAGAAATTGAAAATGATACAAAGAAATGTAAAGACATCTCATGCTCATGAACTGGAAGAACAAATATTGTTAGAATGTCTAAACTACCCAAAGCAATCTACAGTATTTAATGCAATCCCTATCAAAATACTAACAGCAGGGCATCTGGGTGGCTTAATTGGTTAAGCATCTGACTCTTGATTTTGGCACAGGTTCTCATGGTTTGTGGGCTTGAGCCACGCATCGGGATCTGTGCTGACAGTGCAGAGACTGCTTGCGATTCTCTGTCTCCTTCTCTGTCTCTCTCTCTCTTTCTCCCTCTCCCTCTCTCTCTCAAAAATAAAATAATCAATAAAAGAAATATTAACAGCGTTTTTCACAGAGCTAGAACAACCAATCCTAAAATGTGTATGGTACCACAAACCACCTCAGATAGCCATAGGAACCTTGGGAGGGAGAAAAGCTGGAGGGACCACAATTCCTGACTTCAAGTTATATTACAAAACTGTAGTAATCAAAACAGTGTGGTACTAGCACAAAAATAGACACACAGTTCAACAGAACAGAAAACTCAGAAATGAACCCACAACCAAATGGTCAATTAATCTTTGACAAAATACAAAAGGATATCCAATGGTAAAAAAGACAATATCTTCAACAAATGGTGTTGGGAAAAACCGGACAGCAACATGCAAAAAAAATGAAACTGGAGCAGTTTTTAACAGCATACACAAAAATAAGCTCAAAATGGATTAAAGATATGAAGTCTGAAGCTGTAAAAATCCTATAAAACACAGGCAATAATTTCTTTGACATTGGCCATAGCAACTTCTTTCTAAATATGTCTCCTGAGGCAAGAGAAACAAAGGTAAAAATAAACTATTGGTGTTGTCAAAATAAAAAGCTTCTGCACAGTGAAGGAAATAATCAACAAAACTAAAAGGCAGACGCACCTGGGTAGCTCAGTGAGTTGAGCATCTGACTTCAGCTTAGGTCATGATCTTGCGGTTTATGAATTCCCAACCCCATTGGCTTGCTTCCATCAGTCTGTCAGTGCAAAGCACAACTGGGATCTTCCATCCCCCTATCTTTTCCTCTCCCCTATTTTCACCTCCCCCCCAAAAAACTAAAAGGCAACCTACAGAATGGGAGAAGATACTTACAGATGACATATCTGATAAAGGGTTAGTATCCAAAATATATGAAGAACATAAAACTCAACACCTAAAAATAAATAATAATCTGATTTTAAAATGGGCAGAAGACATGAATAAACATTGTTTTCAAAGAAGACAGATGGATGACCAACATCCCTGAAAAAGTACTCAACAGTACTTATCATGGAAAGGCAAATCAAAACTACAAGGAGATATCCCCTCACACCCATCAAAATGTCTAAAATTGACAACACAGGAAACAAAGGTGTTGGTGAAGATGTGGAGAAAGGAGAATCTTCTTGCACTGTTGATGGGAATGTAAACTGGTTGCAGCTGCTTTGGAAAACAGTGTAAAAGTTTCTCAAAAAGTAAAAAGTAGAGCTACCCTATGATCCAGCAATCCAATATTGCTGGATCCAATATCCAAATATCCAAAATACAAAAATACTAATACAGGGGTGACTGGGTGGCTCAGTCAGTTGAGCGTCCGACTTTGGCTCAGGTCATGATCTCAGTTTGTGAGTTCGAGCCCTGGGTCGGGCTCTGTGCTGACAGCTCACTTAGAGCCTGGAGCCTGTTTCAGATTCTGTATTTTCCTCTCTCTCTGATCCCCCCCCCCCTGCTCACACTGTCTCTCTCTCTCAGAAATAAATAAAACATTAAAATTTTTTTAAATAAAAAAATACTAATTCAAAGGGATATATGCACCCTGATGTTTATAGCACCATTATCTACAGTAGCTAAATTATGGAAACAGCCTAAGTTTCCATAGACTGATAAATGGATAAAGAAGATGTGGCGCGTGCACACACACACACACACACACACACACACACACGATGGAATATTATTCAGCCATAAAAAAGAATGATATCTTGCCATTTGCAGTGACATGGATGGAGCTGGAGAGTATTATGATAAGCAACATAAGTCAGAGAAAGACAAATACCATATGATTTCACACAGATGTTGAATTAAGAAACAAATGAGCAAAGGGAAAAAAGAAAGAGAGAGCGAGCAAGCTCAGAAATTTAACTACTGAGAATAAATTGATGGTTGCCAAAGGGAGTGAGTCAGGGGATTGGTAAAACAGGTGATGGGGATTAAGGAGTGCATTTATTGTGATGATCATCGGCGATTGTATGGAATTTTTTAATCACTGTGTTATATAACTAACTAGTATTACACTGTATGCTAACTAACTGGAATTTAAATAAAAACTTAAAAAATGCAAATGGTGCAATGCACTAAAAAAATCATTAGCTTATTCTTTAAGAAACAAGTGTTTTTGCATGATCAGGCTTGAAAAAATATGATTAAACTCTCTGTACTGATTATATGATTAAAATAAAAAAGAATGAGTCCAGAGATTCACCAAGATCATCTTGAATAATATTCAACAATTTATCATCTGTATGCTGAATTTCCATTTCCCTTGGTTTCTCTATGGAGAATGTCAGCAGCTCGCTTAACATGGAGCTCCATGAAATTGGAGGCACATACATCAAACATGAGAGTCCTCTAAGCTTGATTGATGAAGTTACTTACTAAATTAGATGGTACCTAACTCAACAGTACATGCATTCAACAGACCACATCTAGAACACATTCTGTTTATTTATACTTTTGCATAATTTCCTTGTGGGGTTCATCATCCTGGCTTTGCTTTCATATGACCCCCTGCTACATGAGTGTCCTTCTATAGGCAGGGAAGTCAAGTAGTGTCTGCTTATATGGAAAATTCTTGTTCCTATCAGTTTTCAATTATGCAAGTTACCTGTTAACCTTCTGTTAGTGAGTGTCCCTTTTATTGCTTAAGCTGGGTTGGATAGCTTTCTCTTACTTACAGCCAAAGAATTAGAAGGGATGCATATCCTTGCATTACCCACTGAAGTTGGTCAAGGCTGAGATTGGTAGATATATTTAATATATCATGAAATTGAAATCTAGAGAGATTCAATCACTCAGCATTAGTAAGTTAGCAACAAACCTGGAATTACAATTTTCTCTTCTACTTCTGTACATTGTCTGAATTTGGGCTGTCATAGAATCAGGCCCTGAGACAAGGACTGGAGTAGAAGTAGTTTATTTGGAACATAATTCTGGGAAACACCAGTGGGGAAGTGAAGAGCTGAGACAAAAGCAGGCAGACAAATGGTGTGTTCTCAATAGCTGGAGCTTAATTGCCTGGAAAGCCAGTGTTGTAGACTGATGTGTGTTCCCCCAAAATTCATATATGGAAGCTCTCACCTCCAGTGTATTGGTATTTGGAGACAGGGCTTTTAAAAGGGTAATTAAAGTTAAATGAGATCCTAAGGATGAGGCGGTAATCCATTTAGACTGGGGTCCTTACAGGAGAGGAAAATATCCTGGGGAATCATGTGCACAGAGCCAAGATTGTGTGAGGACAACGTGAGAAGACAGCCATCTGAAGGGCAAGGACAGACAACTCAGGAGGTACCAACCATGCTGACATCTGATCTTAGACTTCTAGTTTCCAGAACTATGAGAAAATAAATTTCTGTTGTTTAAAACACTATTAGGACCCCTGGGATTTGCTCTGTATTTTTTTAAATGTCTATTTATTTACCTTTGAGAGAGAGTGAGAGTGAGAGAGAGAGAGAGAGAGCGAGCGAGCACGAGAGAGACTCCCAATCAGGCTCCACATTCAGCATGTAGCCCAACGTGGGGCTTGATCCCACAACCTTGGGATCATGACCTAAGTCAAGATCAAGAGTCTGGCACTCAACCAACTGAGATATCCAGGCGCTTCTGCTCTGTATTTTGTTAAAGAAGTCCAGACAGAATAATGTAGTCAGTGTAGACCACACACTTCAGAACTATCCCCCTTTAGGAGTGAGGACCCAGGAGTATGTGCACTCCAGTGGTTTTAAGTATAGTCTCAGGACAAGCAGCATCAGCATCACTTGGGAGCTTAATAAAATGCAAATTTTCAATTTCATTCCTGACCTACTAAATTAGAAACTCTGGGGTTAGACTCAGCAGTATGTGATTTAACAAAGACCTCTCCAGGTGGCTTTGATGCCCACCAAAATTTGAGAACCACTGGTATCTACCAATTCTCTTCAAGGATTTGATGAGGTGCTCCTGGAGGCATTAATCCCTAGCACTTCTGGCCTGGGAAGGAGGTGGAACAGAGTGGGCTCCAGTGGCTGGCAAAAGATGTGGCCAAAGAGATTCACAGTCATGTTTGGAAAGTAAGCTGGTATGAACTGAAATGACAAGGCTCAAGGAGGATAGAGCGAAGTAGCACCCATTAAACAATTGTGATGTTGATACAGTGAAAGCATTCTATCATGTGGTACTTGAAGTCATTGGCACTCCTTTCCAACTCCTAATGGTCTTCTCTTTTTGTTGAAATTTCCAAGTGACTTAGATTTGTCTCTCCAGTTAGGTGGTAATATCTGAGAGCAGCAGAGCAAATGAAAGAAAATCTGTGACAATCTATTATGCTTCAGGAACTATAACCAACCCTAATTGTGCTTAATCTTTGTAATTATCCCGAGGAGTAAATACCATTATCCTAATTTTATCGTTGAGGAGGTTGATATATAAAGAAATTTGCCTAAGATCATATAAAAAAGAAAGGGGTGAAGCTAGGATCTGAACCTGCATATGCTTGACCAAAAAGCCAAGCCCTATCCCCTAGGAGTTCATTGTGATTTATCAAGTATAATATATTTTGACATTTTGTTGTGATCATGTCTAGAAGAATAAAAATTTTAGCCTTCATTTGGAACCTTCCACTTAATCAACATGAGTATTGGCAGAGGAAGCCAAGGCTTAGACAGTAACTACCATGACCACGGGGATTTGCTCAAAAGCCAAAAAAAAAAAAAAAAAAGTCTCTATTACAAATGGCTGTTCCTAGGAGACTCCTAGTCTTCCCTAATAATCTCTTCTCAGTGCAGCTTTCTTAAGAAGCCTGGGCACCAGGCCAACACTTTTAGCTGTGGTCTTGTATTTTTCATCTGTTGAGTTTAATTATGTGCACAATGTTCCTTTAATAAGAAAGTTGGGGCAACTCTGTTTTCACTGCCCCAGCAATGTGGGCAGCCCACATAAAGATTCTTGGGCAGAAGAGACTACTTAGAAAAAAAAAATACTCATTGATACAAAGTTTCTTGTAGGCTGATTTTTGCTTGAAGAGAGCTCTCTCAGTGTCACCCAGTCTGAGCTCCCAGTGAAGGACGAAATCCTCTCTGGAACAGATGTTAGACAGAGGCCTACTTGACTTACCAAGCATGTGAGCTATGAGGCAACCCATTCTGGTAGAGCACAATTGAGAAAGCAGAAAACAAACAAACAAACAAACAAACACAAAGTTTATAACCTAATGTGGCCTTCATAAGTGGGGCCAACCCATGACTTTTCTTTGCATCTTACATATTTCTTCAGGTTAGGAGTAGGGAAATCCTGAAGCAGATAAAATTTATCTCTAGGTCCCCATCACTTTATCTTTTCACCTTGCCTCCATTGTAAGGGCTCAAGAGATCAGGCAGTAGGGACTGACATGGTCTCACCTCATATAATGCCAGCTGCTCTGCACATTATTGCCTGGGAGATCTTTAACCAGCATTTAAAAAGGGAATTCCTGTTACACTTCTTGCTGGAGAGTTGTCCTTATGAAAAGCAACTCAATGGCAGATAAAGACAGCAATATGGCCATCTATTCTGAGGACCAGACTTGGGAGTCTCACTTAAAACCATGATTTGCTTTCTCTATCCACAGTAGCTTAATATGTATGGGGTACCTCCTGGGAGTAAGAGCTGATCTCTCAATCTCCTTTTTAGTTTCTACTACTTGTTTTCCCTCAGGTTCTCTCCCAAAATCCCACAGAATCAACATGTTCAGGTCACACCCTCCTAAACTCATCCTTCAAAATTAACAAATACTTTTCCAGCTTTTCTCACTTGATGCAGTATCACACACACAAAAATACACTGGAAAAGTATTTATATAGCTATGAATATGCAGTATACTTATCAACAGCACTGTACTTTTTGGGCATATGATGTTAAAATCAATAGTTGTCATCTGGCACTTCTGCCAGTTGATAGATTTATGTAAAGCTGGCTTCATGGGCATAATTTCTTATCCTTCTGTAAAACTTCAACATCTCCATTATTTTTGTGAATTACTGTGGACTTCTATCTACCTATCTACATGTCAGCATATCTACCAGTATAAGGAACACAGAGTTCTGTAGCCCACTTTAATAATTTCTCAGTTCTGTTGAACATTTCTCCATGTTAATTATTCTTCCACATCATGATGACAATGACTGCAAAATATTCTAATATGTGGATTGCCATAATTTATGTAACTCATCCCCTATTTTTGAACTTAGTTTATTTCCCTTAGTTAATATTCTTCTATAATCTCCTTACTCACATTTCTCATGATTTCCTTAAAATAGATTCCTAGTGGCAGAATGGCTGAGTCAAAGATTACTTATTTGAGGCTTCTAATATATACTGCTGATTGAAAGAGACACTAAATTATTTCCTCAGTAGCAGCATTCGGGAGTTTCTGATTCTCTACACCCTAGGTAGTAGCATCATTTCTCCTCTTAGGCTAACTTATACCTTTGTCCTTACTGTGTGTTCTTGGGCATAACACGCAGATTCTAGAGAAAGCAAATAACTCTAATAGGAAGAAGAATAAAATACACAAGGATACACATGCCACATGGTTGTATTTTTTTGATTAACCTTGTAAATTTTTCAGCATTGATAAAAATATATTTTCTTCTGTCTGACTAAATTTAGACTGTGAAACATTGTCTAATCCTTCAGACTAATCCTGCCATTAGCTTCTTCTTGAATATAAGTTGTAGCTTGTATGACAAACACAATATGCATGTTCAGTAAGATTTAACAATGGTTCATGAAGTCTGTGCTTTGTGCAATGCTATGCCTGGCACTGGGCAATGCTGAAAAAAGAAATGAATATGCCATGGCATCTGGCTCTCTCACAACTCAGTGAAAGATTGTGGATATAACCCAAGACCTACTGGGTATGCAGAGGCTATATTAGAAGTATAAAATTCAGTGGGAGAACAGAAAAGTAGCAGCACTAATAAAATGGCAATAAAAATAATGACAATAATATGGTTGCTGCTCTTTAAACTATCCCTTTTAAATGCTCATTATGTATCATGTAGTGCACTGGGTACTTTACATATTTTATTTCATTCAATCATCACAACTAGCAGCATGGAATAGATACCATAATTACCTGTTGTTATATATGAGGAAACTGAGAAACAAGATATACAAATTGCCTGAGGTCATGTTACTAGAATATACTGTAATCATTGGAAAGCCTTTTGGGGATGGTAGGGTATGAGGTCTGGAAGAAAGGTTAAGGTTCAGCATATAAAGACTAGAGTAAGGGTTATTTCAGGCAGGGAGTGCAGGCTGAGCAGAAGCCCTGAAGTAGGAAAGGGCAGGTCTCCGATGAGGAAGCAAGATTAAAGGGTCAGAATAAATGAGGCTGAGATTTGGTATGGGAAGCCTAGAATGTCACAAGATTTAGTGTGTGGATTTTATTGTGTTGGCAGCCAAAGGGGTGCATTTTATGTATGTATGTATGCCTGTATGTATGTAAATATGTGTGTGTGTGTATGTGTGTGTTCATTTTTCCCTTTATTTTATTTTACTTAGTTTTTGTTTTTTTATGTTAATTTTACTTCCAGTATAGATAACATACAATGTTATATTAGTTTCAGGTGTAAACTATAGCAATTCAACAATTCTATACATTACTCAGTGCTCATCATGATAGTGTAGTCTTAATCCCTTTCACCTATTTCACCCATTCCCACCACCCACCTCCATTCTGGTAACCATTAGTTTATTCATATAGCTAAGAGTCTGCTTTTTTGGTTTGACTCTTATTTTTCTTTCTTTGTTTTGTTTCTTAAATTCCACATACAAATTAAATGAGATGGTATTTGTCTTTCTCTGACTTACATTATTTAGCATTTTACCCTCTAGATCTATCCATGTTGTTGCAGATGGAAAGATTTCATTCATTTTTGTTTTGTAGCTGAGTAATATTCCATTGTGTACATATACCACATCTTGTTTATCCATGCTCACTTAGGTTGCATTGTAGATAATGCTGCAATAAACATGAGGGTGCACATATCTTTCTGAATTACTATTTTCATATTCTTTGGGTAAATAACCAATAGTGGGATTTTTTATCATATTATAATTCTACTTTTAATTTTTTGAGAAACTTCCATACTGTTTTCCACAGTGGCTACATCAGTTTGCATTCCAAAGTGATATATTTTAAAGCCTTTGCAGGGGTTGAGTGATCTGATCAGAGAATTAGAAGGTTATATCTGGGGGTACCTGGGTGGCTCGGCCGGTTAAGCGTCCAACTTCGGCTCAGGTCATGATCTCATGGCTCGTGGGTTTGAGCCCCGCGTTGGGCTCTGTGCTGACAGCTAGCTCAGAGCCTGGAGCCTGTTTCGCATTCTGTGTCTCCCTCTCTCTCTGACCCTACCCTGCTCATGCTGTCTCTCTCTCAGAAATAAATTTTGGGGAAAAAAAGGTTATATCTGGTAACATTTTATTGGATGCAGCTATTACCCTAGTGTAGAAAGAATTTTGCACAGAATGATAGATGAACTCAAGATATACTTTTGTATCTAGGTTTTACAGGTTTTATATTTGAGATCCCCGTGGCTAGAGATGGGACCATAGAAACAATAACTCAGATTTCATTGACATTTTGTCCTGAAATGAAATTGTCACTAGGAACCCCAAAGTAATCTCCTTCTACTTCTCAGAGTAATTCCATTTCACCTTTTCTTTGCCCAAACATACATACTCACGTCCAACCCAGAAGAACAAATATTGTTAATTTTATAAAGAGCTGTTCCCCACCATCTCTTTGTTATCTGTATATATTTTTGTCTGATTTCCAAATAGACTTCATGCTTTTTGAGGCTAGGGTTGACCTTTGATTTATTTTTATTCTAACTGCACAATACTTATTTAGTGATTTACACATAATCAGTGTTAAATACAGAATGATTAAATCACAGATGGATCTCAGATCAGCATCACATACTTTGTTGCCTTTGCCTGAATGCATATCTAAAGCTACATCTGGGTCTCTACCACACTCAAGCCAGTGTCCATCAACAGATAACATTTAGCACATTGAGACATGAGGAACATATTTACATTTATATTGGTATCTAAAATCATCTGTTGGGACTGAGCTCATCTTAATTTATTGCGGCCTTTGCTGCCTGCCAGGAAACAATGATGTGCTTAAATTTCACCTGCATTTCTTAGTGGGAACCCAACTTCAATCAAGATTGGGGGGTGGAGGAATGTCAGTTCTTCAGGAGGCTCAGAATCAGAGTCTAGCTAATACATTATAATCATTAATAATAGAACTATCATCAAGACTCTGATGAAAGAGTTTGCTAACAGCTGTTTTCTGTAGTTAGATTTGGTTTTGTGTCCCATGGATAATTAGCAGGCAGATTTCTCTGAGAATAGATCTTGGTCGTCAGAAGTCACTCAGGAAAAGAGCCTGGGTTGGGAATCTGGAGATCTGCTTTCTCTCTAGGATGCAGCTGCTAGTAAGCTATTGGAGATTGATAGTGGGTCTACTGGAAGATGGAAATGGCAACCTAGCATTAGGACTTTGAGATCACTTGAAGGCTAATTTGCTATGAACAAGATCAGTAGAGCCATCTCAGCCCACTGAGAAGCAGGTTAGGAGAAACATTGCTGAGGCAATTGGATAAAAGTTTTGTCAAACTACAGGCCTGAAGATGAGATGAAACTGAAACACATTGAAATGTCCCTATTTGCTTTATAAACCATCAGCTTTTATCACATTTTTATGAAGCCTTCTCTTTCTCTGAAGTCATACTTTGCCTTAAATGTTTCCCCTAGGGGCACCTGGGTAAGCATCCAACTCATGATTTTGGCTCAGGTCATGGTCTCACAATTCATGGGAATCAAGCTCCATGTTGGGCTCTGCACTGACAGCGTGAAAACTGCTTGGGATTCTCTCTCTCTCTTTCTCTCTCTCACTCTTTCTCTATGTCCCTCTCCTGCTCATGCTCTCTCTCTCTCTCAAAATAAATAAACTTAAATAAATAAATAAATCTTTTGCCTAAAATATTGCTTCCATTCCTTTTAGATTCTTACAAGCCTTCATACTTTGGAGAAGAATACTCCAGAGGTTAAGGAAACAGGCCTCCATTTTCACAACATGGAGAAGGAGATCATCTTAAGAGCATCTCAGCACTACTTTCTCTGTTCTACGGTAACACGTTTTCTGGACCTTCAGACATGTCTGTTCAGACACTCAAGTCAGGCAGGAAAATCAAGTTGGGCCTGATCTATGTATTAAAAACAGTTGATAACTATTATTTCTCTTTTATTCATTCAACAAACACTTACTGAGGGTATTTTTTTAATGTGTTTGTGTATCAGCTCTATTGTAATACTGTTTGGGTAACCTCAAGCCACTTTATTACCTTCTCCCAGCCTCTGTGCCCTCATATGTAAAGCAGAAATAATCTTAGCATCTGCTTCATATGGTTACTAGGAAAGTAAACAAATAAGGCATTTAAAGTACTCTGAGCAGGCCTATTTGAATAAACAGAACCAATTATCTTTGGAGGATGTGCTCTACTAACGTTCAGGAAGACATAAAATTGAAGGAGAGAATGCCATTGTCTATACAAGTCCATACATGGTTGAATGGCAGACACACACAATTCAGACTGAGCATCGTGGAAATTCAGAGCAAGTCATACATTTCAGATTGGAAATTGATAAACTGGAAATCACAGAGCAGGTGATATTGGGTCTGAGCAATGAAAGATGGGAAGAATTTGGATAAAGAGAGTGAGTAGGGTGGTGGTATATAAAACGTGGTATATATGTAATGGACATAACACTAACCTCCAGCTACCTTCTACCCTTCTTTCCCTGAGATCTCTCCCAGTGAATTACATGGAGCCTCTTTGTGACTGTTTCTCCTTGAGGACAATGGTATTCAGTGGCATTGAGTTTTGACATTATTTCTCTAATATACTCCAAGGCTCTTCATATGACAATCTGGGCTCTTTACTAACACCATTCCAACAGTTTTCCCTGCTGTTTTTTTCTCTTTCCCTCTTCACCAATTTTATACCTTATTGCTTTCTAGCAGGACTTAATTTCATCCAACAAAAGGAGTTACTGAGCTCTTTTTATGAACTAGGCACTGTACTGAATATTTTATATGCCTTATCATGTAATCCCCACAAATAACCATTAAGGGATATCTGGGTGGCTCAGTTAGTTAGGTTTCCAACTCTTGATTTCAACTCAGGTCATGATCTCACAGTTCTTGAGATAAAGCCCCACTTTAGTCTCTGTGCTGATGGCAAGGAGCCTGTTTGGAATTCTCTCTCTGCCTTTCCCCAACTTGTATGCTTGCTCTCTCTCTATGTCTCAAAATAAATAAACAAACATTTAAAAAAAAGAAGAACCTTCAAGGTAGGTAGTAATATGTCATTTATAGATAGGGAAACTGAGGCTGAGAAAAATTAAGTAACTTGTCTGAAGGGGCAGAATGGGAAACAAAAAGCATCGTAACAAAAGAATTCAAAATTTCAGTGACTAGTGACTTAAATAAAAAACCATATTTTGTTTTTTATTTTTTTAAATTTAAATTTTGATTTTATTTTTTTCTTAAATAGTTTATTGTCAAGTTGGTTTACATATAACACCCAGTGTCCATCCCAACAAGTGTCCTCCCCCATGCCCATCACCCCCCTTCCCCTCTCCCCCATCCCTTTCAGCCCTCAGTTTGCTCTCAGCATTCAAGAGTCTCTCATGGTTTGCCTCCCTTCCTCTTTCCAACTCTTTTTCCCATTCTTCTCCCCCATGGTCCTCTGTTAAGTTCCTCCTAATCCAACTATATGTGCAAACCGTATATGGTATCTGTCCTTCTCTGCCTGACTTATTTCACTCAGTATAACACCCTCTAGTTCCATCTATGTTGCTACAAATGGCCAAATTTCATTCTTTCTCACAAAGCCATATTTTGTAATGATGCTTCTGTCCATTCAGGGTTGTCTGATGGCTCCATTTCACATGTCTTCAGCCTGGCACCCAGGCCAGCAGAGTGGGCGTTCTGAATCATGGTCCATTTGTGAGGCAAAGGGGAAGAGAAAGTATGGAGAATTCTGCAGTGGTTCTTTTTTTTTAACTTAAATCCAAGTTAGTTAACATATAGTATAATAATGATTTCAGGAAGAGAACTTAGTCATTTCCATATACCACTCAGTGCTCATCCCAACAAGTGTTCTCCTTCATCCCAACAAGTGTTCTCCTTAATGCCCTTGCCCATTTAGCCCATCCCCCCAGCCAACAACCCTCCAGCAACCCTCAGTTTGTTCTCTGTATTTAAAAGTCTCCTCTCTGGGGCGCCTGGGTGGCTTAGTCGGTGAAGCGTCCGACTTTCACTTGGGTCATGATCTCGCGGTTCGTGGGTTAGAGCCCCGCGTCGGGCTCTGTGCTGACTGCCAGCTCGGAGCCTGGAGCCTGTTTCAGTCTGTGACTCCCTCTCTCTCTGACCCTCCCCTGCTCACGCTGTCTCTCTCTCTCTCTCTCTCTCCTAGGAAAAAAAAAAAAAGACATAAAAAAAAAAAAGTCTCCTCTCTGTTTTTGTATTATTTTTACTTCTCTTTCCTTACATTCATCTGCTTTCTATTTTAAATTCCACATATGAGTGAAATCATATATTTGTCTTTCTTTGACTGACTTATTTCACTTAGCCTAATACACTGTAGTTACATCCATGTTGTTGCAAATGGCAAGATTTCATTCTTTTAGATCACCGAGTAATATTATATTATTTATGTATACCACATCTTCGTTGTCCATTCACCTGTTGATGGACATTTGGGCTCTTTCCATACCTAGGCTGTTGTCGATAGTGCTGATATAAATATTGGGGTGCATGTGTCCCTTCAAAACAGCACTCCTGTATACTTTGGATAAATACCTCATAGTGTAATTGCTGGGTTGTAGAGTTGTTCTATATTTAATTTTTTGAGGAACCTGAGTTGCCTGAGTTGTTAATTTTAGCCATTCTGACAGGTGTGAGGTGGTAGCTCATTGTGGTTTGATTTGTATTTCCCTGATGATGAGTGATGTTGAGCATTTTTTTCATGTGTCTGTTAGCCATCCAGATGTCTTCTTTGGAAAAATGTCTATTCATATCTTTTGCCCATTTCTTTACTGGATTATTTGGTTTTGGGGTGTTGAGTTTGATAAGTTCTTTATAGATTTTGGATACTAACCCTTTATCTGATATGTCATTTGCAAATATCTTCTTCTTTTTAGTTTTGCTAATTGCTTCCTTCATTGTACAGAAGATTTTTATCTTGATGAGGTCCCAATAGTTCATTTTTGTTTTTGTTTCCCTTGCCTGCAGAGACATGTTGAATAAGAAGTTGCTGTGGCTGAGGTCAATGAAGTTGTTGCCTGTTTTCTCCCCTAGGATTTTGATGACTTCCTGTCTTACATTTAGGTCTTTGATTCGAGTTTATGTTTGTGTATGGTGTAAGAAAGTGGTCCAGATTCATTCTTCTGCATGTCACTGTCCAGTTTTCCCAGCACCATTTGCTGAAGACGCTGTCATTTTTTCCTTTGGATATTCTTTTCTACATTGTCACAGATTGGTTGGTCATGTTTGTGGGTCCATTTCTGGGTCCTATATTCTGTTCTATTGATTTATGTGCCTGCTTCTGTGCC
Organism: Crocuta crocuta; assembly: GCF_008692635.1. Lineage (NCBI taxonomy): Eukaryota > Metazoa > Chordata > Mammalia > Carnivora > Hyaenidae > Crocuta > Crocuta crocuta. The sequence goes on from NW_027530642.1 coordinate 795,783, forward strand.
AGTACCACACTGTCTTGATGATAAAAGCTTTGTAATACATCACGAAGTCTGGATTTGTGATGCCTCCAGCCTTGGTTTACTTTTTCAGGGTTGCTTTGGCTATTCAGGTTTTTTCTTGTTCTATACCAATTTTAATATTGTTTGTTATAGCTCTATGAAGCATACTGGTGTTTATTTTGATAGGGATTGCACTGAATATATAGATTTCTTTGGGTAGTATCAACATTTTAACAATATTTGCTTTTCCAATCCATGATCATGGAATATTTTTTCCATTTCTTTGTATCTCCTTCATTTCTTTCATGTTTCCTATAGTTTCAGTTTATAGATTTTTCACCTCTTTGGTTAGGTTTATTCCTAGGTATTTTATGGTTTTTGGTGCAATTGTAAATGGGATTGATTCCTTGATTTCTCTTTCTGCTGCTTCATTATTGGTGTATAGAAATGCAACTTATTTCTGTACACTGATATTATGTCCTGCAACTTTGCTGAATTCATGGATCAGTTCTAGCAGTTTTTTTGTGGAATCTTTTGCGTTTTCCACATAGAGTATTATGTTGTCTGCAACGAATAAAAGTTTGACTTCCTCCTTGATGATTAGAAGCCTCTTATTTCATTGTGTTGTCTGATTGCTGAGACTAGAACTTCCAACAGTATGTTGCATAACAATGGTGAGTGGACATCCTTATCATGTTCCTGACCTTAAGGGGAAAGATCTCAGTTTTTCCCTATCGAGGATGACATTAGCTGTGGGTCTTTAGTATATGGCTTGTTTTATGATCTTGAGGTATGACCCTTCTATCCCTACTTTTTGAGGGTTTTTATCAAGAAAGGATGCTGTATTCTGTTAAATGCTTTCTATGCGTCTATTGAGAGAATCATGTGGTCCTTATCCTTTCTTTTATTAATGAGATGTATCACATTGACTTGCAGCTATTGAACCAGCCCTGCATCCCAGGAATAAATCCCAGTGAATTATTCACCACTGGGTGAATACTGTATTGTTACTGTATTGTTGGATCCAGTTGGCTAGTATCCTGTTGAGAATTTTTCCATCCATGGTCATCAGGGGAATTGATCTGTAGTTCTTCTTTTATGTGGGGACTTTGGAATCAAGGTAATGCTGGCCCCATAGAATGAGTTGGAAGTTTTCCTTCCATATCTATTTTTCGAACAGCTTCAAAAGAATAGCTGTTAACTCTTCTTTAAATGTTTGGTAGAATCCCTGCTGGAAAGCCATCCAGCCCTGGACTCTTGTTTGATGGGAGAATGTTGATTACTGATTCAGTTACTTTACTGGATATGGGTCTGTTCAAATTTTGTATTTCTTCCTGTTTTGGCTTTGGTAGTTTATATGTTTCTAGGAATTTGTCCATTTCTTTCAGATTCTCCAATTGGTTGGCACATAATTGCTCATAATGTTCTCTTAATATTGTTTGTATTTCATTGTGTTGACTGTGAACTCTCCTCTTTCATTCATGATTTTATTTCTTTGGATCCTTTCCTTTTTCTTCTTGATCAGTCTGGTTGGGGTTTATCAATTTTTTTTTAATTCTATCAAAGAACCAGCTCCTGGTTTCATTGATCTGTTCTACTTTTTTTTAAATTTTCAATATCATTGATTTCTGCTCTAATCTCTATTATTTACCATCTTCTGCTTCTTTTGGGTTTTATTTGCTGCTCTTTTCCAGCTCTTTTTGGTGTAAGGTTACGTTGTGTATTTGAGAACTTTCTTGCTTCTTTAGGAAGGCCTGGGTTGCTACATGCTTCCCCTTAAGACTGTCTTTGCTGCATTCCAGAGGTTGTGGGCTGTCGTGTTTTCATTTTTATTGGCTTCCATGTACTTTTTAATTTCTTCTTTAATTTCTTGGTTAACTCATCCATTCTTTAGTAGGATGATCTTTAATCTCCAAATATTCATGGTCTTTCCAAATTTTTTCTTCAGGTTGGTTTTGAGTTTCATAGCATTGTGGTCTAGAAATATGCAAGGTATAATCTTGATCTTTTTGTAGCTGTGAGGGCTGATTTGTGTCCCAGTATGTGATTTATTCTGGAGAATGTTCCATGTCCATTCAAGAAGAATGTGCATTCTGCTGCTTCGGGATGAAATGTTTGAATATATCTGTTAAGTCCAACCAGTCCAGTGTGCCATTCAGAGCCATTGTTTTCTTGTTGATTTTCTACTTAGATGATCTATGCATTGCTGTAAGTGGGGTTTCGAAGTCCCCTACTATAATGGTATTATTATCAATGAGTTTCTTTGTGTTTGTGATTAATTAATTTATATATTTGGGTGTTTTCACATTGGGGGCCTAAATATTTATAATTGTTAGATCTTCCTGATGAATAGCCCCCTTAATTATGATATAATTCTCTTCTTCATCTCTTATTACAGTCTTTATTTTATTTTATTTTATTTTTAATTTATTTATTTCTAGGAGAGAGAGACAGTGTGAGCAGGGGAGGGTCAGAGAGAGAGGGAGTCACAGACTGAAACAGGCTCCAGGCTCTGAGCTGGCAGTCAGCACAGAGCCCGACGCGGGGCTCGAACCCACGAACCGCGAGATCATGACCCATGCGAAAGTCGGACGCCTAACCGACTAAGCCACCCAGGCGCCCCTACAGTCTTTATTTTAAAATCTAGTTTGTTGGGGTGCCTGGGTGGCTCAGTCGGTTAAGTGTCCGACTTCGGCTCAGGTCATGATCTCACAGTTCGTGTGTTTGAGCCCCGCGTCAGGCTCTATGCTGACAGCTAGCTCAGAGCCTGGAGACTGCTTCAGATTCTGTATCTCCCTCTCTCTCTGATCCTCCCCTGCTTACGCTGTGTGTGTCTCTCTCTCTCAGAAATACATAAAACATGAAAAACAATTTAAAATCTAGTTTGTCTGATACAAGTATGGCTATTCCAGCTTTCTTTTGACACCATTAGCATGACAGATGTTTCTGCATCCCCTTACTTTCAATCTGAAGGTGACTTAGGTCTAAAATGGGTCTCTTGTAAGCAGCATATAGATGGGTCTTGTTTTCTTATTCATTCTGATAGTCTTTCGATTGGGACATTTAGTTCATTGACATTTAAAGTGAGTACTGAAAGATATGAATTCTGTGCAATTTTGTTACCTATAGAGTTGGTGTTTCTGGTGATATTCTCTAGTCCTTTTTAATGTTTGTTGTCTTTGGTCTTTTTTCTTTGGTTTGGTCTTTTCTCCAAACAGTCTCCCTTAAAATTTCTTGCAGGGCTCGTTTAGCGGTCATGAACTCTTTTAGTTTTTGTTTGTCTGGGAAACTCTTTATCTCTCCTTCTATTTTGAATGCCAGTCTTGCTGGATAAAGAATTTATGGCTTATTCAACACGTTGAATATATCCTGCCACTTCATTCTGTCCTGCCAAGTTTCTTTGATTAGGTCTGCTAAACACTGTTTTGTCTTCCCTTATAGATTAAACACTTTTTCCCTTTGCTGCTTTCCTAATTCTTTCTTTGTGTGTGTATTTTGTAAATTTGACTATGATATGCCTTGGTGATGGTCAGTTTTTGTTAAATGCTACTGTGAGTTCTCTATGTCTCTTGGATTTTGATGTTTGTGTCCTTCCCCAGATTAGGAAAATTTTCCACTATAATTTGTTCACATAAATCTTCTACCCTTTTTTCTCTCTCTTCATCTTCTTGGACTCCTATGATTTGGATATTATTCCTTTTTAATAAGTCACTAAGTTCTCTAAGTTTTGCATCGTGCTCTGTTGCCTTTGTTTTCCTCTTTTTATCGTGCTTCATTAATATCTATGATTTTATCTTCTATATTGTTGATTTGCTGCTTTGTTTTGTACATCCTTGCCATCATGGCATCCATTCAAGATTTCATCTCGGTTATAGCATTTTTAATTTCATTCCGACTAAATTTTACTTCTTATATCTCCACTTTTTTGAATCCCAGCTAGTATTCTCATTATCTGGGTTCTAAATTCTGGTTCAGACACCTTATATCTGTGTCTATTAAGCCAGTGGCTGTCATTACTTATTTTTTTTCCTTTGGGGTGAATTCCCTCATTTTGTCATTTTGGAGGAAGAAAAACATTAACAAAATTAAAAATAAAAATTATAAAATTATAAAGAAAACAAAAAATCAAATAAAAGAAGCTAGTTC
>NW_027530642.1:800004-806613 GCF_008692635.1 Crocuta crocuta
TGAAACTATAGAAAAAAAAAAAAAGAAAAGAAAGAAAAGAAAAAATGTAAGAAAAAACTATAAATTTAAAAATATGTATATAATAAAACAGAATAAAATCAAATAAAGAAAATAAAACAAAATTAAACATTTTTACAAAGTAAAAAATAAAGTTAAAAGATTTTTTAATTTAAAAAGTGAAAAATTAATTTTTCTCTTTCCGTGTCCCAGAAAAAGAACAGAAAGAAAAAAAATAGCAAAAACAATTTAGGCAAAATCAGAAGAAGAAAAAAGCAAAAAAAAAAAACAAAACAAAACAAAACAAAAAAAACCCACCAAAAACCCAAATAAATGAACCAATAAGCAGAATGAAACTCAAATGAAATTACAGTCAGTTTCCCCTAGAATTCAAACTATGAAGTCCTCTACAGTTCATACGCTAAGCAGGTGGAATGATCTGTGCTGTTCTTCTAGGGGATGTGCTTGGAGGGCACAGTTAGGTGGGACAGGACTACTTTGTCCTCCACTAAGTGGTGCTTCTTAGCTTACTGGGGTGGATCAGTGTGGCACACATGCACCTGAGTGGGAGAGGTGGAAATGTCTTTCTCCAGCTCCCTAGTCTCTGGCACAGGAACTTTGTGTTCTCATTGACCCATGATCAAACACCCCTCCTTTGTCTCAGGACTCTGTCCACTTCTTATCTCTACTCTTTCCGTGTTCAAGCTATCCACCGGCCAAGTAGCACCTCCCTGTAGAGTTTTATCTCAGATATGACTGTGTTTCAAAACCCCACATTTCAGAGACCCCTGTGGCTTGGACCCATGCATACTCTCTGGGGGAGGATCTTGCTAAGCAATGGCCAGGTGCTGGCTTTCCCCAGAAAATATTCATGCAATCGTGTAGTAATAGAGATTCAGAGATTCTGGCAAATCACAGACAACACAGAGCCGGCAACAGGTTTCACTATACTGTGGTGTCTTTGTCCCAATACCAGCAAATGTGGCTGTTCTCCAGGGTCTGCTGGGACCTTTGCTTGTGGGGAGGATGTATGGCCTCTACCAAATCCTCTCCAAGCAGGGAAATTACTTCTCCTCATGTAGCACACAGACCCCTCAGACGCTGCTGCCAGCTTCTGGGAATTCATCCTGCTTCCTCACCAGAGCACCGCCAGGCACTTAGTTCTAAAACTTCAGACTCTGTGTTCCACTGTTTATAGAAACCTGGTGCTATTGAAACCCTCTTCTTTTGTCAGTGGTTTGGGAGAACAGATTTTTTTCAGTTCCCTGTGAGTTTTTTCACTCACTCTTTCTCTCCAACTAATTTTGGGGAGTGTTTTTCCTGCACTCTCCCAATGTGCCTCACTCTCCCCCTTTCTCTGTTCTCTCTCTACAAATATAACTCCCTACCCTCTGCAGCTTTTCTCTCTCCCAGTTCACCTCTCCACACTGCATACCTAAGGAATTCTGTGGTTCAAGTTATGCAGATTGTTGTGTTAATCCTGAGATCGGTTTTCTAGGTGTGCAAAATGGTTTGATGCTGATCTAGCTGTGTTTCAGAGATGAGACAAGCTGAGGGTCTCCATGCTGCTCTGCCATTTTCTCTCCTACCCTCTCTGAAGTGGTTTTTTAAGTGTTCCACACAGATGACCTGTATTACTTCTCACCTTTCAATAGACACAAGTCACAAGGTCATTTTCCCTCAAAGGGAGCAGGAAAGTTCAATCTCATAACATACCCCAAGAAGAACTTAAGATGTTTAGTGAACAGACTGGTAACTACCATATTGCTCCATATCACTCTGTGTTAGCTTGGTTTATCCAATTCCTAAGTGTGTGCTTTTATAGCACCTGCTGTCCCTCAGCTAGGGATTAGATCATCCCCCTAAGGTAGCAAATGACAAGGCTTTCAATCATTGCCTCCCTCAAGAATATCTACATTTGAGGACCAAATATTCAATTCCTCATGGTGAAATTTCAGACCCGTTATGTGGTGGAGACAAAAGATTAAGCTAAGGATGTTCAGAGGCTTCTCAGATTACAAAATATAGAATCTGTTTATGAAAGACAATGGAAACTAGGCTTTAAATTGACAAAGAATTATTCTGTGGCCTCTGAACTCTCATTTTTAACTCTATCAGTTTTTAATCAAGCTGAGTCAAACTCTGAGGACTATAAAATAGAGTCAGACTGGGAAGTGAAAGAGCATTAGGTACTGATTTTGGAACCAAGTCTTACTTGCAATTGTGCCACTGATAAGCTGTATGAACTGAAATATAACCATTCCTCTTTCTGGGCCTCACTTTTCCATTTTGTAAATGGGGCTCTTTTAGATGGAATACTTCTCACATTCTGAGGTGCATATGAATGCCTTGGAGATTTTCTTAAGTTGCCAATTCAGGACCAGTAGACATGGGTAGGGGCTGAGAGTTTGCATTTCAACAAGCTGCTGAGTGATGCTGAATCTGGATCCCTGGATTATACTTTGAGTGTCCAGACTTACAGAATTTCTGAGCCAAGTCTTAGAAGCCAATACACATTTTGGGGCCCATGCCAGCTCAATTGGAGAAGCATACAACTCTTGACTTTGGGGTCATGAGTTCAAGCCCCACTTTGGATGGAGATTACTAAAATAAATAAAACTTTTTAAATAAACGAAGTCAGTACATTTATTAGGTACTTCTATGTGTCGGGCATTCTACAAAGGGCTGTTAATATTGAGATGAAGAAGACAGTTTCTACTCACACAAGAAATACTCCTATTCCAAAAGGGAAATGAGGCAAATATCATTTCAAAATAGTGTGATAAATAACAAATTTGAAGTTTGTACAAGGAAAAGAGAAGCCACATAACAGGGAGAGAGTAATTTATTCACATAGGAGATAAAGCTATAGATGTCAGAAAATCACACATCATGTGGAAAAGTGCCGCAAACTGGCAAATATTACATGCATAAAGAGAGTCTCTTCATCTCAAAGGACACTCAAAAATTCCTTTGTCCAAGGAAGGCACAGCTGTGGGTATTGTAGAGGAATTATTTCCATCAGTAATCTTGACTGTTTCATCTCATTCCATGATTGCTTTCTCTGTGCCTTCCCATTCCATAGCTGCCTGTTAGCATCACACTGATGAAAGATTTACTCCCCTGGCTGAATCTGGGCCTGTTTAGAAGTTACAGCAAGCAGAAAGCCAGCAGAGGCACAGTGAAGGCAGCACCTTCGCCCCCGCTCAGCTCCCAGCAGGCCAGGAGCTGTGAGTCAGGAAAGGAAAAGCAGGTGGGTGGAGACAGGATGCAATCTACATCTGCACGATGCAGAGATTATGTTTTCTAAAACACCTGAACATAGAAGCAGCCACCCTGGAGGAGGCAGGGGTCCCCCTCACCTGAATAATAGGAGCCTAAGCACAAAGCAGCTTGATCCAAGGATTATGGGGAAGGTGGATAAAGGAACATCCAGGTTTTGGTCTCCCTCTGGCTCATCATAGGCTTTATGTTGAAATAGGTTACTATGATGCTGAAAGGTGATCTTACTTAACAACAACAACAAAAAAAAGGTCTGCAGGTGGTAGCTGGGAAAGGTGGGATCTAGCACCTGCTGACTGTGTGACCTTAAGTAAGTCAATTCCTCTCTGACACCCAGGTTTCCTTGTTAAGCTGTGGGAAGGCTGAACACAATTTCTTTGGTAACTTCTAATTTTAAGAGTCTATGATTAAATGTTCATGTTCATTTATCCTGCCCTGTATCTAACAGATATTATCTTTTGCATCCTTACTACTTCCACCTGCCACTTCTCATACACAACAAGATTTATTGCCAAATTTGGTGATCTCAGAATCTGGGTGTCTGTTTCCCACAGATCTAGATAAATCCTCTCTTTTGTAGTCATTGAACCACCTTCATTTCTTTCAGAAAGGGAACTAGACATCCAAGCCACCATCACCCCCTAGCAGGACTATTGCAGTAATCTCCGGGACATCATGGAGCCACTCCTGTACCCAAACACTTCCTTATCTAGGTGCAGTTGAAGAGATCTCTTAAAATGTAAATGAGATGCCATTATCTCTACTTACAATGGCATCTTTATGTGTAAAACAAAACACAAACTCCCATGTGGTCTACAAGACCTTTCACCATCTGGCCCTCTATATGCCGAATTCCTACCTCATCCCATATTTGCTCGGTTCCAGTCATACAGACTTGTCTTCTTTTCCATAAAAACTCCAAGCTTGTTTCCACCCTGAGAGCCTTTGATCTTCCTATCAGTACCCTCTGAAAGGTTCGTCTCTCCAGACCTTCACATGCAAGGCTCATTATTATTCAGTCCTCAATTCAAACGATGCTGCATTATTAAAGGCCAGTCTTGACCCACTGGCCAAAGGACAGGCCCCTACAACATGTCCACCTCTCACCCTTTACTTGTTTTTTTTTTTCTTTTACGACATTGGTCACTCACTATATGACATTATCTTACATACCCTTGGCGTCCTGTGGACTGTCAGCCTCCTGTTCCCCATCCCCACTAAAATTCAAGAGCTATGAGACCAGGAATTTTGTTTGTCGCCCCTAGGATAGTACATTTTTCAGAGTAGGTATTTAGGGAATATGTGTTGGATAAGTGGATGGGAAATATGAAAGAAAGTGAGAGATAGAAGAAAAATAAGGGGGAAGGAGAGGAAGAGAGTGAAGGAAACTAACATTATTGACAAGTCATATACCTGGATGTTCTGCTTTGTACTCATGTGATATAACTTAATCTTCACAACTGCCCTGCAAGGAAATGGAGGGAAAATACACTGTCTATGATTTGAATCTAGTCTTTTATGGCTTCAAACCTCAGAGTAGTTAAACACCTTGTTGAGCAGCTCTGAGCACAGGAAGGTATAATGTGATGCCACCTAAGTAGAGAGCCAATTTCAGGAAGAAGGATGTGGTTTAAAAGTGGTAGAAATGGCTTCCAACACAGTGATTCCTGAACTGGATGATGAGATGATGATGACTTAACCACACTCTATCAGACCCTGAGGCAGTAGCTTTAAGAATTTGATCCCTATTTTTAAAGCAAATTCATCTAAGAGGAGTAAAGCTTATAGCTTTTCTCTCTTTCTTTTATATGTCTTTGTGAATAGCATTACCACCAGTGAGTTTAAATGTGTGTTGAGAAATGGAAGGTAAGGACAGAGGGGCAGACTCTGAAAGACAGTGTAAAAGGGGATTTTTAACTCTGGCTGCATATGACAGCCAATGGAAAGATGTTTAAAAATACTCATGTCCAGGCCCATTCCAGGTTTCTGATTCAATTGGTCTGGGGTGAGGCCTGAGCTATATTTTGAAAGCTCCCAGAAGGTTATATGCTATAGCCAGAATAGAAAAAAAAAAAACAAACCCTCAAGAGTGGGTTCCAGGAAGACACAACTTGTTCCAAGGCATCCCTTTTATTATATGGTATTTTTGTTGAGGGATTTATCAGGCAGTTGACCGTCACTGAAAGCCAGCTACATATAAGATGTAGGGACAGAAGCTGTGAGGGATGATACAGAAGTTTCTCAGACCAGCCCCTCACTCACCCTGAGGACCTTACAGAACAAAATATGGACTGTAGGCATAATAAAATATCAAATACATGATAATAGTTTAAAGCAGGGTTTCTCAACCTTGACACTACTGACATTGTGTGCCATACAGTTCTTTGTTGTAGGGGATACCTGCACATCACAATTGTTTAATAGCCTTCTTGGCTCTACTCACTAGATGCCAGTGGTTCCTGTTCCCAACTGGGACAGCCAGAAGTATTTCCAGATATCACCAGCTATCACCTGGGGAGTAAAATCATCTTAGGTAGAAACTGTTTGTGGTTACAGCAATCATACAGGGATCAAAAATCCTGTAGAATCTTTAGATGGGTAGGATGTCCATGAATGTATAAGAAACTGAGAAAAAGTATGCATTGAATTCTTAAAGTATACGTATGATGAAATTTTGGAGGTATTATCTGGTGTTTTACTTCTACTCTTTTTTTCCCCTTTTATTCCAAGTGTAGAGGTAAACAACTTTTTATAGACCGTTTAAAAATAGGGGTGGGAATGACAATAGAGGTGGAGGTAGAAAAAAAAGTCTAATCCCAGTAAGATGACCCCAAGAAACACTGGTTATGAAGGTTTCAAAGACCTAAAGAGACCATTCAAGTTTTATTATCTAGAAACAGAAGGGGATAGAAACTTTGTATTTCAAAAGCAGAAAATGGGTAGCCCTCTTCCTAGGGGTGAGGTGTTGGTTAATAGCACCCTGTGGGACTCTGACAGGAGATAGATTTATGTGGGCTTCTGAAGCAGAGACTCAAATCTCTCCGCGTACTGTGTTGAGGTTTTAACACCTCTAATGGGTGATACCTGAATGGATGTTTGTGAGGGCTGGACACTCATCACCTTGACCTTGGCAGCTGGGCCGTTCTCCAGAACTGGGAAGATTGACAGCTCCATCTCCTTCAAGCTGCCTTCCTTTAATTGACTGCTGAACTACCAGCAAACATGTAATACAAAGAACACACCGAAAAAGATACAAGTGAGTAAAGCAGCTTCCAGGGTCAATGCAAGCAACACAGAATGAGAGAGCCCCCACCCCCCCCCCCCCTCCCT
>NW_027530642.1:806697-855782 GCF_008692635.1 Crocuta crocuta
TCCCACCAGGTTAGGGGAATAAAGGAGCCATGAACTCCATGCCTTTTGCCACAGGTGCACTTTAAAGGGCTTTTGACCACATAATGAGGATTCCTTTCTGAATATCAGGTACATATTCCTTGTCTACTGGCTAGAGTGGGACCCAGGAAGATCCTAAAAGGGCCATGCCAAAGCATAATGATGGCAATACTAAAGCCCTGAAAACCACATAGGCCATGGTTCTCCCCCCCCCACACACACACTTTTTTCTGGAATACTTGAAGCCTAGGAAATTTTGCAACTCAAGGTAGCGGTAGAGCAACAGGGAGACTGGTGAATATTGAAGCCAGTGGGGATTCAGGGCTGGATTGATTTGATCTAAGAAGATAAGGTTATGCTATCTCTTGTACTAGAGTAATGTGAAGTAATTCATTCCTATTACAATAATGATTCTGCTTTTAGAATTTTATGCTAATGAACTAAACACAGTTGTTTAAGAAGTTAGCTAAAGAGATTTATTGTACAGTGAATTACAGTGAAAAAATGAAAAGATATAGATGTTCATCAATAGAGTGACAGTTAAGTACATTTTAGGTCACTTACAGAAAGTGGTATACATACTATAAATATGGTATTATAGAAATACATTTACTTATTTTACGTGGAAAACAGATTAAAAATAGTACACATTTTTGAAAAATAAAATGAAGCCCGCTGAGTACACATGTATTAAAAAAGAGTCTGGAGAGAGGGCAAGATGGCGGAGAACTAAGGAGCTCCGTACTTGCACTCGCGCCCATACATCACACGGAAAAGATCTGAAGCCATTGGAAANCGCGCCCCCGACACGGGGAGTTTACACGACCAAAAAAGCGAGGTGCAGCGCGGGGTTCAAGAAGGGACTGGAGCACCGTCACTCTCCTCCCCACAACCGCAAGGCAGAGCTCCCGCCTGAGGCATTGGATCACGCCACGCCCANTACTGAGTTTTATGTGGAAACTAATTTGAAAATAAACTATTTGTAAAAAAAAAAAAAAAAAGTCTGGAATATATATATGCTTGAACAATACAGGGGTTAAAGGTGCTAGCCCCAGTGCTGTTGAAAATTCACATATAAGTTTTAACTCTCCAAAAGCTTAGCTACTGATAGCCTACTGTTGACCAGAATATCTACTGATAACATAAACACTGATTAAACACATTTTGTCTATTATTTGTATTATATACTGTATTCCTACATCAGAGTAAACTAGAAAAAAGAAGATGTTATTAATAAAGAAAATACATTTATAAGATTATACTATATTAAAAAATCTACATATAAGTGGACTGTGCAGTTCAAATCCATGGTATTCAATGGTTGACTGTATTTTATGGGGTAACAATCGGAATTTCTAGTTTGTGGAATAATATGTTATTTAATTTTCATGGTTTTGCTTGTATGTTTTTATTTCTGATTTATCAACAGTAAATATATGTTGCTTGTGAAACAAGAAGAATATATTCAAAAATAAAGAGAATAGGTATCAAAGGAAAACGAACAAATCTCACCCAATAGTACTTGACAATACTGAAGACACATGGATTTGAAAAGAATAACATTCTCCTTGGTGAATAAACCTTCTCTTACCTTTGTTTTCTTTCTTTTTTTTTTTCCCTTAAATAGTTTATTGTCAAGTTTCCTCCCCCATGCCCATCACCCCNATGGTATCTGTCCTTCTCTGCCTGACTTATTTTTCTTGATAAAACAGCCATGTTGATAGATTGACAATGGGTCCTTTCACCTCCTCTAAAACCGTATCTTCTTTCAGCTGCTAAAATTTCCCACTGAGGCCACTCTAAGCTGACTAAGGGGAAGCATTTTCATTAGAAAGGTTGCCTCTGTTTCTCAAAAAGGAATAAAGCAGGAAGCATGCCCCCACCCCCGCCAAATTCTTATCCACATTGTTCTCTCTCTTTGAACCTCCCAGAGCATTTATTTTTATAGTGTACAATTCAGCTGGATTGCATATCATCTTAGACTGTTCTCTAATGGTGTGCAAACCTCTTCCTCAAGTTGGGTTGAAACTCAAATTCAGTATCCTTCTTCTACATAATTTTATATTGTTGTTATTATTACTATTACTAACATCATTGGTGACACCTTAGGGAGACTCTCCCAGGGAGGTGGGGTTTGAGTTTTGATGGGCTTTGGCTTTGAGGATTTGATAATCAAACTATACTCAATATAACCAAGGACAAATAGAAAGCATTACACTTAATAATTACAATAATTATTGCTGTGTAATTGCTTTATTCTTCCAAACTACTTTATTAGTCCTCATAGAAGGTGAAGTGAGTAGGATAGATAAGTAGGAACTTTCTCCATTTTTACTGATGAGAGAAATAACATACAGGGACCATCCAAATGATTTACGATAGATTAGTTGCAGAACTAAGGCTAAATGCAGGCTTCTTGATTTCATAACCAAAACTGTTTTCATAGCAGCACAAAACCACACTCAGAGCTGAACTTTAATATGTGCTTGTTCATTTTAGGTTTTTCAATTCATATAAACAATATTACTCTGCTCTAACATTTGTAACCTGTGAATCCTTTGTAATGAAGAACACAAAATTTAAAGATGGAACAAATATAGAATTTATCCTTTCCCATAATTCTAGACAAACATAGAACACAAACAGGGGTCACTAGTTCAGTTTAATAAAAGTAACAGCATTGTGAACATCTACAATGGCAACCCAATAATCTACCAAAGGCAGGGCAGCCTAGACAAGTGGATTGGGAGAAGGAACTGTAGACCTGATGCTGATTAGGACCTACTTATCCCTTCCCAACTCATCTACTCCCCCAAGACTTTGGCAGAACTTTGTTCTCGGAGAAGTCCCTGAGTCCAGCCACAAAAGCAGAATAAACCATGAGAGAACTGCCAGCTTGAATACCATAGGGGACCTACTAACCAGGTGTGATTAGGTAAACAGTGAAGGACAGGAGCAAGCAACTTGGAGATTGAGAAACCATTTCCATTTATAAAACATTATCTAGGGATGCCAAGGAAAGCCTGGGAAAATCAATCCTACCTTCTTCCTTGGGCAGAGTAGGAGATGGTTAGTACTCATTCCAACCTTTGTTTCAGAAGAACTCAAAAGTAATACAGAAGTCAATAGACCCTATCTCTTAGCTACTCACTAAGTGTTAAGCCCAGTTCTTACTGTGGCCTATGAAGCTGTGCTGTACTAGCTCTGCATTCTCTCTTTGATATCATTTCTTAGTATTCCCCCTCTCTGTTCCAGCCATGCTGGTCTCGAGGCTGTTTCCCAATCGTGTCTTTCATATTCCTGTTTCAGGGCCTTTCCTCTTGCTTAGGCCTGTCTTCATCCAGATATTCATATGACTTAACCCCTTACCTACTTCATGTCTTTATTCCAATATATCTCCTCAGTGAGACCCTGCATATCAACTGTCTATTCTATTTACAATTGCACCTCACCTGCCACCTCCTTGCTCTTTTTCCATAGCACAAACCACCACCATCTAACATGTTATGTATTTTACTTTGATCTACTTTGAAGATTGCCTGCCTCCTCACTAACATACACACTTCATGAGAGCAACAGAGACTTTTGCCTGTTTTGGTCATTGCTACATTCATATGGTCTCATTCTGTATATATTGTTGAATGAGTGAATGAATAAATAAACTATTGATATGATACATAGGCAGACAAAAGCTCAGAAAAATGAAGTGACTTTTTCAGGGTGAGTAGAGAATTTTCCTGGCAGAAAGGATCCATCACCCATTAGAACGCAGGTCTCCTGACTTCTGCTTTAGTTTACATCTCAGCCACCACATTATGCCACATTTCCAAAAAGGGAGTCCAGATGTTTTTAAACAGCTATGCATTCAAAGATTATAGAAGGACATTTTAGTTTGGCAAATTAACCTAGGGATGAAAGAAGAGGAAAAAATCAGTTCTCCAGCTAGAGTAGGCAGTCCCTGCTGGTTGGACTTTTAGAATTTGGGTTTTCCATTCAACTCCTACTCAAGAACTGCTTTTGAATCAGAAAAAAAAATGTAACTTTGCATGGTAATGAAAGCACAGTCACTTTCTCATCTGATAGAGAAATGCAACAGCTGTTTCATGAACAAAGTATGAATTCAAAAACTAGGGCAGGGATTCTCTACCCTATGGGTTTTTTAATTTGACTCCATAGTACTTTTCTTGACAAAGCCCACTTTTAGATTAAGGAATCGTCCAATTATAGGATCCTAGTCCTGGAGAGCTGTGAGGCCCCAGGAAGGAAGTAGGCTGTGCACAAGTGGTAGTGAAGCACCCTTTAAGAAGCCGAAGTTAAAGATGTACACTGTTCTAGAACTAAGTACTTTATCTACACAAAATGGATTAGTACAGAAGTTAGAAGAGTTCCCATAAGGGAATGGAATATTTCCCAAGCCACAACACAATTTGATGGATTTGGGTCTGTTATTTCCAGACTTTTTCCATTTGAGCTTCAGTTCTCCATTAATATAAAGCAAAGTCAGCCATACTATTTCCCCACGTGAAACACTCCTGATGGCTTCCCACTGACTTACCTCTTCAACTTGATCTCCTTTCACTCTCATGCTCATTTCCTCTATTCCCACGGTAGCCTTTTTTTAGTTCCTTGCAGAGCCCACACTGTCTTGTACGAAAAGGTCCTCTGCCACAGGCTGTTTCCTATGTGGACGTCTCATAATGCTCTTTCTGAGTGAGTGATTCCAATTTTCAGATTCCAGCTGAGATAGTGCCTCCTCTACTGAGCACCTCCTCCTCTGGCCCTCCAAATATATGTTTAAGAGCCACTGTACAGGCTATAAGAGAACCTTGCTTTAGTGTGCGGGGTCTCATCCGTCTTCCACTTTAGACCCACTCTCATCCTTCATCATCCTTCTATGTGCCCCAGAGAGCTGATCTTTGGGCTCCTTGCCCTGTTGTTTCCAGTTTAGTTTTGGCTGGCAGATGAGTGGGATGGGAGGAGAGTGATGGAGAGGATGGACTGCAGCGGGTTGTCCATGTCTATCCACCGGAGGCTGTAGATCCTGTGAGGCAGCTCTCCCCACACAGTTACCCCGTTTCCTCTTGCCCCTTCAGACCTAGGGTAGCTCCCAAGAGCTCCTGCCTCTGCCCAGCTCCAGGACACTGCACTATTCCTTACTGGGTTGCTTCCACTCTGGGAAATAGCCTCTTCACTGCCTCTGAACACATATGCCATTAGTTTGTGTCACTGAACTGATACATTTGTTAATTACATCATAATTCCCTGGTTTTCTATCTTGTCTCTATTCCCTCCCCTCCTGCCTTATTTTCCCCCTAGATAGATAGTAAATTCCATGAGAGAAAAAACACTTAATGTGCCCTTTCATATTTAAGACACTACCCTAACATCTGACACATTGTAAACGTTAGGCAAATATGTTCTTGAAAAAATTGAATTTAAAACAACATCTAGTGGATGCATAGGAGCACATGTACCCCAATGTTCATAGCAGCACTCTCAACAATAGCCAAAACATGGAAAGAGCCTAAGTGTCCATCAATGGACGAATGGATCAAGAAGATGTGGTTTATCTATATGATGGAATACTACATGGCAATGAGAAAGAATGAAATCTGGCCATGTGTCACAACATGGATGGACCTTGAGGGTGTTATGCTGAGCGAAATAAGTCAGGCAGAGAAGGACAAATACCGTATGTTTGCACATATAGGAGGATTAGGAGGAACTTAATGGAGGACCAAGGGGGAGAAGAAGGAGGGGAATAGTGGGGGAGAGGGAGAGAGGCAAACCATGAGACACTCCTGAATGCTGAGAACAAACTGAGGACTGATGGGTGTGGGAGGGAGGGGGGAGATGTGCATGGAAGAGGGCACTTGTGGGGAAGAGCACTGGGTGTTATATGGAAACCAACTTGACAATAAACTATTCGTAAAAATAATAAATACAAAATTTTTTAAAAAGTAAAAAAAAAACATCTAGTGGATTCATTTATGTTTATATTTGCCTCGAAATAAAAAGCACGCACAAAGTCTGAGTTTTGGTTTCATCTGAAGAGGGTAAAGATTGTAACAGAATTGTCTTGTAACAAAGATCAAGAATTAAAGTGAAAGAAAGAAGGAGAAACATGGGTAAGGGAAGAGATTTTTTTTTATTGTTTAAATGCCAGATTGGGGAGGAGTAGGAGAAAAGATACATGTGAGAAGGATCTTGAGAGGCAGCACAGATTATTCACTAAGGAAAAGTGCTGTGAATCAGCCGTGTGTGCAACATCTAACAGGGAGCCAAGAAACTGGAGTTTTCGTCTTGATTTAACCCTAGTACTCAGTGGCATTCATGAGAGAATTCATTGTCAAACCCATTATCTTAATTCATACTTTTTTGCCACAATAAAATGCCTCTTGGAGAGTTGAGTTAGTATTTTCTGAAAGTGATCTACTTGGCTTGCTAATAGAAAGTGGGTTTCATTCTGTCTTTGGACAAACAAGGACACTTTTTATCTTCTCTCTCCATCAGATCTTTTATAAATCAGCTTTCTGACAACATCTATGTTCAATAAAGTGTCATAGGTATAAAATATTTAAGTACTTATTCTGTAATAAGGACTACAAGCAAGTAATAATCTAATGCAATTATTTAAACTATTTTGAAGTTAAAAAATTGAACTACATACTTTTTGAGCTAGAAAGAAAGCATGATATTGTTGTAAAGCACAATAAAACATTATGTAGTTTTGTAAGTGATTGTTCATTCATTCATTCACTTATTCTTTTACACTTTTATATACTATAAACACTTGCTGTGTATTTTGTGCCAAAGTGCCAGGCTTTGTGACTTCAGAAATGACTTCTGTCCATACACTATGCAATGTCATGCAAGGTCTGACTTTTGGCCCATGCATCACCCATTAACTCTGGACAGAAGCTTGGAAAACGCATTTTCCAAAAGTTCCTGGGAGATTAATTGACCTCTGCAGAATTCTGGCAATTTGTGGACTAGAAAGTTGAATTGGTAGAGAGGAAGAGGGGGGACCTCTACTACAAAACACCAATTATCCTGGATAAAATACAAGAATATTTCTTTAAAGAGACTTTGTAGACCTAGAGGAAAATACATAGGATCTGAACCCAAGATCAAGGCATGCATCTAGACTATTAAACCAATGAATTAAGCCTGGCACAGTAGCTTCCCTCAGGGATACTGGGAGCCTTGGCCTCTGGTTCCAACAGCCAAACCAATGGCAGGGGATAAGGCCTTGCAGCTTCACCTGATGGATATTTGGTAATGAGACCCCACTCCAATCCTTAACCAGTAAAATGAAGACTCTCAATGGAGGATGAGCTCACTTGCCCAGGACAGTCCGGGTTCATGCTTATTGTCTCCTCATTATTGCTAATAGCACCTGCTTCCCTCTCAGAAATATGAAGGTAGGACAATGAAATACATTGTCATTCTACACAATGGCTATGTAGTAAAAAGATGCACAAGGAAAAAGAAAAAGCACATAGCAATTAAGAGCGGCAAACTGTAACATGTTCATCTTGGCCTTGGCTATGGATAGAAGAGATTTAAATATGAACAAAATATGTCCCCTGAAAATTAATAACTAGAGTTGTGTAGTTACTCAGAATGGGGTTCAAAAGTTCGATATATGTGTTATATGTAAAGCCTGGAAAATCACTTGTAATTTCTTTAACCAAATAAAAAGTGTTAATATTGTCTTTCTTCCCCCTATTCAGTCTTAACTGAATATTTTTTATTTGGTGTTATATTGGAAAATATTATACAAAATAATTTTGTGTACTGAATTTTCACTAAACATAATGATGAATTTTATCTCCCATGTTGCAAACAACATTTAGAATGCCTACTTTTACTCTACTTAGTGGTTGCAATTTAAACAAAACCTATTCTGGGTATTTAAATTGTTAACAATGTTTGCTATTAGTGAAAATGTCATGATGGGCATCTGTG
Source organism: Crocuta crocuta (assembly GCF_008692635.1). Lineage (NCBI taxonomy): Eukaryota > Metazoa > Chordata > Mammalia > Carnivora > Hyaenidae > Crocuta > Crocuta crocuta. The sequence continues at coordinate 814,687 of NW_027530642.1, forward strand.
AGCACAAATCTTTCCTGACATTTAGGATAGATTCCCTAAAGTGAAATTACTGGGTCAAAGAATAAGATCGCGTTTAAATTTCTTGACACACATTATTGCCAATTGGTTTCCAAAAGGGTGTATCAATTTTCATTCAGTTTTTCCTTGACAAGATTGGGCAGTCATTTATTAAAACATCGTCTTGCATAGGTTATGAATATCCAAAGCACTCTGAATCAAGCGCGCTTCCTTTACCACTGAGGGCCTTGCGTAGGAATTATCCATAAATAACTGTTGCATTCAGGGCAATGAATCTAAGATGGCAAAAGGAAGAGGGGAAAAAATGAAATGAGTCATAGGCTGTCACTGTGGATCTTGGCAATACGAATCCTGTAACTCAGACAGTCAAGATATAAAAGGGATATTAAAGCTATAAACAATTTCAAATTAGCACTATTATCTACATCTTGGGTGACTTAGCTCTAGCTTTCTGTTAGTAACAAGAGAATTGGGATGCTCCTTCAGCATGCTGAAGGAAAGCCCTCAGGCCTTCTCCAGAAAAAGAGAATACCCAGAGCTGAGTGTAAGGGTAATTTGTGGATTTTAAAGAACATGGACTCTGACTAATGACTAAAAGTCATCCACTTTATTTGGGAGAATCCTGGGGCTTACAAATAATTTTGAAGAAGGATTTTCCATTATACAAATGGAAAGAGCATTGAATATGATGGTAATGGACTGACATATCAGTTTTGTTTTTTCCAAAAGTAACCATGTGACATTGGATGAAGGTGAGGAGGATCATAATGATGATGATAAAGATTCATTCCACAGATATTTATTCTGTGCCTACAATGCATCAGACATTAGTCCTGACTCTGGGGATGCAATAGTGAACAAAATAAACTCTGCCACAGTGGAAATAGCTTCCATTCCATCCATGTGAGGCAGACAAGAAACATGATAAGGAAGTACAGTATATAGTAGGTAAGAGGGTGAAATGATGGTTAATTCTGTGTGTCAACCTAGCCAAGTGCCACGTGCCTAAATAGTTGGTCAAATTTTACTCCGGATGTTTCTGTGTGGATATTTTTAAAATGAAATTAACATAGAAAGAGGTGAGTTCTGAGCAAAATAGATTACCCTTCATGATGTGGGTTGTCTGCATCCAATAAGTTGAAGGCCTCAAAAGAACAAAGACTGACCTCCACTCAATAAGAAGGAATTCTGCAGAAGATGGACTTTAGACTTTAACTGTGGCATCTGTACTTCCCTGGGTCTCTCACCTGCCGCTTGCAGATTTTGGGCTTGTCAGCTTCATAATTATGTGAGCCAATCTCTTAAAAATCTCTCTGTACACACACACACACACACACACACACACACACACACAGGTTGGTTCTGTTTCTTTGGAGACCACTGACTAATGCAAGTGATAAGCATTATAAAAAATAACAGGAAAATAGGAAAGAGTGATTGAGAGCCTATTGCTTTTCCCCTCAAATCTTCTGACCTCTTTACCTTCCACTTTGATTCCAAAAATATGGGTTTAAATTTAAAATCTGTGCATGTGTTTTGTTTTATAAGCAATGCAGGTAATTTTAATATACAGCCAGGATTTGGTGTACTCTTTTAAAACAATGTGTCTGGATTAGAATCTGCAAGGTTTATTTCCACATGGAGATGATGATTATTGTCTCCTCAGGAGCAGAAAATGATTTTTTCTTTATTATCAGAGTTTATGGTATTTCTGACCTACTAGGAGCACTAGAAGTTACGTAGTTTTAGCAATGCTCAAACTTTAATGAGGATAAGAATCAGTTGGGATGATTGTTAAACTACAGACGCCTAAGCACCAGCCCCAAGACTCTGATAGCTAAGCTTGGGCCTAGGATTGTGCATTTCACTGGTATCCTGGGTGATTGTGTTGCAAAGAGATGGAAACACATGCTGAAAAACACTGGATCAGTGCATATATCTCTCAGCTGAAGCCCAGGGAGGGGTCATGCAGCACTGAAGTTTACAAAGGGTGACAGTGGTCCCCATCCAGTCCTGCTCTCTCCTTGTCAGGTCCGGCCGCTTACCCTCCAGCTTGTCTCCCCTAGACCAGTAATATTAGCATCACATGTAGCCTTACAAGAAAAGCAAATTTCTTAGACCCAGACCTGGAATTACTGCATCAGTAACACAAGGCTCAGAAATCTGGATTTCACCACTCCTCCAGGTGATCCTAATGCATGCTAATTTGAGAACCACCGTTCTTCCCTATGTTTCTCTGAGAGCTGCTGGATCAGCACGTGGCAGTCAGGCAATAACATGTGCCCTTATTACAGGTGTTAGGAATTTCCTTGATTATATGGCGTGCCCCACCCCACGTTAGCCAAGTGTTGTCCATTAGCAGTTCTGAGGTCCTATTTAACCGAAGCCAAGTGATGAGCCCTGCTGTTCTTGCCAGTTGTCTTCCAGCCAGTTCTCTCTGTGGACCCTAATGCCTGCCCATCCATCTTTCCCTTGATGTTCACAATGTGCATCTACCCTCAGAGCCAACACCAGGGTGAGTAACTTCTGATTGTTAGATGTGAAGTGTATCTTATTTATGAAGAGAAACAAAGTAAGAACCTGGCCCAAGAATTTCAAAGCATTTGTAAATGGAGAATAAGGTACTTTGCCTATTAATGATGCCGGACTTGAAAAATCAAGTGTCAGAATTTCCTCCTGAGCTGCATATTTTTGTTGTCAATGGACATAGGCCAATTCAGACATTTTCTTTACTATGGGAAGGAGAGGGTGCAGAGACAGAGCTTTGCTCATCCTGAACAGTTGCTTAATGATAATGATAATGAGCTGCATTTATATGGTATCTTTCATCCAAATAACTCTACAGGCTGAATTTGTGCTCAGAATTGCTTAAAACATACTTCATAGAATCCCAAGGGAATATTTTTCAGAGCCCCATAACCCCTGCATTTGTTAAGTGTTCTGCGGTCTCTCTGCTTACACAGCCTGCAAAGATGGATAATGAGCAACGGTGGTGCTGTAATTAAGGCTACAGACTGACAGAAAGGAGATTTGATCTATTCTGACTTACTGGGGTGTCACTGTTCCAATTTTTTGATGTTTTTTTTCTGATTTTACAACTTTTTCAGGAGTTCTCTGGGGTAGAATTACGTTAGAGTATGGAAGATGTGTAGTTGAACTACTAAAAAGCAAATCTGAATGTTTCAGACCTTTGTAGGAGAGTGGTTCTCTGTGGACTCACTGCTCTGATGAGTCCATTGCTAGGAATCTGCTTCCCAGCAGTCAGGGAGAGAAAACCAAGTTCAAACATGTGGAGTCTTACGGTGAGTTATCAAGGAAAGAGAGAGTCTGTGACCACTAAGCACATTGCTTTTTTTCAGTTTCTAATAACTGAAGGTAGAGTGCTAATTTTGGCTGTGGTGTGCCTGGCTTTGTGATGAGGTGTGAGGAGTGTAATTGGGAAACCTGATGTGACTGGGCAAGATGGCCTGCCTTCAATAGGGGTTTCCATTTTCAGTGCTCATTAGAATGACCTGTTGGGCAAATGAGAGGACAAAGGGGGCTTCATTTGTGAAGCTGTAATTCCTTTTCAAATCATGGAAACAAATAGGAAAATTCTTTCAGTTCTAGATGGTAGATACAGAGGTATTTTTGTAACAGTTTTTGTGCTTCTCCCTAACTCTTTAAAAGGTCAAAAATAAAAGTAGGTCTCAATGAGTCCTTTTAGAACTACTGTATAAGGTCATTTTCTCCTACAGTCTGGCCCAGGGCTCATAGTAGTAACATTTTCTTTGGAGATGGTGATAGATGTACTTGGGTAAGTTTGCTATACGGTCTCTGGAAAACTTGTTTCCTGAGTCTGCTTCTATTTTACAACTCTAAGCCAGGATTTGTCTAGCAAGTATCTACTCCATCTCTACTTCTTACTGTTCTAGGTCACTCATAAGTTTTGTTATTCAGGTTCAATTCCCAACTTGGGCTGATTAATAAAGGGGAAATAATCTTGGCTATGTTTCCTGAGTACTTTTTGCATAGCAGATCTGGGCCATGTGTTGATGCATTTTATCTTTTAACTCTCCTAAATGTACATTTAGTACTTGAGGAAACTGAAGATCGAGATTCTTTGAACTTAAAATTATTTGCTCCAGACTACATAGTTAGAAAGTGATGAAGCCAACATTTGAACCCTGGTATATTTGACCCTAGAGCCTGCATTCTTGATAACCATGATATATCAAGATTCATTTATTTGAGATTTCTCAATTACATAAAGACATGAATCGAGAAGAGAAGGTTTCAAGGACAGTAGTTTTACACCCAGTTATGGAAAAGCTCTGTGATGACTCCTCTGACTTGGAATTTTGTTTTCCAAGTGCTTGGTCTCTACATTTTAGGCCATTGATGGTTTGAGACTGTCCCCACTATCTCCAGTCTTCTGTAAGACCTAAGTGCTTCTCATCCACATGGTTTCTTGCTTGATTTCTCCATGCCAGTGTACAAAGATGCTCTCCAGTTTTCACCTTCAGCTCCTTCAATAAAACATGTGTTGCAGTTGTCCCGGCACAACCTTTCTCTCTGCACGTATGTGATCAGGCTAGGGACTTAAGCTTTCTGAGGCTGCCCAGTTCAGAGTAGAGAGTCTGACAGAGTTATAAAACTGATTGCTAGGTAGGGCATCATTAAATGGGCTGAAAGCTGACAAACTGACAAGGAATTCATGAATCATTGCTAGTCAATTTCCTGGAATCTTTTCTTTTTCTATAACAGTTTTCCTAAGAGTAGATCTATACATACCCATAATTGCAGATATGCTTCAAAAGACCCTTAAAAGCTACTCACCTCTTTTGCTTGATTGGCAGATACTCTTTAAGGTTCAAACCATTTCATCCCTTAGGGATATGAAAAACTTCATACCATTTGGATTGGAAACCTTTGGATTATGGGGCATAGCAGGTGTATGTTGAATAAATAAATGAATTAATGAAGGCAGTGTTTCCTAAAGGTGGAATGAATACCACAAATACACAGGTGGGTTCAGTGATTTATGGACACTTTCTGAAATTAAATAGTTATATTTAATTGGTATTAGAATGAAAGAAATGAACATATGAAACTGTACACTAGAATAAAAATATAAGTAAAAGTGAGTTATTTTGTAGGAAATAATAGAGTTGAACAAACATGGCATATATTCAGGCTTTACAGATGAAACTGTATCTTCAGAAATAGTAGGTAAATTTTTAAAAAGATATACATTTTAATAATTCAAGTAATAAATAGAAAAGATGTGTTGAGTGTAGAGGCAGGAGCCACTGATATGAAGAGGGATATCCTGAGAGGAGAAAGGATTGTATGCCTGATGCTATGAATTTAAAGAACACTGATTATCCCATGTTTTGTCTATAAGATTATCCTCTCTTCTTTATTAATTGGGTTCTTATCATCTGTCTAGGAAGCCCTGTTACCAGAAGTTAGAAAAGTTTTGCAGTTGTTATTTGTTGAGATAAATCCCATCCTCCTTTCTTAGGGCCAAAAAATAAATTTATTTTTCCTCTGGTGGGAACTAGATAAGGAGGGAAGGATTCCAGGAAATCTGTAGGCATGACATTTTATCCAGTAAAAGTCATGAAGTAGTCATGGTAGGCTGAGGGACTGGCACCACTTTATAATGACCTCCTAGTCTTAGGAATAATCCACAAAGACCTGAGAAAATGATTTTGTTTGGGACCATTTGGCTACTTTGAAGATGAGAGTATCTGAAGCCCAGAGATCAGCAGTGACTTGAGGGAAGCCACACAGTGACAGGCAAATTCCCTTTTTCATCAATTTGGGAGCTGATGATGGATGCATACAAGGTGTTTAAGTAGACAGGGAATTCATAGGGATAGACAACTTTAGGGAGAGGTATAAGCAAATGTGTCCCTAAATCTCCTTTTGACAATGAGGAAGTTATATTATCAATTCTCCAGGTATGTCCAGCTTCCTCTTTTAGTAAAACAATAATTTTCTTGAATCAAAGACATTGGTGGAATCCAATAAAAACTATGAGTCTTCTCCCCAGAAAAACAATGTAGACCTCAAAATTTTGCATTGAATGGTATATAGCCTCCTCCTCATTTTAATGTTAATACCTCTATAGTGGGCTAAATGATGCCCTCCCCCAAAGATCTGTCCATATCCTAGTCTCTGAAACATAGGAATATTACTTTATATGATAACTGTGTATATTAACCTATATGCCATAAGATAGGATTCAATGAAGGATTTTGAAAGGAGGATCTTATCTGGATTATCCAGTTAGGCCCTAAGTCCAATGACCAGTGTTTATAAGACAGTGAAACAATAAAAAATGAAGGAAGCAATGTGACCAGGGAAGCAGAGATTGGCATGATATGGCCACCAGTCAAGAAGGCCAAAAGCCACCAGAGGCAGGAAGAGGCAAAGAATGGTTGGCCATGCCAGCAACTTGATTTTGGACTTCTGTCTCCAAGAATGTGAAATAATAAATTTGTTTCTTTAAGTCCTCTAGTTTGTGATAATTCATTACAACAGCCAAAGGAAACAAATAGAACCCCTTATTTGAGAAATAAGTATGAGGCTATCAAAAGTGCATACTACCATGATTAAGAAACATGTGCAAGGAAGGGGCAGAATAATTTTCACTATGCTGGCTATGTCCACATGACCTTCAGTTTAAATTTTCCATACATCCAGTTCTTTTCTACCTACCTGGACTGATAATTTTCCCCCTTTTAATCTATGTTTTGTTTTGTTTTGTTTTGTTTTAAGTATCCCTAATCTGGAAAGGATAAACCTAAGAGTCCTGATGAATGCATTCTGGTATAAACTGGCTGGTTTGATATTTGCTGAAATATTTTATAATATTCCACAAGGCTTTGATAAGAGATAATATGTTTCTATTTTAACATAAATTTTAGCATACATAATTAAATTGAAGAAGGTAAAGCAATAATTAGATCCACCTTCTATGAGGAGATTACAAGAATAAAGAAATCACAGTTCAGATTGAATGATCAGTGGAGAGACCAGGGAGAAGCAGAACCTGTTTCTTCTGGACAGGATTTGAGGAAAACTATATATAAGACCAAGAATCTGTTAGGAGATGAAATATTACTTTTAGATGAATGCTAAAATTCAGCTTGAGCCTTGAGGTCACTAGTTCCGTAAATTTCATGTGTTCAATACTAGCCCAGGAAGCTTATTAAGATGCAGATCACAGAGCCTTCAATAGCCATCTGTTGAATCAACTTAAGGAAAAATGACAAGGATATTGACTATTTATGTTTATTTGAGAGAGAGAGAGAGATCCCAAGCAAGCTTCACATGTCCATGCAGAGCCATGAACCATGAGATCATGACCTGAGCCTAAATCAAGAGTTGGATGCTTAACCAACTGAGCCACCTAGGTGCCCCAGGCCACTAACATTTTAAACAAGCGTCCCAGTGGTTGTTTTTCTGGTAATACATGTAGAATATTTTCAAACTTCATACCTCAGAGAGTCTCCAGAGAGTTGCCTTATGGGGCCAAAATAAAGGTTATTAAAATCCAAATGCAAGAAGTCATCAATAGTACCTCCTTTGCTACCCTTTTCATATCATGAAACTATATCATGTATTGGGACTAGTTCCAGAAAAGAAGAATAATAGGTGATGAGTTTAACTTTGTTTTATTGTCTAAACTGAAATCCTGTCTTTTAAGTGTCTGGTGTTGAGTGGTTAATTTGATCAGCCCATGTGGACATGTCAGATTTGAGAAAAGATGATTTTCCCTTTTAGAATATCCACTAAGCCAGGTTATTGCCTCCTGAAACTCTTATGATGTGCCAATTTCTCTCTGGTCTTATTTCTAGTCCCTCTATATGTTCAATATTCCTACTTCATTCAGGGTTGCTACTAGAAAACAGTAGAAACTATCTCCAGTTAGTTTAAATAGAAAATTAAATTTATTTGAAGAACCTATAGTAGTTAACAAGAATACCTGGGGCTGGCGAGCCAAACTTTGAGGCTCTGAAGCCAAGAACAATAATCAAAACTATGCCTCAAACTGGTCCTGTGAAGATATTGTATACCTGGCTGCTTGGAAATGACCCCTACCTCCTTCAACTTCCAGCTTCTGATTAATAGCTCGCAATAGGAACATTTGATTTGGCAAACCAAAGTCATGTGTTGATACCTGAATTAAAAGGACTGATTGGAAGAAAGATTGTGTGGTACTAGCAGCCTCAATATTGGTGGGCCAATTCTGCTTGGACGATAGGAAACTCCTCAAACATGGGAATAGGTTCAGGTATTAAATGGCCATATTTTTAAAATTTAACTTTTCTTACCTCCTCTATAGTACTTAACCATTCTCCAAGTGTCAACCTAAATTTTCTTAGTAACACAAACCACACTGAGTTCTCTCTAGTCTGATCTCTCATGACTAGACTGACACCAGTTTGCAGTTACCTCATGTGCATACGCCTGTTCCCCCAAAATCAATTGTCAACAACTCTAGACTATATATTGGTTGCTTATACACCTAAGTGTCAGGGATCTTGTGTGGCCCTATTGGAGGTCATCAGCTAATACTTGCTGCTTGGTTTCATAAACTTAAATTTTTTGTGTGTAAAATCAATTACCTGTGGTCCATGGGATGAATATAAACATAATAAAATATTTAAGAGCAGGAAGATGAGAAGCTAACACAGCATAGACTCACCCATGGAAGAAATAAACTTTGGAGAAAGAGTTAGAAAAATGTGTGACCTATTGTAACTATGAGATCACTTTCAAAATGACTGGAAGATAATATTTAAAGCCGTGAAATAGGCTTTTTGTCTAACAGCAAACCCCTCTTGAAATTTCCCCATAGTTTTCCTGTGTTCTTGGCATAGACACAGCGAGGTAGAACATAAGTGAAAACATAGAAACTTTCTTGTGAGCTTGTTCTTCTAATAACGTCCTTTGCACAATAACAGTGTCTATCAGATTCGGTCTTTGTGAAGTATTTAGGAAAATGTATCTCTACTTTCCTCCACAGTGTCATCAGTGTTTGAACAAACATCAGTAATTCGTTTGCATTTAAATCTGTCATTAGCAAAGGACTTGATATTTGAGTAACCTTGGGTTCCCTGATCATCAGTCTGTGAGAACAGATGAAATCATCCTAGTTGTTATTTGACAAATTAATTCAAATTTCTCTCAAATGATCTTCCTTCTAAGAAAATCCAGATAGAGAATTTGCCTCCTCTTCTCCTACCTATAAGGAGGGTTTTCTCAAATCACCACAAAGGTATGCATGGGTGCTTGTTTCATGTCTATACTGAAGAGCACTAAGCTGCATGGGGTATATTAGCTAATGTGGGAGCCTCCCTGGCATCATGGCTGCACAATGTGTGTTGCCTGTAGTCAAGTGAGGGAAAGCCACTCAGCCCTTAGCAGTTAATCATTAGATGGCCCTCAAAGCAATGCTACTTGGGTCTGCCAAGCCTCTTCTAACAAAAGAATTGCATAGATCTTCAGTCTTTTCAGGAATAATTAGAATCTTCTTCTTGCCCCTTCTCTCCCTCCTTCAACTCCTGTCTTGACATATTTAGGATCAGGTAAGTATGGATTCATAACAGCTATCCTAGTATACGCAAGATCTGTACTTCCCCACTGTGATAACTAAGTCACTACTACCACACCAAGATGGTTCTGCTTGGCATCTTCCTTCTGTGGAATGCACAGTCCTGCAGGAGGCCCATCAAACCTTTCCCTTCCTTTTCTACCTCTGCTCAAAGCGATTCACAGGCTCAGCAAGCTGAGGAGATTTGAATGTGTGGGGATGAAAATGGAAGTGGGGGAGATGGACCCTTCCAAGAAGTCCTGTCCTGAGACCCAATAATTTTAAATGATAATTTCCCTTCTTCCCAATCAGTTCTTGAGCCATGACAGTTAATTTGCTTCTAAACCTGATCAAAGATACTGCATAGAAAGGACTACTAGTTAACAAACCACTGCTTGTGTGTTTCTTCAACTTACGTTGTCCTTGTTCATGGAAAAAGTCTAATGCTAAGTCCTGAATGTCAGGAGGCTGGCCATGCAGACATTGAATACACTAGCCACTGAGACAGCCAGTCTCCCCAAGAAAATGTCTGTATAACTGTCTGGTTCCTCATGTCTAAGCCAAGTACTTCCAGAATATGGATTCCTTAGACTGAGAGTTTCTATTATCTCTGTTGTGTGCTTCCCATGACATCTTTGCTGGAATCCAGTGGATTTGACACAGTTTATGGGTTTTGGTAATGTAGGAAAGCAGAAAGAGTGAGCCTTGAGAGCTCAGTATAGTAAAAGCAAAGGGAGATGTGGGCTAAGGAGATAGAAACTAATTGGAACATCACACTTTGAGAAGGCTCTGAAACAAGGACAGGTTAGGTGCATCACAAATTGTTTTATTTAACAGGCACTTACTGAACATCTTTTATGTGTAGACATTGTACTAAGTTCAAGCATAATAGTCATTAATTAGAGCGTATCTAATCAATTTCTTTGGGGGTAGAGTCTGCAGATCTAGATGGAAACAAAATAACCGCCCGTGTGCCCGCCTACACACACACACGCGCACGCACACACACACACACACGCACACACACACACACAACCTTTCCATTCTCCTGCCTATTCTCCTGCCTATTTAATAGTTTTTTTAACCATGATGTCCTAATGGAAAATTCACAGTGCTTGTTCTTGATGTTAAGCCTAGTAGCAGGGACTAGTATCTCAACAGTTAGAGTCTTCTTCACTGATTTAGAATGTTCATGAACCATGTATTTACATTTGTCCCCCATCTTCTTATATCCATGTAAACAAAGGAAATGTTGTCATTTATTTTCTAAAACTTTCTTTGGTTTGGCATCAAACTATACCAGCTTCATAGTAATAGGTACTCTCCTCTTCCTCCCTCCCTCTGTTTTTTGAGCTGATCAGATAATAAAACAATGAAGTTCCCCTTGCTAGTTAGTGTCATTTAGGGTTCATGTTTAAAAATATTTTCATTGAGGAGAAATTTGGTTACTTCTTTTAATTAGTTTGTTTCAATTTTCTACTGTTCTGGGGTGTTTTGATAATTGCTGTTTTTCTAGAAAACCTGCCATTTTGTTTCCATTTATCTTTGTCATTCAGACAACAGATAGAAACTTTGTCCTACTATCGGTTAGGTCTCTTTCTTCTTTTCTAGTTTTGTTTTCCTCTAATAAGCCCTAGCTAAAGCTTTGTCTATTTTCTAAAGATAAAGTTTTTGAATTTATTTGCTTTTACTTACTTTCACATCAGGTCTTCTATTAGATGAATTTCTGCTTTTATCTGTTTTTCATTTGGTTTATTATGTACTATTTCAGCTTTTGTAGATGAATTTTTCTATTTATTTTAAACCTTTCTTTAAAAACCATTGAGTACAGGGTGCCTGGGTGGCTCAGTCAGTTAACCGTCTAACATCAGTCTCTTCATTACAGAAGTCACTTCCTGATTATCAGCATGATCCCCCACATTAATGATACTTGCACAAATTGGTCTAGGTTGTGTTCACCTAAAAATACTTGATTTTCTTTCATCCTCACACCTCACGTTTATCAGTCAGCCCTCAATATTTTACTGTAAGCAAGAGCCCGCCCTCCAGAATCCATTCTCTTTCTTAGGGCTGTATGGTAACCTAGTTATTTCTAAATAAAAGTTTAATTAAAACTGTAATTATTTTTATAGTCACCTAAAATTTTACCAATATTTTAAATCAAGATTTGTGTTCATTATACTTTTTAAACTGCATGCCTTCCCTTTGAGTTCACTTTCCTTTTAATAGTTTTTTTGGTTTGTATAAATTATCATAGGCTTCATATGCCTGTAAAGTCCTTATTTTGTCTTGGATTTTGAATGATTGGTTTGGTAACATTTCTTGATTGACTGCTTTTCCTCAGCCCTGCCCAGAATCGACCTCTATTGTTGCTAATGAAAGGTCTGTTTTCAATTTAATTGCCATTCCTTTGAAGGTAATTGGTGTTTGATCCCTGTTAATACATAAGTTTTTTTTCTTTTTTCCCTTGGAGGTGATTATACTGTGTCTACATGTGAACTTTATTTATCCTTCTTGCTACTAGCAGTTCTTTATTAATCTGAAATGTGATTTTTCTTTCATTTATGGAAAATATCTGCTACTTTTATTCAACTAATGCTTTTTCATCTTTGTCTTTGTTCCTTTTACGTGTTAGAACTCTCAATCTAGCTTTCCTATCTCTTCTTGTTTTTTTCATTGCCTTTTCTCTTTCCTATCTCTCTGGGATTTTTGCCTGCTGGGAAGTGTTTGGGATAAAATGTTTATAGTACAGACAACTCTATTCCCTTCTTTAATAATGGGAAGTTTTTTGTTATTGTTTGCTTTTTCACTCAATAGAAGGATATCTCTTGGTTTTATTATTCTAGGGCAATGGTGCACTGAAGATTCATTGATGCTACTTAATGGACATAGTATCCAGGGTAGCAAACAACTTGAATAGTAGTAGTACTTGTATTATTTCCAATTTTTGTGTTTGATAGTTTTTTACTTTGCCTTCCTTGATATGTTTTCTTCTCATTTCTCCATACTTGAATGGTTTATTTCTTGAAAATCTATCCAATAGCAAATTTTATTGTGGGGGAGGACAAAAAAAATCTGACCTCATTTTTGACACTGAATGTTACCGTGGACTCTGATTTGGAGGGCATACTTACCCATGAAATTGTCTTTGTTTTAGGTTCCTATAAAGATCCAGTTAAATGACTGACCTGTCAACATTTTTAGACTTAGATTAGAATTTCAAGCTTAGTACAAGTAATGAATACAGTTCTGAGTTTAAGCCAGTAGTGATTTTTGACACTATGAAAGATGTTCTCCATTTTAACTACTATTGAAACAGTTAAACCCTGGATATGAATAAAGAAATACAAAGAACTCTTCTACATATAGTGAGCTCACATCAAGTGGTGTAGAGGTAGCATAGAAAATACACTGATCTAGACACTTAGATTTTCTCTGTGAGGAAAAGTGTTCAACTATTCTCATATGAATGACAACTATTTCAGTCAGTCATTCAGACTTTCAAAAGTTTTATATGAAGCCTCCCTTTTCATAGTGATATTTTTCAGTTGTTTGCATTCAATTAAGTGTTGTCTCTAAAGTTAACTAGTTCTGTGCCTTTCCCTTCCATAAGTTCTTTGCGTATAGATGCAGTCAACTGATATTTTAACGTGTCAAATCAGTCTAACTATTTGTCTGTCATTCTGACTGTAAATGATAAGTATCAGCCCAGTGTTGGTGAAAGAAAATGCAAATATACTACCACCCTGTCGTCCCACCGCCCCCTTCATTTTGCCAATTTTAAATCCAGTGTTCATTCCTGATGAGGATGTTAAGCAGTCTGTTACGAAACCAGATCTTTAGTCTTCTCCCTTGAAAGGTGTTCTTTTTTTAAACTTGCATTCAAGTTGCACCTGGCTTTGTTTACACAGCTATTCTTATGTTTGCCCAGGCTGGTAGCACTTCTCAAAGTGGTGAAGATGGCTTTTTCAGGGGCAGCTGAAGTCACAGTGGGAGAGTCAGAGACACAGAGCACTCTGAAAGCAAAGCTTGGTGGCAGGTGAAAATTTGATTCTGAGAGGTGCGATGGCAATTTCAAAGCCATAATGCATCGTCAGCTTCCCCCCAAGTGACCTGTGCACCTGCTTTCTCTCCATATATTTACATTTTCTCAGAACATAGTGGCTTAAAAAAAAAAGAAAAGCAGTACCATGGGTTCTGTCATATTGAATTGAATTTCAGAAGTGGCTAGGGCAAGGATAACAAGGGTGATAAATGTGCAGGAAGAAAGCTAGCTGCTTTTTCCCCCCAATAGATCTGCAGGATTTTCAGTTGGAAGGTGTTAAAGTGGTCCACTGTTTGCTCTGGAGAAGCCTAATATCCAAATAGAATCCAGCTGAATTCTGCAGACTCACAGAAGCGTGCACACTTTGTCCCTTCTTTCTGAGAAGAGGCTGATGAAGGATTCTGTTTCTCTTGTGTCCAATAGTTCCTTTTATTTTTAATTTTTATTTATTTTGAGAGAGACATGGACCACATGAGCGGGTAAAGGGTAGAGAGAGAGGGGGAGAGAGAATTCCAAGCAGGCTCCACACTGTCAGCATGGAGCACAATATGAGGCTTCAATTCCTGAAAACCTTGCATGACCTGAGCCAAAACTGAGAGGTGGATGCATAACTGACTGAGCCACCCAGGTGCCCCATCCTGTGCCTGATAGTTCTTATGCACTCCCTCCAATATTAGGGGTGGGTGCAGCTACTGAGGCCTTTGTATTTCCTTTTTGATGGAGAGCTTTGTCCTTGGGTTATAGGTAAAGGAAAACATGAAGCAAGTATCTTGCTATAATGTAGCTATAAGTAGTCATTATGATAATAATAGTAATCAGGAGCACCTGGGTAGCTCAGTGGGTTAAGTGTCTAACTTCAGCTCAGGCCATCATCTCCTTGTTTGTGAGTTCAAGCCCCGTGTCAGGCTCAGTGCTGACAGCTTGGAGCCTGGAGCCTGCTTCTGATTCCCTACCCCCTACTCCTCCCTCTCCCCCCTCTCTCCCCCACCAAGAATAAATACTAAAAAAATTAATAGTAATCATTTGAGTTAAGTATTGCCAAGCTATTTACCCACATTTACTCAGTCCTCAGTAGAGCCTTATGAAGTTGTTAGCATCATCATCACCGATTTTCTTTTGAGAAAAAGGACTCTGCACCGGGTTCAGTAGTTGCCTAAGTTCAAACTATGAGTTAATGGCTATGCCCAGAATTCAAGCCATTGCACTCTGACTCCAGGGCTGGCCTTATTGAGAAGCATTCACTTGATACTTGCCCATGAAGTAGTGAATCTATCTCATGTTAGACTTTTGAAGTACAGATGTTAAAAATCACAGGCAGGATGTGCTTTGTTTTATTTGAAGTTTGGGAGCCACTGGAGACCTCTGGAATTAGAGTCCCTGATCAAGAAATGTCAGAAATAAGCAAAAATACAAAGCTGTGACTGAGAGTTGGTCCTGTTTTTAAGAACCCTGTAGTGTAGTAGAGGAAAATGGACACTGACAAAGCAGTCCGCAAAATCATTATGTGATTAACATTGTTCCAAGCATTATAAAGAATATAGAGAACTAGCTGTATTGACGCTAGGAGAGTCCAGCTTGTCTACATGTTTTTATGGGCTCTTCCTAGAAGAATCTGTCTCTCATTCTGGAAGCTAAAAATATGCTTTGTTTCTCCACTTCATTTGTAGTTAGAAAAGGAGGTATAACTAGTGTTGGTTAGGTGGAGCTGAGAAGTCTATGGTGGTACGTCTGTCCCTAGAAGTAGAGACAGGCCCCCAGGAACATGCCTCCCCTTCCTGTGGAGGTGGAGGGTCTCCCTGTGATGCCTAGGACTGTGGTAGTTACCTCCTGAACATAAGGTGAGCACAGGAAGATGGTGAGAACCTAGCAACGTGATGGGACTACCAACATCTGAATCAACCCTGGAACTCTCTATCTCCAGATGGCTTGCTACATGAAGTACTTTTCTTTTTGTTTAAGCCATTTAAATCACAATATTCTCTTGCTTGCAGCTGAAAGCTTCCTTAATGATAAAGAGGCTTCCCTGAGGAAGAGGTGTCAGGCCTGGATTATGAAAGAACAGTTGTTGATGATGGAAAAAAGGGGTAAGGAGAGTTTCAGGCAGAGGGTCTTGCAGGACAGAGGCCTCCAAGTGGAAGTGGTTTGTCAGATTTGTTAAAAGGGAAGGAGAAGCATACAGAATCGTTCAAAAGAAGAGCAAGAAAGGGAAAGTGGTACATGCTGAAGCTGAAGTGAGCACATGTGATGCGAGGCCATGCAAGAGGCAGAGGCCACAGTGAGGAGGCTGAGCTGCATCCTAAGAGTGGGGAGTATTTCAAACACTTTCAGCAGGAGCATCATCTTGTCAGATCTGCACAATGGCTTGGAGTAAGCCAGAGACTGGGTGGAAGTGGAAGAAAGCGAGGGCAGCTAGAGGGCAGAGCATAAAGGAGAGAGTGACAGAAAATGTGGCTGCTTGGTCAGCAGGAGAGAGCTCGCACATGAACTTGTAGGACATCCTGAGTATAAACAGGCCTCCTACATTGAAGCAGCATGAGGGTGTGCAACTTGGCCCATGAACATCCTCTTACCCAATAGCACTGACCCTCCAGGCAGACATGTGAACTTCAGAACATGCATCTAGTTTCTGTATATTCCCAGCCATGCTTTAAATTCTTGTGGGTTTTTTGTTTGTTGTTTTTGTAGCTTTTTTAAAAATTATTATTATTATTACTATTATTATTATTATTTTTTTTAGAAAATACCATTGGAAACTGGGAGAGGGCAAGTGGCCTGCATGGGCCCAAAGTCTCACACTATGTTAGACACAGTAGAGCTTGGGGCTCCTGGGTGGTTCAGTCAGTTAAGCTCTGACTTTAACTCCGGTCATGATCTCCTGGTTCAGAAGTTCCAGGATTTGTGATTTTTGAGACCCACATTCGGCTCTCTGCTGTCAGCACAGAGCTTGCTTCAGATCATCTGTCTCCCCCTCTCTCTGCCCCTTTCCTGCTCACTTACTTGCTTTCTCTCAAAAATGAACATAATAAAAACCTTCTAGACACAGCAGAGCCCGAAACCCTGGTATTTTGACTCCTAGTCAGGCCATCTTTCCAAATGGCCATCTTGCTCAGAATAACTTTTAGAAGATTGGTGGTGCTACCAGAGAACAGTTCCACACTAAGGTTGGATTGCCCATCACTCAAATCACTATCTGACAAGGGACGGTGGTTGAAAAGCTCGCTTTATTCAGGAAGCTAGCAACCTGAGAAGAAGGTGAACTAATGTCCCAAAGGCCATCAGGTAGCAGGGTTTTAAAAGGGAAGCCATGGGAAATGGGGCTAGTCTAGCAGGGCTGATGCTTAGCTGGTTATTCCTATGCTAAGATGACCCTGAACAGATTTGGCATCAGCAGTATCTGTTTTCCAATGTAGTCAGGACTTCCCTTCTGGGAAAGTCTGGTCCTTCATTCCTCAAGACCAGTGTTGTAGAAATCTCCAGGAAAGTAGATTAGTTCTGCTCTAGACCAAGGGACTTAGGTCAGCAAGCAAGGAGTGCATAAGCTTGAAGGTAGTTAATACTTAAGATTACTTGGTGTGCTGTAACAGTAGGACTTGAGTGGGATCATCCAGAGTGTTTTTAGTTGATAAATGTGTGATTATTGTATTAGTTATCATTTACTGAACAGTTGGAACACTCAACCTTCTTCCTCCCCTCATGGACTTGGTGCTACTGATCAGAGGACAAAACTTAGAGTATGAGATTAGGAACATGAAATTGACAGGAAAGATCAGGAGCTGATAACGTCTCCCATCCAAGTGCTAAGCAGGGTCAAGGAGCCGAGCTGGCCAGCCATATAGGGTTGGGGAGGTAGAAACTGGGGGAGGTATCCCTAAAAGGGCTGCTGATACTCATCAGCCAACTGTTTTTCTGCAAGATGGTGGGTGCTAGGTTACCAGATCTCCCATTTTACATGAGCTGCTTTGCATGTAAATGGTATTTCATGTTTCTAAATTTTTTTTTAATGTTTTTGTTTATTTTTGAGAGTGAGAGAGAAGGAAAGGAGCAGAAAGAAAGGGAGGCGGAGGATCCGGAGTGGGCTCTACACTACAGCAGAGAGACCTATGTGAGGCTCAAACTCAAGAACTACAAGATCATGATCTGAGCCCAAGTCGGACGTTTAACCAGTTGAGCCCCCCAGGCACCGCACATGTTTTTAAGTGTTTGTTCAAATTGGTATTTAATGCTGGCTTAAATTGTTCTAAAACACTTTATCAGCAACAACAACAAACAAGTATCTGAAGTAATTCCCACCCTGGGGAGAAGTAATTTTCAAGGTTTTTGTTGTTGTTTTTAATCCTATGCCAGTTTGAAGAAAATGTTTATAGATTATATATGAAAAATTATTAATATCATGTAAGTTATTAAATCTACATACAGCCCAAAAAGATGAGACCAACCTTATTCATTTCCTATGACTTGTAACAAATTTCCACAGATTTAGTGAGTTAAAACAGAAATTCTAGAGTTCAGAATTACAGTTAGTTTTAATGTGCTGGAGCTGAGGTGTCAGCGAAGACCTGCTCTGTTCAGAACCCCTTGGAGAGAATCCATTCCTTCCTTCTGCCATCTTCTAGTGTCTGCTGTCATTCCTTGGCTTGTGGCCACATCATTCCTATCTTCACCTCTCTCTTTGTTCCATCTTTATTTCACTTCTGTGTCTGACATATCTCCCTTTGCCGTCTTTTTCTGAAGATACATGTGATTGAGTTTAGAATCTATCCTGTTCATGTAGGATAATCTCATTTTAATATCTTCAATTTAATCATATTTGCAAAGATGCTTCTTGCATATGAGGTAACATTTACAGATTCCATGAAATAAGTGATGAATATCTTCGGGGGGGCTTTATCATAATATCACATAAACCTTTTTATATTAAGACTTTAGACCTTTTACCTATGATCTCAAGTCATAACATGTATGCACGCTTTAGAATGATATTTGATGTTGGAGCACCTGGGTAGCTCAGTTGGATGAGCATCCAGCTCCTGATTTCAGCTCAAGTCATGATCCCAGGGTCATGGAATGGAGCCTTGCATCTGGCTCTGCACTGGACATGGAGCCTGCTGAAGATTCTCTCTTCTCTCCCTCTCTCTGTCTCTCCCTCTCTCTGTCTCTCCCTCTCTCTGTCTCTCTCTCTCTGTCTCTCCCTCTGCCCCTCTCCCCCTTTCTGTCTCTCTAAAAAATAAAAAAAATACAATAATATTCAGTTAGTCGTTATAGGTATGAATCCATATTTCAAAAAAATTTGTAATGATTTCAGTATATTTCATTGATTTCTTAGTGGAGTTGATTGGATATTTAGTGTTTCTACCTGGTGTTTTAGTATAGTAGTCCCTTTGAGACCACTGGCCTACAGTAGGACTTTTCAACCCTGGTATTATTGATATTTCTGGCCAGATAATTCTTAACCATTGAAGGCTATCTTGTGCACTGTAGAATTAGCAGCATTTCTGGCCTCTAATTACTAGATGTCCACTAGTAACCACCCAGCCTTCCATCACTGTGATGATAAAAAGGGCTTCAGTGTGGGGAGAAATAAATTTTCTACTAACACGGGCCTTTCAACGCCAATATGGAAAGGAAGGAAACTGACTTATTATTGAATTAACAGAATGGTTTACATGCATGTAAGAGATGACAAAGACAAAATTACAAAATCTATACAGCAGAGTAAGTACAAAGTTCTCTTGGGAATTAAATATTTAATAAATTGTTCTCCTTTGAAAGAATAACATGTCTTTTCTCCAAGACCTCTTGGTTCTCCTGAAACAGTTACATCTTGAGATGGGCTCCTAGGTTAAGTTGATTAGGAAGTTTTTAACATTAACAGGACACGGGGGTGGCTCAGTCAGTTAAACGTTCAACTCTTGATTTCAGCACAGTCATGATCTCCTGGTTTGTGGGAGCGAGCCCCATGTTGGGTTCTCCACTGAATGCTTGGAGCCTTTTGGGGTTCTCTCCCTGTATTTGCCCCTCCCCTGCTTGCTCTCTTTCAAAATAAAACTTTAAGTTTTTATACTTTCAAGAGGTTCTGGACGTGTGACTTTAGAGACTTCTCTGTACTATAGATGGGGCTATTCTAGTACCTGGGAAGACTGCTCTGCAATTTGTTACAGATTGTTACAGAAAGGATTCAGGCCCACTATGTCTTCTAGGGCACTCTTCCAAGAGAGGAAGGGGGGGCAGTTCCTTCCTTTCCCTTTATAAGAAAAGAAAGTTTACTTTTAAAAAGTGTCTATTATACCAGATGTAAGATGGCCAAATCATTAGCCTAGAACCAAGGATGACAAAGTTAGCAGCCAGGTAGGAACATGAAATCAAACAAGAACTTGGAGAAAGCCATGGGAAGAAAATTAACTTTGCTTCTAACAGTTTTATTTTGAATTTGTTAATTCAATAAGGAGGCCATTAGACTGAGGCAGCTCTAATGCCATGACTGTCTATGTAACCAAACCAAAACCTGAACCTTTAAATGCTTCAAGATCACTACATTGAAGGCTAAGGATAACCAATCACAAAGATACCGCTAGAATTTAAGCTACAGACAAAACCGTCCTTTGCTTCTGCTTTTCCTCTCTATGAAAATCTCTCCCTGAGCTCCTGTCAATTGCAAGCTCCTAACAAGTTGCGGTTTGATGCCAGCTGACTGGAAATCAGTTTTTGCACCAAAAAACTTAAACTAAGGTATATTAAAATTAAGAGTTCAAAATGGCCTTTGATTATAGACTCATTTGGCTTCTATTATATCCTAATATAGAGGCCAAGGATTAGAAGAAGAAAGAATTAAAATAAAGGAAAGTAAGTTTTATACATCTTCTTGTCCATCCCTTTTTCTAGTTTGGAACCAGGCAATGGAGATTATTTCCTCTGGTCAGGAATAGACTGAATGGTATCTTTGACTAATGGTCTTTTGCTGTTCTCTTTGTTTTCTCAGGAAATTGTTTTGATGACCTGACTGACACCCCCATCCCCCTTACCTTATTTCTGTAATTTCATGGCTGCCTGATAGAAATCTAGTTTCCTCTGTCTGATAAATGTAAGACCTATTTGCCTGCTATATAATACAGCTATAGCTTGTGGTTTTTAAAGCACAGTGCCAAATTTAAATATGGCAAGAAATTGGTGGATTTAGAGTGGCTGGCAATGTCCCTCTCCCTCCTGTCTTAATTAGGAGTGCTGTAAGTCCTGGGATGTTGCAAATAGACCAAAAGAGAAAACCATAGTCTTTAATCACTACAGCATATGGTTTATTAGGATGATGGGAGAAAAGCCAGGTTGGGAGGAACTTAGAAAAGACCTAGTGACAAGGGGCAGTGAATCATGCATGTATTCTTTATGGATGTCCCTTGCTTTGAGATAGGGTTCGGGGTTGAGGCTCCCCCTGCCCCCCACAACTTGTGCCAATAAAATCTCCTAAGATAGTTTGATTTCTGTGTTCTTTTTTGCCTAATACTCTTAACATGTCATGACCTTGAAGAGAGGGTCTCTGTACAGATTACTCATACAGATTTATGACATAGTTGAATATTTAATGCATTTATACATGCAGAGCACTGTTAGAGTCCTGTGTTTGTGTCTGGACAGTCTACTCCATGTATTTGTCTATTTAGGTGCCAGTAGGAAAATGCCAAGCACTATTCCAAGCAGTGGTAACTGAGGTAAGCGTGGAGTGAAGGCAACAACTAGTCAAGATAAAAGTGCAAACACCCAGAGAGGGTGTTTGCAGCCTAATACCTGCTCACTCCCTTTTCTTAGTGCTTAATTTATAACAGTGTAGAGGAAAAATCTGTGCCTCAGTGGAAAAGTAACATTTCTGTAGCACATCCTTCTACCTCCTGCCTTATATTCTGATCCTATGGGAGCTACTTTAAAATTCTGTTAATAGGTATTTAATAGGCATGGAAACTCTGCCCAATCTGGCAGAGATTCAGTGCACTTCCTTCCCTACTCCTCCCCTGTAAGGGACAGACAAATAAACAGAACCAGTTTTGCCTCCCTTCTGTGATTCATTTCAATATTACTTTACATAAATACACGCATCTGTGAATTTTCCTCTGCACAGGTTGTAACATCTGCTGTTTCCCTCATGAGTTGAATAAGCTCATTAACACAAGTTATTTTTTATATGTA
Source organism: Crocuta crocuta (assembly GCF_008692635.1). NCBI lineage: Eukaryota > Metazoa > Chordata > Mammalia > Carnivora > Hyaenidae > Crocuta > Crocuta crocuta. The sequence continues at coordinate 836,511 of NW_027530642.1, forward strand.
AGAACCATGGTTTTACCTTTTCCTGAAAAGTACCTTTTAATAATAGACTTACCTACTTTTGGCTCTAGAATGCTTGGGGATATATGCTCTATAGTTCATTATAACTACAGTTAGGCTAGAATCCAGAGATCTGTGTGATAGAATCAGAAATTAGGTTTTGTTGTCTCATCCCCCACAGCTACTACGTGTACATGTGGCCAACTCTCTCTTTCTCACCAAAAACCTTCCTTTTTGCTCAACCTATTTGTATGGGAACCATTTCTTTCTTGTGTATATCTCAAAAAAATGAAATGCACAATATCCTATAAATAGAGAAATCATGAATATTGTTCCATTGCTTTGACAGTTCAAAATACTTCAGGGCTTAAAATACTGGTTGAGAGATGCAGATTTGATGAGCTAATAACAGTTTGTTCTCTGGGATTACTAACTTGAATTGTTTTCATTTTACAGCATGGATAAAACCATCAACTATTGAATAATAAATTCACCAACTTGGATGTTTGGCATACAGGGAAGCTAAAGGTAGCAATGCCAAATAAGAAACTTAAATCTAATGTGTTTCTGATTGACAGAGACTTTTTTCCTGAGAACATGGTAGGGTCTGTTAAATCTATGAAAATCAGAAATGTCATTTTAGCTTCTTTCTGTGCTTCTACAAAGCTCTCATTCACTGAGGAGTCCTACCTAAAGAAATATATCTTCTTGGCAGGACCATTATCTTTCTTGATGAGATATGAGCATATTAGAGCTGATTCTCATGAAATTACTGGTGGTGTTAAGACAAAGAGATAGATAAAATGAATTTACTTCAGACTAACAAGCTATGAAATCTGAGATGTGAGTGATCAGGTGAATATGAGCCTTATACCTTACTTTTCATATATAAAGATCACAGACACCTGGGAAATGTCTTGTGTTCCGGTGTAAAGGGAAAGTGCAGCATGTTTAGAAGGATCTGGAGGCCTGACTTTGCTCAGCTTTGGAAAGTGAGATGTTGTTTAAACATTGGTATATTCCCAGAGTTTCAAAGCAAGCATAACATGGTTTCACATGTGAAACATGTCCCACATCCTGAGATGCTTTGCTGTGATAATAATGGAGAGAATCTTGTACTCAAAAGTGTGTACCTCTTGTAAATACTAATATTTAATTTGGATTTCATATGTGAGCTGAAAATAAAAGTTTGATTCTACTGGGTCAGAAAATAAGCAGAGACTTGAGTAGAGCTGCAATTTTGAACATTTGTTTCCCTTTCCAACTCTCAAATTTTCAAACTTTTTTTTATGGTCTATCATTATGAATAGTTAACTGTCTGATGCTTACATCGAGGTCCAGGGGTAAACTTGAGGAGTTAGGTATGCATTCTGTGAGCCTGAGGTCTGAATTGGTAGAGGGTTGCCTGTCAATTTTATTCCTCCAGCAAGAAGGGATGTCCATGAACAGGAAAATACAGTCCTGGGAAACTAAGCCACCTGCTCATTTGTTACTCAGATGGATTTATTGAGAACTTTATGTGACAAATATGCTAAGAACTGGCTATCTGTTGGTAAACATTCAGAGTCCAATCTTGTTTTCATAGTTCAAGGTTAATGGTCAAGTCAGACTAAACAAGTAGCTTACTAAAAAATATTTACCTGTACCAAATACAGGCACTGAGAAATTTATTCTTAACCAGTGGTTTCAGGGACCTCTCTAAAAAGTTACTTCTTGCCTTATTTTCAATGGAGTCAACCTAATGTAAGCAGACATGATTTTTGTAGTTTTCCCCTCCATAGTTATTTTCGATAGAACCACTGATGATTAATAATAAAGACAAAGGGGCTATCACCAGAAAAGAGGAGGTGGAATAGCAAATGGGAGTGGGGAAGAGCCAATGCTGAGAAGAAAGTTGTGTAAGGAGATTGTTAATCTGCAATATTATTCTTCTTGACTTCACTGTGGTAAAGATATAGGGAGTTGAACTCTCTTAATGCTGTCCTGATGCTTGGTAGTAAAATCAATAATGACTAACGTATTACCAATAAAAAAGGAGAAGCATTTCTATTAAAAGGAATTACAGCCACCTTAGGCTGTTCTTGGAAATTCATGGGAATAAGTATTATTTTGTTTATGCTAACATTTGTGTACTCCAGCAGTAACACGAAATTCATTGCAGAAAAAAACCTACAAGATGAACTGATTCCCTATGTATTCCTGTTCCCTTTTTTGGCTGGCCAATCAACTTGATGGTAAAGTGAAATGGAAAATTCCTGAATTGGGGATATTGGCTTTCATCCTTTGACAAGGCCTATTGGCAAGATAATGTTAAGTGTCCTTATATAGGTGTAATTGTGGAATAATTTTTCTCCTTTAATGTTGCCATATAAATCAATCTTAATGCTCCATTAAAACAAATGAACATGTACTAATGATATCCACTCATACCTCTTTCCTGAATGGCAATTGGAGCTGAGAATATAGAGTGATTCTGTGTCCAACGGAATGTGTCCATGGAGACTGGATTGCTCACTGTCATGGACAAGCTAATCAAATGCAGCTCTAACAGAAATCCAAGTCAATCTCTTAATCAGTGACTCACTCCAGCAGCCCCCCGCCCCTGCAATCAACTTGGTAATTGCTTCACCTGCAACTGCATTGCTGGCCCTGGGAAGTTGAGGTCTGTTGTGTTTTACAAAGCTTGATGAATTCTAGAGAAAATTGTTCTGCATAATTGACAGGAAATTTAACCCTCAGCATGCGTTCATGTGATTTCTTTTGGGTAGAATTCAGCCTTATGAGGTAGGGGTTACTTCAGTTTTTCAGAGAAAGAAATTAAGGTTAACAGAGTTATTCTATCCCAGGCACACGGCTGTTATGTGTCACAGCCAGAATTCGGGCCAGTTCTGTTTTACACCAAAGTGTGTACTTTTAACCCATTATTCTATAGTCTGTGCTCATCACTCAGAGAAGGGAGCTGAGATGGATGGGCTTGTTAGGTGGCATTAACATCCTAGGTTGGGGAAAAAATGGCAAAACCTCAAATCTATGCTTTTGCAACTATTTATTATTATAAAACTTGTTTGTATAGATAATGACAACTACCTATGAGGCTGCCTTAACACATTAACCACCCAGGATTTCTGTTTCTTGTGGTTTTTCAGTTTCCTGATCTCTTCTATGGCTCTGTTTCCCACCCCCACCCCACCCCCCACTCCCCAAAATCCTAACATATGCCCTGTGGTTTAATTAAACAAAAAAATGTTTTTTCTCTTTCTGGTCTGGCAGGATAATGGGCTCCTTCCAGATAAGAACTCGTAAAATGATTCCATTGGTTTGCAAATTTTACTTGGACCTTTTGTTTTGTTTTGAGGAAATATAATCCTCTTTTGAACATCAAACTTCATCAAGGTTGTAGAGTCTGGTATCTGGTAAGCTAATGTTTGAAGGGGAACAATCTTACACAGAATAGCATATGCTAGACCCTTGTCACAAAGATACTAACAACTACTGAACACCATTGGGGTAGACTGTAGGGGGTTTCAAAGATGCAGAAGGTGATGAATCCTTGTCCCTGTAGGTAAGGTTTTATCTTCTTGTTGTATGTTCCCACAGCTGCATGTGCTTTCCTCTTTAACATTTCTCACAGTTGCAGTTACTTGTGGGATTGTCTTCTAATAGTCGACTGTAATTCCGTGAAGGTGAGCACCACGATTCAATCTGTTTTAGCTGCTGTGACTTTAGCCCTGTGCCACACACATGACTGAACTTACTCCTGTATTATATTTACTTGAATCCAATCACCATCATAGATTTAATTATCACTAGAACACTTATCTTGTGCAAGACCTAGTGCTCTATGCTGTAGGTTAGAAAGAGACCAAACAATTTCCAGTCTTTATTAAACTCTGAACTCCCATTTAGTGGGAAGACAGTCAAGATCTATAATATTTCCTATACTAAATAAATGGTAGTAGTATACTAAGCATGTTATGTGCTGTTTGATAGTAATTATTTGATACTTTAGCCACCACTGATTGAACACCTATCTTCCCAAGTGTGTTATATGCATTTTGTGATGCCAGTCCTCTATCCTGCCCCACATTGCAATCATCTGTTTTTAGAGAGGATAACCCGAACTGTTCTAGGTCACACTACTGCTAAGTACCAGATACAGGATTTCAACCTAAGCTGACATCAAAGCCAAAGACCTATTCCTGAAGCACACTACTTGAGGTGATAATCTCTGCACCTCTGTAAGAAGAGACAATGAACACAGATCTGAGGGTTGGACTCCAGCAAGTCTTCTGGAGGAGGTGGTACCTCAGAGAAATTTTCAAGGGGTTAAGAATTAGCCAGGTGAAATCTTCGAGTTAGTGGAAACTGCACATTGAAAGTAGAGAGTATAAAAGATACATTTCAGGAAATGTTGGTAGTAGATAGATACAAGGTTAAATCACAAAAGGACATATTTACTGGATGATGGGAGTTTATTTTTACTTGATAACTATGAGAAGAATTTAAGCTGAGAGGCTCATGTAGTCAGATAAATGTAACCAGAGCAGTGGGGCTGGGGGTAAGATTTTGGAGACAGGAGTAATGAAAACTTTATTCGCTTAGAGTTTCAACAAGTATCTGCTAGATGGATGCTACATGCTTCTAGCACAAGGCCTCTGGTCTGTGGAGATAGACAATTAACAAGTGAATAGATAAGGCATTTTAGGACTGTGATCCTTTCTCAGATGGGAACAAACAAGATGACGGATGTGGTAGAAAGTGATATGCCTTTAGCCAGGGAAAGCAAAGAGAACTTGTGAGGTGAGGATGGGCTATTCCAGGTGACATCTGAAGAATGGGGAAGGGACAGGTCACACTTTCAAGGCATGAAACCTGCAAGTGTGAAGGGAAAAATCCAAATAAGGATGAGGAATTAAAAGGCACCCAAAGGTGTGGTGTGACAGGAGCTTTGAGGGGGATTGAAAAGAAATTTGGGGCCACATAAGCCATAGAAAGATACCTACAAAGCTTGGTGAATTGGTCAGATTTACCTCTGAAATAATTACTTTGGATGTTTTATCAAAGATTTTTTTTCAGTTGCAATGACAGTGGCTTAAACATGGTAAGGTTAGTTCTAACGTAGGAACTAACATGGAGGAAAAGGAAGCCTGAGGCTGACATGGCAACTTTATGAAATCACCAGGAACCTAGACTCCTGGCTTTTTGCTCTACTATCTTTAGCCCTGGCTTGCATCCTCAAATATACAAGATGGCTACTAGAGCTCCCACATCCCTTCTACCTTCCACATGGGGCAGAAAGGAAGAGAGAAGGGCCCTAGGATCATATAACTGTCTGTCTGGCCATATGTCCATTCTGGGAAGTTTTGCCCACTGACTCCCAAATAATTAGATACTAAAAACTGCAACAGACAGAAAATACATCCTTTCAAACCTAAGCCCATTCTATCAAGAGGAAAAACAAACTTCTGTTATGAAGTAAGAATACTTATTGGAAAGGCAATGAGCATTTCCTGCTATAAAATCTGTGTGGTCAATAGATTCGAGGTGGCAGAATATTAAAGAAAGGGACCATTGTGATCCAGAAGATGTAGAAAGCCATTTTTCTTTGGCTGAAACTAGAATTTGGAAAGGAGGATGGTCGGGGGAAAATGTAAAGATGGAGAAAATAATAAATTTGATTTATTCTGAAGTCAAATTAACATAATTTGCAGAGATTTCCCCCACTTATTCATGTAGTCTTGATTTTTAACATGTTAATTTCTTTCTTACTCGTGTTATCAAGTGAGGAAGAAAAGATGCAGAAATTTACTAGACAGGAGGAGAAATGTGACTTTATTTAATATTCATTTGATTTATAAATATCAGTTCTGTTTTCTGGGAAGAAAACTACCTGATGGACAAGTTACCTGAAGATCTAAGTGCTTTCTCTGTGAAGAGGCTCTCAAAAGAGTAAAAGGAACTCTTTATAATCTTTTCCAAAACTTGAGATTGATGCCATGCTAGGTGTTATGCCTTTGACAGCTTCCCAATGTAGATAAACTCTATAATTGCTTTGATAACAGACCCATCAGTGTTAAAAAGGGAAAAGAAAAAAAGATGCAATGGTATGCAAATTTGGGGAGAGGGGCCATTTTAGCAGCTTTCAATCTATTTGACTAAATGTAATTTAAAATTTCCGTGTGTCAAATACAGCCCAGCAAATACTAAACATTATTGTCATGAAGCAGAGAAAATCAGGTTAGCCAGCTTATGAGTCTGGGTAGATTGACAGGCCTTGAAATTCGAATTCAAATATTTAGAAGCAATGAAACACACACTTCCAGATCATGATGCCTCTGAAGGGGTTTACAATGTAGTGAACTGAAATATTAGCCAAGAAATTAATGCACACACAGTACAGTATAATTTGTTTTCAGCACAACATCTGTCAGACTTCCACCTGGGGACACACAAGACCATATAGCCTTTGTTTTTGTTTTTGATTTTTATTTTTTCAAGGAGGAAGATGGCACACAGAGCCCTCATAGATTTATGTTAATGGAAGGGAGGTAATTACTGCAGTGTCCTCGACATAGTTAGAATGTGGCCAAAAGGCTCTGGGTCAGTATTCAGAAGATTTGAGTTTCATCCTTGGCTTTACTAATTCCAAGCTTTATGACCTTGGAAAAGTCATTTAAGCTCTCTGATCCTCAGTTTTCGCTGGTTAAAATTAGAAATATTTTTATTACTGAGCTCTATAACAGTAATTCTACCATGGATACTTTGACTGTGTGGGACAATATTGAGATATTTACTGAGAAACTGAGGGCTTAGTGGGGAGAGAAAAGTCCTTTGAAATAAGTAGTTTTGCTACTTCTTTTGTTATTAATAAATTTGACAGCCCCATAGTTAGAATAAAAATGACAATCTAGCCTCCTGATGGGTGACCTCAGCCATACACTCCAATACATGTGTACATACATATATATTCATGCACATATACATACATAAGCCATACACATATACAAATACAAACACACCACATTGACCAGCTGAGCCTACCTTTTACCCACAAATATGCGTATACAATTTCTTGTTGTATGGCATTGCCTTATGGTTTTTAAAAATTGAATTAGTTGTGCAATTGCTGGGTCGTAGGGTAGTTCTATTTTTAATTTTTTTGAGGAAACTCTGTACTGTTTTCCATAGTGGCTGCTCTAGTTTGCATTCCCACCACCTGTGAAAAAGGATTCCCCTTTCTGCTCATCCTTGCCAACATCTCTTGTTTCCTGGGCTGTTAATTTTAGCTATTCTGACAGGTGTGAGGTGGTATCTCTTTGTGAAATTTACCTGACAGATATAAGAAAGCTGATTTGAAGGGGCACATGCACCTCAATGTTTATAGGAGTGCTATCAACAATAGCCAAATTATGGAAAATGCCCAAGTGTCCATTGACTGATGAATGGATAAAGAATCCAATGCGTGCGCACACACACAATGGAATACTACTCGGCGATCAAAAAGAATGAAATCTTGCCATTTGCAACAACACATATGGAGGTAGAGGGTATTATGCTAAGTGAAATAAGTCAGTCAAAGAAAGGTGAATACCCTATGATTATACTCTATGTGTAATTGGAAACATTCAACAGATGAACATGGAGTAATGGAAAATCAGTCAGAGAAAGTCAGAGAATGTTAAAGACGAATATCCTATGATTTTACCTATGTGGAATTTGAAAAATTCAACAGTTGAACATGAGGTAAAGGAAAAATAAGAGAAAAACAGAGGGAGGAAAACCATAAATTCTTAAATACAAAGAACAAATGGAGGGTTAATGGAGGGGTGGTGGGTGGAGGATGTTCAATGGGTGATGGGCATTAAGGAGAAAACTTTTTGGGATGAGCACTGGGTGTTGTCTGTGATAGATCTCTAAATTTTACTCCTGAAGCCAAGATAACACTGTAAACTAAAATTTAGATAAAAAATGAAAATAAAATAATACGGAAGGTAATAGGATGTAAAAAAAAAAAAAAAAGTCAGTTGCCAACTAACTTCATATAAATACACAGACCCCGTACCTCAAAAGATCAGTAATTCCTGAATAGCTTATCTCTTAAGGTGGGGTCTAGTTACCTAGTTCACCACAGCTCCTAAATTTCACTGTGAGTTTAACTTTGCCTACCTGACCCCTGAGGATATTCCACTTTTCTGTGCTGGAGTTGGAGTGTGATTTGACAGAGGGCAAGATGCACCCAGTTAGTTCTCTTTTGATAATGTTAACTAGTCATTTTTGTTCAACTATTCATTTTTGAAATAGGTGAAGCTTTTATGGGATGGGCTATTCAAGACCATATGGGTGAGTGAGAATTACCACTTCACTATTTAAACACAACTTGTTTATAATAATGGAAGAGAATTTGAAATGGCCGAGAGAGATGATTCATCATGGTAAGAGCATCATCTCTGCAGCCTTTTATAGCAAGGGAAGTAGTTTGCTAAACTTTCTTGAAATAGACATAGATTTGCCAAGGGCCATTTATGCTCTGTTGTATCCTTCCCCTCTTTGAGATAAAGGGTGGAATCTTTTGAAGCTAGTGCATTCATAGTGTTTTTAATTATTGACCTTGACCAACTGAGCCCTTTTAAGATTTGACTCAAAGTCAAACCAACAGCATCTCTTCCAGAGTAGTGAATTAATATTTATGTATGACAGGATTTTATATAATCCAAAAACATTAGGGAATTAAATGTAGAAGCAGCACAATACATATTCTCTTATCAACCTAAAGTAAATTTATTTCAACATCAACTTGCTACATATTTAGTAATCACTTAAAGCAGCGGTTCTCCATTGGAGATGGCTTTTGCTCCCTAGGGGATATTTGACATTCTCTGAAGATATTTTTGATTGTTCAGACTGGGGAGGTGCTACAGGCATTTGGTTGGTGGGGACCAAGGGTGCTGCTGAGCATCCTAAAATGTGTGGGACAACCTCACCGCCCATTACAAACACCTATATAGCACAAAATGTCAATAGGGCTGAACTTGAGAAACCCTATTTAAAGGATATATCTTTTGCAGAAGTCTTATTAAATTCAAGAGAAATTTAGACCAGAAAATTTTAGCATAGGTTTACATTTGTGGTTAAGGGTGAAATGTAATGTGTGTGCTGCACAGCGTTCCCTATCCTCCAAATTATTCAATGATAATTGAGGTCAATTTGAATTGTATTAACTTAGCTAAACTAGAACTATACTTCCCAGAGTTTCTTTTCTTACACAGTGATAAGTTAGCATAGGCCACCAGAGATCTTTTGCATGAAATTTGGAAATCATAAGTGGAACTATAACCATTTTTGCTTGTAGGCTCAGAAAGTTGCACCAGGTCAGATGGAACTGTGACATTTCACACACAGTAGTATGGCTGCTCAATGACCTGACAGAACAGCAGCTGAGCCTATAGCTATGAAAATTCCTGCTGGATCCTCATTCTGCCTCTTTCACTTTTGGGCCAGGTGCATGTTGTTCCATGATGAAGGGTGGACTTCTGTTTCCAGTTCTCTTGGTACATGTGTAAGTTGGAATGGAATTACAAGGTCTCTATGTTAAACTTCTTGAGGAACTTCCAAACTGTTTCCCAAAGCAGCTGTACCATTATACATTCCAACCAGCAGATGAAGTGTCTACATTCTCCACATCCTGACTGACACTTATCTTTTTTATTTTAGCCATTCTAGTGGGTAGGAATTGGTATGTCATTGTGGTTTTTGATTTGCATTTTCCTAATGGCTAATAACATTAGCCATCTTTTTAAAAGCCTATTGGCTAGTTGCATATTTTCTTTAAAGAATTGTCTATTCATATACATATATATATACTAGATAAGTCTCTTATCAGATACATGATTTACAAAAATTTCCTTCCATTTAGTAGGTTGTCTTTTCACTTAAAATTTTTATTTAAATTTAAATTTCATTTAAAATTGTTTTAAATGTTTTATTTTTTAGAGAAAGACCGAGCATGAGCCAGGGAGGGGCAGAAAGAGAGGGAGACACAGAATCCGAGCTGTCAGTACAGAGGCTGACGCGGAGCTCGAACCCACAAACTGTGAGATCATGACCTGAGTCAAAGTTGAATGCTTAATCGACTGAGCCACCCAGGGGCCCCCCAAATTTATCTTTTATCTTTTGTTGTTTTTGTTGGTGTCCTATCTAAGAAACCATTGCTTAATTTGAGGTTAAAAAGATTTACACAAATGTTTCCCTCTAAGACTTTTATAGTTTTGACTTTTACATTTAGATATTTGATCCCTTTTATTTTTTTGTATATAGTACAAAGTAGGGGTCATTATCTTTCATTTACATTTTCCATTTGTCCCAAAAACATTTGTTAAAAAGATTGTTCTTTCCCTCATTGAACTGGCTTGGAATTGTTGTCAAAAACCAATTGATTATACAGGAAAATTATTTCTACACTCTCAGTTTTATTCTATTGATCTATGTCTTTCCTTATGCTTGTACCATACTGTCTATGTTACTATAGCTTTGTGGTAAGTTTTGAAATTGAGAATTGTGTCTTCCAACCTGTTCTTTTTTTTTTTTTTTTTATTGTTTTGGGTACCTGTGTTTCTTGAATTTTTATATGAATTTTAAGATACTTCTGTCCATTGATGGGGAAAAATATGTGTTGTATGCCACTAAATTTTGAGATAGTTTGTTACATGGTAATGTATAACTACTATACAGCCAACCCAGGGCTTTTCGGGTGAAATATTCTTTATGTATTGAAAATTAGACACTTAACAAGCAAATAAATGTAGTTGGCAGGATGCGAAGGTAGAGGCTGTAGTGGGAATAAGATGTCTCTTGCCCTTTTGTCTCTTTTTTACATTTCTGTCTCTCTTAAATGTCTATAAAAATTGATATAGTGCGTACATAGCTCAAATATATGTGAATTAGGGCCTTTGTTCATTGTGCATTTAATTTATTTTTGAGAGGGTGAGTGTGTGAGAGGGAGGGAGAGAGAGAGAGAGAGAGAATATCCTAAGCAGGCTCCACACTGTGAGCATAGAGCCTGATATGGGGCTCAGTCTCACAAACTGAGGTCATGACCTGACCTGAAATCAAGAATCCAATACTCAACAACTAAGCCACCTAGGCACCCCACTGTGCTTTTAAATAGAGGGTCAGAGGATTTGGACAGGGATGTTCCTGAGTATATCTGGTAATATATTGAAAATTTTTACAGGTCAGTAAGGACTCAAGAAGTGATAGCTTTAATCTTACAGACTTGTCTGTTTTTGGACACTTTCTAATGAAAAAGTTTGTTTAATCTTCCTGAGGATATGGGATATTCATGTTAAAATCTCAGGCTCTGGAGTCAGGACTGGAAATTGAATTCAATCTTGTTTATCATTTGTCAGATATCTGATTTAGGTCAAGTGCAAAACCTGTCTAAATCCCATCTTCCTTCTCTGTAAAGGATTCTAATAGTACCCACCTCAAAATGGTTTTTATGAAGATTGAGCCACATAGTTCCTGTAAGCACACAGCAGATGCTTGGTCCTTAAATAGTAGCAGTTACTCATGTTAATAGCTTACGCACCCAAACCAAGATAAACCCACTTTATATAAACCAAAATGGAGTAATCTGATCTTGTGAAAGAAAGAAATTTAGAGACGATTTGCATAACCCAAAGAGGCCTTTAAACAAGGGGCTCCATTTAGAATACAGATGGTATATGATATTATTTCAGGAGCATTAAACTTTTGTCTAGACTGTCTCCAACTGCATTGTACATTGAGAAACTTACTTCTCATCTTCTGGAACTCTTTATTTACACAGAGTCAGGCAGCAACCATTTTTTAAATAACTTTCTAGTTCTGGGGTGCTACAATGAAACCTACTTATCAGAATGGGGAGAGGCCTTAGGAGAATGAACCAGAGGCTTAAATGTTGGGAGGCACTGCCTACTTAAGATCAATCAGAAGTGTAAATAGTCTTGTGAATTCTAATGGAAGTCCATTTGTTTTGCACACACACTGACCTTATAAAACAAGCCATGCTGCAATGCTATTTAAATGCTGCACACCTCTGAGAAAATATATAACGTATTATTTTAATATGAAATGACAACTTGAGTAAATTAGATGTTGACCATGTAGTTTTTTTATGACATGGGTAAAAGATTGATGGATATACTTCTTAAAAGGAAAGGACAGAGACTCAGAATCAGGGCTCTACCATACCTGCCTTCTATCATCTCAACACACCTGTCTTTTTCTGTTTATTTGCAAAACATTGCTGTGCATTTGTGAGGCTGGGTACATGTATGACAAATCAGAAGGACTTGAAATGAGGTAGGTGACATGTAAGTATTTTAACTGATAATAATGCATTAGTCAGGGCTCTTGGTTATGAACCCGAACTGCTTTAGGGGGGAAAAAAGGAATTTATTAATTCAGTTTTTTTTTTAAAGTCAAGGGGTATATTACTTTAAGCAGAGGTGGAAGCAGAGGTTCAAATGATGTGACTTTTCTGTTATCAGGTCTTCTCCTCCACCCCCATGTATTTTAATTTTTCTTCCTCTGTTGGCTTTATTCTCAAGCAAGCCCTCTCCATGTAACGCATTTGTCTCAGCTGAGTACTGTGCCTGTTACTGAACAAATTTCTGTAACTTTGCTTCTCCAAGCCTGGTCATAGTCTTCCCTGATGCCTAGGTATAGGGTAAATTTATCCTTACTCTGTCCTAACAACTGAAAAAGTTACACAGTCCAAAAGTGGGAAAGATGGGTTTTATTGGCAGGAGAACTAAATGCAGGGCAATAAAAACCAAGTTTCAGGGGTACCTGGGTGACTCAGTCAGTTAAGCATCCGACTTCAGCTTAGGTCGTGATCTCACAGTTCCTGAGTCCCATGTTGGCCTCTGTGCTGACAGCTCAGAGCTGGAACCTGTTTCAGATTCTGTTTCCTCCTCTCTCTGTCCCTTTCCACCTCTCTCTCTCTGTCTCAAAAATAAAAATTTTTTTCCCTGTGGAGAGTATATTTGGAGTATGTTTTTCTGTGTGTTTTTGTTTTTCCTTTTAAGTGGATTTTCATATGCTTTTGTATATGAGATGAAACTACTTACCTAGGGTCTCACACTGGTAGGAGAGCTGGGAAGCAAATTCACCTTGTCTTCTTTAAAGTCTTTAAACTGCCATACACTGTTACCCTCAACAAGACAACCAGAGAATTTTCTTTCTGAAGGAGTGCTGATAATCCAGCAGATGTGTAGAGAAGAGTGAGAAAGATCTTCAGAGACCTGGAAAACACAGGGTGCAAGGAATAATAAAACCAATTGGAGGCACTGACTGAAAGAAGAGAATACCGGGTAGACCTGGGACAAATAGAAGGGCTGGAAAAGATAGTTGAAGGTCTCTGTTGGAGGAGACATTGGCGCACCATGATTCTCAATGGGTAAAATCTGCAGAAAGAAAGATTTAGTTTAACAAAAAGAACCACTTCCAAGTTGTTAGAGACCTTGAGGAACAGAATGGAATTTCCAGGACCGTGAATGTTCCATTAGTTGTTTAAAAAACCTAGGTGAACATTTATTAGGATTTCTATAGAATAGCATTTTCTAAAAGAAATCTAATGCAAGCCAGATACGTTAGTTTACGTCTCCTGGTGACCACACTAAGAAAGGAGAAAGAAAGAAGTGAACTTAGTAACCTTTAGCTCAATATAATCAGAATACTATCATGTCTATTGTTAATCAATACAAAAAGTTTTGAGACTTTTTTATACTGAGTCTTCAAAATTTGGTGTGCTTTTTACACTTACAGCTAGTTCAAATCTAGATGTGCTTTATTTCAAGTTGTTCAGTCATAGCTATATTTGGTTAGTGGCTATGGTACTGCAAACTGTAGCTCTGGAAGTGGAGGAAGGGTGTTAATAATCTTTGAAGTCCCTTTCAACCCTGACTGTGTCTGAATCTGTGGGAGGAGCAGCTATGGTCAAACCCTTCACCTCTTAAAAACCTTCAGTAACTTTCCAGTACCTGAATAAAAAAATATAAACTTTGAGTCCTCTGATTCATGGTCTAATAGACCGTAATGTTTGCAAGGTCAGGGACTATGTCTGTCATGTTCGTTTTTGTTTCTCAGGGCTAAACATAGTACTGGTTGCAAAGAATGTTCTGAAGTATTTTTTGGATAAATGAATGATCTGACTTCACCTTTCTCTCTAGTTTGTCTCCCTATTTTTCTCTTGCATGTACCCAATGCAACTCAAATGCACCTCCCATATTCTTACACTCTTACTAATCAGAATTGCTCCCCTTACGCCCTTCTTTGGAAGGAAGATGTTAGTCTCCATAGATAGGCACACTGACACATCAGCAAGAATCAAATTTCACTTAGAATAAAGGCTCCAGCACTGATGAAGTGTTGGATAGCCCCAAGTCTTCTGTCTCTCTAAATGGTCTCCCTGCAGCTCTCCCTTGTATATGAGCCTGTTGCCCAAGACTAGGTCCAGTTGAAGAGTTTTCTTATTCTGTGAAAGCAGTAATTTAGACCAGATGATCTCTCTAAATATTTTTGTCTCTTGGAGTTCCACAAAGGTGAGGGCATTTGGCTCAGTGGAAAAGCAAGTTGGATATTGCATCTTGACATTTTACATGCTATTTTAACCTTAACACTCTGGACTATATGACCTTGAATGTGATTCTGAACCTCTGTAGACTCAGTTTCTCTGTTTTCAAATTGATGGTAATCATTGCTGTTGCAATTAAAATAAGGAATATGACCTGCTCATTCTATCTTGGCAGCAAGTCCCTGTGCTAGCTCTAGAGTCACATTGCTTAGATTCAAATTCTATTTTTTTTAGATGAATGACTGACTTAAATAAGTTACTCAACCTCTGAGCTTCAGTTTTTAACCATTGTTTTAAAGCAGGGATCATAGGTTGGTTGCAATTATTAACTATAATCTTGTAAATGTGTAGCATTTATAAATGCTTTTTAAAAAATTTTATGTAAATTCCAGTTAACATGCAGCGTCATACTAGTTTTAGGAGTACAATTTAGCGATTTGACACTTATATACGACATCTAGTGCTCATCACAACATATGCAATCCTTAATCCTCATCGCCTCTGAAAACATTTACCATGTTCTGTTGCTATTGATGTAGCCAAAAAAACATGACTTATGCAATATGTGGCTAGCTCCTTGGGCTCTAAGCCTCACTTGATTTTAGAGAGACCTTTTTAACACTCCTGGTATTCTTTTAGGGTTGTTGGGAGGATGACAAAGCTACAGAGAAAGGCTTTTATGAAATGCAAAGTGCCATACTGCATGTGTTATAATAACAAGACAAATACTGTTGTGATCTGTAAGTTGGACACATGTTCATACTAGACTCCCAGCTCCAGGAGGACAGGCCCTTTCTGTTTCTGCTCTGTACTTGATCCCCCATTGCCAAGCACTGTGCCTGGCAAGCAATAATTGCTAGCTGGACAGGCATGGGACATGATTGCCCACTTGGTATTTGGCAGCAGAAGTGGAAATTTCTCTCAATACAAGGAAAAAATACAGGGTCTCCTGTTATTCTTTTCTCTGAAAGCACAATCATACCATTGGAAGAGCTACCAAAATAGAAAATGAAATCATTTGAGTAAAACACTTTCTATGTGATTAGAGACCTTTGTTTCTGATTAGCTCACATCCTATTAAAACTTTGTAGAAGGAACTATTTTAGAAGCCAGGTGGCATTATGCAGCTTATGTTTGCTTATCTTTTCATTTCCTCTCTTTTTTAGTGTCTAAAATTATTTGCATAATAACGGATTCTTTGTTTTCCTGGAGTTCAGGTTTCAGCCTTGGGCCCCACATGAATTAAAAAAATCCTAGGATTGTGATATCAGAATCATTTGTGTGGAAATGCCTTGATGACCCTGAGCAGATTTGGACCTTGTTCTGGCTCAGAGACTGTTTTAATACTAATGTTGTCAGTGATCCATCTTGTTTTTCATTTTCCTAATGGTAGCTGAGGACCTGGATCTCCTCAGCGTTGTCTTTCTGATGGGTGGAATAAAGAGGAAATGGATATAAAAATGTGTAAGAACAAAGGCATTAAAAAAAGCTCATAAGGTGGAGTGAAAACAGGCTGGTGTGGGTAGCAGTTTTGGGGGTAGACTGGGGAGTAGGGGCTAGTTTCCACTTTTTTCCAAATAATGTCCTTTCTTTATAAATAGTTTGTTTTTGTTGTGGGAAGAGACACGACAGGCAAAGGTTTTAGCATAGGTCATGGTCCTAACTGGAAGTGTCTCTAGTGGTCATCTTTTTACCCCACTCATTTTGGACATGTCTTTGCAACAGAAAACACACGTATTCTTATACTCTCATGGTGTCTTAGACCCTGCATTGTGGATTGAGGATACCATAGTAGAGACATGCTCCCTGACCTTCTAGAGCTTACTATCTCATGGAACAGGCATGCATTAACCAAGTTATTCTATAAATATATATGTGGAAGTTATCAGAATATTATGATATAAAGGCAGAGTACAAAGTGCAATAGGAAAGAGGAGAGACTTTGCCACATTTTACCTGGGTGACTTTAAGCAAGTATCTTAAGCTCACTGAGCCTCAGCTTCCTCATTGGTAAAACAGGTTATGGTGAAAATTAGGTATAGCAATGTGTCTACGGCATATGTACTAAAGACTTGTTACATCTTGGCTACTTGGATCGGATTTGACCCACAGGCTTAGAGAAATCATCATACACATCAGCCTCTTGGCAGGTAGCTAGTCAAGTATCTATCCATCTACTTAGAATAGAATTGTGAGTTGTGTGTCCTGAAATGCAGGTTGGAGACTTTCCCTGTTCCTATTCCCCAGACCATGTGTATTGTCTTTCCCTCTTCCCACAAGGTGGACCTAGAATCTCTGTATGAACCTCCTTTCTCTCCTCCTTCAGTGTTGTCTCTTTCCTTTTTCTTCTCCTTTCCAGAGTATGGTATCTGTCCCTCCACCTCCCTCATTCCTTCCCTTCCCTTCCATTTTCTGTCTTATCTACGTGTGGTGAGAATTCTCGCCCTGTCTGACAGTCTTGCTCGCCTGTGGTCTCCACTATACACAGAGGAAGTGGAGAGGCATGTTATTCCCACAGGAAACCCCTGCGCATAGCTCTTGAAAGCACTTATCCTTTGCTTTGATCTGTAGTATATCAAATGATGGCTTCACAAAAACCAAATTTATTTTTCCCAGTTATTTCACAACAGGTGACATATATTCTTGTTTCCTTGGGAAAAAAAATAATCTTCATTCCTATAAATGTACAAAGCAAATATATTTCACTACTTGATTCTTCTTTATTGGGTTTAAATATAAATACTTCCCTAATTTTCATTTCTCAGTAAACACTATGCTAGAGGTTATAGACCTTAAGGTCTAATTCCTTAAGGAGTTTACATTTTAATGGAAAGAGACCGATATCAAACGTACAACTGCCAAAATGATTTTATTATACTCGAAAATTGTTAGGAAGAAAACAGAGCTGAATATAACCTGGTCTTGGGACCTCAACAAGTCTCTACTTTGGTTAAGTACTATTTAATGTAAATTAAGAATGGGTATAAAGCTTCTGTGAATAAAGTAAGTGCCAGTGTTTCTATATTTGGAATGTAGTGATCCAGGGAGGAGGTTGTTGTCCTGAGCCAGTGGCTGGGGAAGGAGGCTGGACAATGGTTTAGTAAGACTTCTCTGTAAAGGAAATGCTTTCAGCAGTAAACTAGTGATGAAGGGCTAGCCATCTAAGGAGTCTGAGAGAGAATAAATATTAATCTGAGAAATGGTTAATTATGGCAGCTAATTTGCTACACCCCTCCTTGTCAGCTACGGAAGCACAATTAAGAGGAATTGTTGAATGAAAAATGAGAGAGCTTATTTTCCTAGAGATTTGGTACTATTTCTTTGGTACCCAAAGAATCAAGAGCCCAAAAGCTGAAGAAAGAAAAATAATGTGTATTTAAAAATAAAGGGATAAACTACATGAGCAGCTGGAGAGAAAGTTTGAGTTTCTATGGAAACCTCTCCTAAAATGTCTCCCGCAGGCAACAGAGCCAACTTCCCAAATGCCAGAAAGAAGTAGAATATGGGTTGAAGCAATTCTCCCTGGGCTGTCACACTGGGTACAGCTCTGGTGGTTGGAGGGAGAGGACTTTGAAATGGGTCAAAATTTCCTCACCTGATATTTCTTTTCTGGAGATGATTGGGTGCAGAGGAATTAGAAATCTGAGACTGACACGTTTTTAAGTATTTCCCTACAAGGTGCTAAGGCAAGGATGACCTGGATGAAAGATTGTTGCAAACAAAAATGGAAACAGTCTTAGAGATCAGCCACCAGTATGACTCAATGGTGAAATCAGAAGAATATGCTTAAAGCCCAATTCTGCTTATAGCCCTATGAGATCTGGAGGCTCCCATCCCTCCAATACCACTTTGTATAATGCCTCCCCCTCATTTAGCCTCCCCATTCCCCTGCTGTTCTTCAAAGATACAATGCAAGTTCCTTGTTCAGTATTTGAACTTGTTCTTCCTTAGTCTGTATTGCTTTCCCCCTCAGATCTGTGTGTGGCTGGCTCCTCCTCCTCTATCATGCTTTGTATCTCCAAAGAGCCCTCCTTGCTCCCTCTATCAAATGCAGCCCGTGTCTTTCCCATCCAGGGTATCTCTATCCTATTATCTGGTAATTTTATTTATACCATTTGCTAAGCTTCTTTTTACTTTTTCTTTCTTTCTTTCTTTCTTTCTTTTTCTTTCTTTCTTTCTTCTATTCATCTGCTGCTTCTCCTCAAAATCTAAGATCCATGAGAGCAAAGGGTTAACTACTTTCCATGCGATAAGGAAGCAATCTCCAGGTACACTTACCATTAACAATAACAAAAAAATGTTAAAACCAACAAGAAGTTCCATTTATTTGGATAATTTCTTTGTGGTAGGCTCTAGTAGGTATTTTACATCCCATATCTATACCTGTAAAATAATCTCTTGAGTAAGGATCCCCATTTTCCAGTTAAAAAAACAAGGTCAGAGAGGCTAAGCTTGTGAAATTGGATTTTGAACTAAGTTTAGCCTAATTCTTAAGTCTAAGTATATGCCATTGTGGATATAGAACATTTTTGGAGAGGAGACTTGAGCCTTACCAAGAGAAAGGATTTGGGTAGAAGATACATAGCTAGATCTGAGTGGTATGGAGGGAGGCATGGTCCACAGGGAATTTCTGAAAGGATGGAGGCAACAATGGCATC
>NW_027530642.1:855801-881985 GCF_008692635.1 Crocuta crocuta
GGGGGGTGGGGGTGGGGGTGGTGGTGGAGAAAAGCAACTGAGTGTTCTGCATGTTGGCTGAGTCCCAGACATGTGTAGGTCTCCTGCCTTTGGAACTGGAGGAGCCTAGGGCTAGAAGGCATGGTTGGGGTGAGTCATGGTGGGGATGTGGTCAGCTGGGTAGGGTTGGACCTGATGACATATGATCCTTGAACTTTAAGGAGTTTAATTTGAATATAAAATATCTATATATTTATAGATTTTCATTCATGTCAGCCTACCTTACATTATATGTATGTCCGTGGAATGCTCAGCAATTTGCAGAGAGAGTTCATAAGCCTCCATTTCCCTTTTCATGCCCAAGTATTATTATGCCCAGTTTATAAGCAGAGGCAACTGAGCTCAGAAGATTGTAGCCTAGCTAAGTTCATCTGTGATGCTGGTTCTAGAACCCAGCCTCCAGAATCTTGGTACTACTTTATTTTCTTCCGTTGAATTCCTAATGTGAAAAAAAGTCCTTGATAGTTATCTAAATTACCTTGAAGCTTTCTGTTTTGCAGTTAAAAATTGGAGAGGAAAATCATGAATTCTTTCCATGAAATAAATGTAGATGTCATATTCACTCTTTAAATCGTGAGTAAATTTTGCAAGACAAAAAAGTAAAAAAATAATAATCTAACACCATTTTCTTTTCTCCCAACTACTTATATTTTATCAAATTTAGTACTTTTGTTTAATTAGTCTTAAAAAAACACACAAGTTTTATTATGACTATACTTAGTCATCATGAAATTTTCTCCATTTTTTAAATAAATTAGTCATTCTTCCCAGTACTTATTTTTATGATGGTATTGGCAAGTCATATAATCTCTAAGCCACCATTCCTATTCATTCATTCTCTTTCGCCCCCTTCCATCTTTCCTATTAATGGTAATGTTATCAATAATATATTTCAGTCTACATTTAGAATATATTGTTAGCTGTAATGACATAGTAAATGTGAAAATACCATTTAAACTAGAAAACATCATGAAATTCTAAACAATGTTTTTTTTTAATGACCAGACCATAGTGTATGATTTATGTCTCCTACTCAGACTATTCCCTGATGCATCTGGTTTTAGGCCCTTCCTTGTTCTTTGGTCATGATTGAATTTGTCAGTGTCTCTCTTAGTTGCCATTTTTAGAAATCATTCTTTATTACTCTACACATCAGAATCTATCTCATTGGGTTCTAAGTGGCTGTATCACTGTAGTATTAGATCTGGGAAGGCATGAGGCAGTAGCCACAGATGGGCAGTTCATGGGCCCTATGGGACCACAGAAGTGTGTTTAATTTGCTTCACCTATTTAAAAATAAACCTTTAAGCAACTTTAAACACCAGAAAAATGCATGTCCACATCTGTAGTTCTGACTTTTCTTAAAAAATTGGAACATCTGTATTCTAACATATTGAATTCTGATTCCTTATTATTAGCTAAGACATACTCCTTCAGATGGGATAGGAGTTTTCCATCTTCTACATGCTCTGCCACTTCCAGTTGTCTTCTTGAATTCAGGATCTGTTGTCATTCTCATTTATGTTGAATCTGACCTGCTGTCTTTTCCACTGTGAAGAAATGTCTCCCTCAAAAGTGTGAAAATGGGAGATAAATGAAGGCTTCCATGTTTCCAAAAAGGGAGGCTTAATACTATTTGTAGTATATGGTAAGAAATGTTTTCCTTCTACTTTTCTAGGTTCTTTTGGTGGTCTGATAATTTCACTGACCTAAGACCAGTGAACAGGAGAAAAACATATTTGTATGTGCAGAAGCTCCACAAAAATAGGCCCAAGGGCAAGGTGGAGAATTGAGGCTTCTATGCCATCCTGAGCTACAGAATAGAGTAGGGGCTGGGCTTTAAATGGGAGGAGGGTAATTCACAGGGTGATAAGAAAAACAGGGGATTGGTAGTTAGATGTTATTCCTGCTGCAGAGACAGGTCTTTCAGATAAAAGTTGTCCTTAGCTCTGTCTCTGAGCCAGGACAGATCTAAATATTCTTTTAGATAGTTCAGGAAGAGCTAAAAGTTTTCTTGAGGCTGCTGGATCTTAGTTGCCTTTAACTCTAAATAATTCACTGCCAAAGTGGCATATTTTGGGGTCACATATTCTGCTTCCCTTCAGTAGGAATGAAGAATGTTTCTATGTGTTTAAAATTCCACCTAAGTCTTTATCAGGCTTTCCTTACACCTGGCCAACTGTCATTCATTTACTTTGGTTGCCTGCCTCCTGGAAGTATTTGAGTTTACACCCCAAACCCCTCCCCATGTTTCAGCTTTGATTATCTTTTCTTTGGGGATGGGGGAGTGTGTCTAGTTGCTATATATATTCTCCCACCTCCAGAATGTTATTCTTTTAACCACATCATGCCTCATTGCCTCCATATTTCCTTCCTGGGGGGAGTGCCTGTTTCCATCCCAAGCTCTAGGGCACTTATTCCACATCAGTGCACCTCTACCTCTGCCAAGTAGGATGCCAGGCACTGTCATTTCTGAAGACTGATAAAGGAAATTTCTCTCTTCACTTCCTCCTTCTCTGATGGTCTCAGGGCTTCTTCTGTAGCCAGGGTACCTCTTCTTCCTGGAATCTAGGTCTGCGGATGCCTGCTTTTGACTTCTAATACTCCACACTGTCCATTTCCTTGTTTTGTGGGAGTTAAGCAGTGGTTGAAGTATATCATGACAAAAGTAGTTTTGTAGAGAACTTTATAATTTAAAATACTTCAAGATAATTGAAAATTGTAGAAATATCTCCAACAATGATTTTTAGGGGGTTGAGGAATTGAGTGGTGAGTATGTTGTTTCTCCTTCACTTGACTTTATTTTCTAAGTAAACTATACAACACATAATACTTTGGTAATCCAAAAATAAGACTATAATTGAACAAAAATTAAAAGCAGTCTGCATGAGCTCATTTGAACTTTATTTAAAAAGCATTTAGTACATAAGAGGTAAAGGATGAAGCAAAGGCAAGGAATTTTGATATCCTCCTCCCTCTGACCTATACCTCTTGTCAGACCCTGACCCATTGGACAGAATCCTGGTTTCTTTAGCTTTTTTTTTTTTCTTTGAGCTTTTGCACTTAAGATCCAGAAGACTTCTCTAGTGCTGAAGCAGTAAGATGTGGATTCATGTTTTCTTTGCTTTCTGTATTCCCTGGAAATAGAATGGTGCGGTTCAGCAGCTAGGCAGATAATGTGAATGAAGAGGGTAAAGTGTGTGCTAAGGAGAGTGCCAGGCACTGTTGTGAGCTAGACAGTATGGGCTCTGTCTCTAGAGAGGGTCTGTGTGTCTGTAGTTGGTACTTACCAGCTGGAGCTCAAGTGCAGGGCTAGTCTAACCTTATGTGACTTTGAAAGTGAAGTTGAACATCCAGGTTAGAAATGACAGATGGCCTGATTGTGTGTTGTATGCACAAGCAGCAGCATAAGTGGTCTCAGGTACAGTGTGGAAAGCCACTGCTCACTGTTGGCCATGTGACTTTGTAGGTCATTTAACTTCTCTAGGACTCCTATCACCCTATTGAGGGAAAGGGAGACTTTAATATGCCTGGTGAAAATAACATGGGGGTTGTCAAAGAGGATGACATGTTTAAATAAATAACTGTTATTTTAAACCTCCTTTCTTGAGGTATTCAAGATCAAGGAGCAAAGTCAGAGCTCTTTAGGCAGAAACCAATCCTTTCATTAAACAGTAAAGGAATTTAGAAGATCTGAATGTGCAGGAGGATGGAAGAAGCAGGTTCAGAAGCTGTGCAGCCAGAAACATCATCTAAAATCATGCAGCCTGATTGGCTAAGATGTCACTGTCACTGGGTACGAGATGCCTCAGTTTGTACTACTGTTGAAAATGGTAACCATGCATAGTGCCCTCACAAACACCGTAACCAACCATAATCTCTGCCACTCACAGCAGAAAAGCCCCCATTCCTCATATCACTCACATACAGCTCACCATTTGGTGTCGATGTGTCTGGTTGGCAGAGCATGAGACTTGTACCCACACCCTCAGCACAAAAGAGTCTGGGAAAGAGAATGGTCTTTTGGCTCTTAGGAAGGAAGGGTCTCACATTGGGTTTTATGAAATACAGGATTACCTAACAGGAAAAAAAAGTCTAAACACTGAGTGCCTAAAAAAATAGAAAAATGTCCCTTTGATTTCCTATCCTTGAGGGATTTATAGTCTAATTTGAAAAAGATGATCCTGTTTCAAATATGCTACGCAATTGTAAACCAGATTATTTTTTTTTTTTATCAGCAGACCTTTAACCAGCTCACTGTTCTGTTTGCCTAGAAGGATCACCATGTGGAAGGGTTGTCACTAGGTTTTCTCTCTGGACACCCAGTTCCTTTGTGGCATGCCAGACTTCAGAAGCTTGTGTTTTCCTGTTACCCCTGGTCTTTCCTCATCTGGAAGTACTGAGCAGACCAGGATGCTATGATCATCTCTAAGAATAGGAAGCTAAAAATACTCTGGGGAGAGGGCAGACTCCTTCCTGGCTGTACAGGGCCAGTCAGTCTGCAGTCTATCTTCCCTCTCTATCCTCATTTTCATATCATTGTTCCTCAGCTTTGGAAGTGGTGACATTACTTTGCAAGTTAACAAACTAATGAAAAAGCCCTCTGACAATTCTGTGTTAGGCATCTTACTCTGATATTCTGTGCCTCTGTGAAGAGATGAGATTGAGCTCTAGATCCTCCTGAAGCTTTCCTCCTACCCATTGCAGAAATCCAAGTACAGAAGCTTGACAATCCCCATGAGACCATAAACTCCTGAAGGCAGTGACCAGGTCTTTCATTATAACAGCTTTGTCCCCAGTGTGTAGTACCATGCACAGCTTATGACTGGCATTCATATATCTGTGGAATGAATGGTAATGCATTAGTTTTTTTTTTTTAATGTTTGTTTATTTTGAGAAAGAGAGAGAGAGAGAGAGAGAATCCCAGCAGGCTCTGCACTGCCAGCACAGAACCCAATGTGGGGCTCGAACTCACCAACCATGAAATCATGACCTGAGCCAAAACCAAGAGTCGAACACTTAACCGACTGAGCCACCCAGGCACCCCTGTTATTTTTTTTTAATTACATGAAAATTAAAGGACTCCGCACTCCCCTTTCCATACCACCCACAACTAGGTAAAGCCAGAGAGGATCTTATGTAGATCCTGTAACTGAATGAATTCTGAGGGTGCCTTCAGGGACAGGTAGGTCCAGGCAGGGAAGCATTAGGGCTGGGTTATCAATTGGTTTGATTTGTGCCACAGATTCACTTTTGGAGTCCAAGTAAGACAAACAAAGTTCCATGGGTTGGGAATGGAGAAATTGAGGCTCCCTAAAGCAAAATTGAAGTAGTATTATCAGCAGAGAGAATATATGCTAGACCTAAATGTGTTGAATGATGGCTCCCCCAAAGATTTGTCAACCTAGAACTTATGAATGTGACTATATTTAGAAAAAAGGATCTCTCTAGACCTAATTTGTCTCAAAATGAGATCATCCTGGATTAGGGTAGGCCCTAAATCTAATAACTGGTACCTTGGAAGAAAAGACATACACAGAAGATGATAAGAAGACAGACACATAGAGAGGAGCGAGGTCTCCATAAGCCAAGGATGGCCAGGATTCACTGGAATCTGGGAGACACATGGAACAAATTCCACCTTAGAGCCTCCAATAAGATGCAAATCTGATGACACCTTGATTTTTTTTTCCCTAGACTCCTAGCCTCCAGAACTGTGAAGGAATAAATTTCTTATTATTTTGGGCCACCAGTGGGTGGTCTGCGTTATAGCAACCCTAGGAAACTTATATGCTGGGTAAATAAAAACAACTGAGGTTTACTTTGGTCACAATGTATTGGCAGTCCTGGTCTAGAGTATTAACCTATAAGTCAACGACTGTCAAGACGCTGGGCTGGGATTTGTATGTACTTGTGCCCGCGTTGACTTCATTCTCCAACCTATTGGAAATTCAGCTGTGCTGGCCACTGCTTTGGATATACCTCCTTACTAGACAATATTGAAGTCAAACTACCCATTTAATCCATAGAAAAAGGATAACAGAAAGGCCCACAGGCCTGTGATGTCTGTGTGACTGCAGGCACACAGCTGGTGGCTAACAGAACAAGGCCACACTATACTCTGTGCATCCTGATGTTTCTCCCCTACCCACTTGTAGCTCTTAAGATAGAGAAACTTCAAGTCTGAACAACCTACATGGAGGTTCTACTAGGTCTTTGAAGAGATGCTGTGCATTAACTGTAACATAGCATATCCTGGTCCTATGATGTTGGGGATGGAGGGAGGTGAGGGACCTAGATAGCTACTAGCTGTGGTGTTACCCATGGTGTGAATGTTTGGGTGTGGGTACGAGAGGTTTGGTTTTGGATTTTCTTTTCTTTTCTTTTGAGATTTTTTCCTTTTCCTGAGAATAGGAAATACCTAATCTCTATGCTGATCCTTACAAGAGTGTTGTTTTTCCAGATCATTAGCTGCATTTGTTTTCTCTTTTTTTCTGGGCCACAAGCAGCCCTGATAGAAGTGAGGATTGCTGGCATGGTTTGTCAGAGGCTGGCAGCCAACATGCAGACTAAAGCCCCGGTGAACCTAGAGCTTGGATATGCAATGTGCCAGAACTAGGAAAAAGACATTAGTGTAATGGGGTTTTTGGTTTGTGTTTTTTGTTTTGTTTTTATTGGGTTTGGGGGGGGGTTGGAGTGGAGGAAGTGGGAGAACATACTAAAAGATATAATTTTATATTTTTAAAAAAATCTTTAAGTTTATTTATTTATGAGAGGTAGAGACAGTATGGTTGTGGGAGGGGCAGAGAGAGAGGGAGACAGAGAATCTGAGGCAGGTTCCAGGTTCTGAGCTGTCAGCACAGAGCCCCATGCGGGGCTCAAACCCACAGACCGTGAGACATGACCTGAGCCACCCAGGTGCCCCTGGATTTTTAAAAAAAACAATGCATTAGTCTGAGACCCCTCTTCAGGACCACACATGTGGCTTTTCATGAGTCATGGTAAAGATGTGCCATAAGACTCTGGTCCCCTGTATGGAAGGAAGAGAATAAAGAGTAACTGTTTTTAATTAAAGTAGAAATAACCAAAACTTAACGTGCTTTTGAATTAAATTCAAATCTCCAGACCATTTGCACACGGTGTGTATATGCACTGAACACACTCATCAAGAACCGAATCTTGGGGGTAAAACCCACAATATAACATCATTGGTTTGTCTGGTGCCATCAAATGCAATGAGTCAAAAACTCAAAGCAAATAGATACTTTAAGTCTGTTAAGGAAGAAAATCATTTTAGTTGAAAAGCAAAGTGACTGCAATAATTTTGTATTTTGAAATGGAAGTACATTACATGGATGTGGAGTATGGTTGTTGAGCAGTAGTCCTGTACGGCAGGCCAAAACATTAGTCTCGTCAGCTTGGTACTTCATTATGGTGTCTCAGACCTGGAGTTTCTAGTGGCTGTTAAAATGCTAGTCTTTACAAACCCTTCTTTTGTGGATATCTACCCCTTGTCTTTCTATTCTCTGCTTGCCTTTCTCTTCTCTCCTACATTTTACCTTCTGCAAAAGTGACTTCCATTTTATTTATTTATCTTTAAGATTGAGTTATTTTTACTAAGCAAAAGTTACATACTATCTTAACAGAAGAAAAGATGGTTCCATTAACAGCAAGTCTGAATTGTGTGTTCTGTTTTGTTTGGGTGGGGGGAGTGTCTTTCCTGTTGTCTTTTAAAACAGATTTCTTTCTTTTAAGTCCTAAAATACCTTGAACTGGCTACTTAAGAAGTACCTCTACGTTGAACTCTAGGTGACTTTGATACACTGAAGACATAAAGTCACTTCTAAGGACTGCTCCCTTTTGACCATAAGGTGCTAACACTGTGGGACATGGTGGTGGCAGAGGTACCTATGCAAGTTTCCTTGGAAGATGTGAGGCATAGTGGCTGAGTGATGTCAGACAAGTCACTGAACATCTCTGGGCTCCTTTCATTTTCTGGAAAAGTGCTATGTTTGATGATTGCTAAGGACATATAGAGCTCAGAATTTCTACAGTTCTATGACTTGAGTTATACCAATGATCATTACTAATAAAAATAACAGCTTCAATTTATTGAACACTAGCTATGTTTTAGTAATTGTGCTAAGAAACTAGCAGTCCCTGTTCCTTTTAATTACTGAATGAACCTAGTAATTAAAGAGGTAGAGTTATAATCCCCATTGTATACGTGAGAAGACTGAAGTTTAGGGAAGTTAATAGACAAGTCCTTACTTGAGTCCACATTCCTCACAGCCACAATGTATTGTAAATTCCATTCTAGCTTATGCTCAACTTATCAGGTGGGATTTGAATTAATGAGATTTTACTGAACTAGGGAACATTTCTCTCTTAATGTCTTCCCATCCATCCTGCTAATTGGTCTTATAATTTTAGGCTCAGAGGCTTTCATCTTGTTCAGCTCGGAAGGATGAGGGATGGCAATAAGGGCACGTACCTGAAATGCTTATTTTGACCTTTCCCATCAGGATCTTTACTCATAGTTAAATTTGTCTGTATTAGACAGGAAGGAAAGTCAACCCTATTAGACTCTGTGACTCACAGGATCGTTCTCTTGTTCCAAATCTGAACACGCCTGAATTCAATTCCTCTTATATGCTTACTAATGACCAAACAAACTGGCATTCTATTTTTTTGTCTCCTGTTCAGGACTCCTAGGCAGCTGCACTTCTGGGCATCTACTTAATGTGCTTTGCTTTTTTCTGTGAAATAAAGGGGAGGATGCATTATCGGTGCAGGTGATCCATTACTCATGTTTCCAGGGGAAAAGAAGTCTCTGGGAGCTGCCCTGTGGGAGAGTCAGTAGAGGTGCTCAGCCTTCTCATGCTCTCAGTTGTTACTGGCTTGCTTGCTTTCAGCCTCCTCAGGATCTCTCCCTCCTTCCCCAGCTTCCTCCCACTCATGTTTTCAGTGCTGGCATCCTTTGCTAACATCCTAGAGGGAAAGACCTTTCATTTTCTAAATTCCTGTGGCCTCTGGAGAGCTGTGCTGCCATTGGAGGTGTGTGAGACCCTTTGCCAGGTCTGTGAAGGACAATCAGTGGCCTCCTGGAAACTTAATGCAAAAGTGAAAGAGGTGTCCCGTTCAGGTTTCTTTGCTACATGGGGTTCCTTGGGGAAATTTTTTAAAAAGCCCCTGTGATGTGCGTGTGCATGTGTGTTCATTTGGATTTCTTTTAAAACCGAGAAGAAAAAGCCCCCACTGAGGCCTAGAGGATGGGTTCAGCAGGACATAGGAGTTCTCTTCAACACCAACCAGGCTCTCACACCCGTGGTATTTTCCTTTACCCTTTTGTGGAACCTTTGTGCCAGGGAAGAGCTGGCAATGACTCTTTGTCACTAGTTTCTCATGATCAGTTCATTTTTGCATTGCCTGAGTTATCCCAAAAACACTTGAGGGTCTATAGCATAGAGGTTGACACTTTGGGAGAAAAAATAGAGAACAGTGAGTGTGCTTTAGGTGTTCAACACTGTACCCTGGTACAGTGTCTGCATCGTGTTCTTAGTCCTAACCAAAACCTGAACAGGTGGTCACAATCATCCCCACTAGGCACATGGCAGAAAGAGACTTACAGACATGACTTTGCCCAAGGTCACCCTGGTGGAGGAGATAGCAGAAAACAGGTCTCTATAGCTTTACTTCCACCATACCTATACCGTTTTAAAGCTAACTGATACCTTCATGGGTCTCCTGTAGAAAAAACCATCATGCTTCTGGTAAGGAGACAACACTAATTGCAGCCTTATCTCCTCCATCAAGAGGGGCGAGTACTTTGGTGCAGCTCAGGGAAATTGATGTATCATGCGCTGTGAACAATTTGGAAATACCTAGTGAAGATGAAAATTCACATACCCTACAGCTCAGCTATTGTACTTCTCGGTGTATATCCTAGGAAAACTAGCACACTATGCATAAGGAAATCTGTTGAAGAATACCCATTGTATCACTGTTGCTATGGTATAAACAACTTAATCCTGTCACCAATTAATAATCATTTAGCAAATTGTGCTAACTTCATGCAAGGCAGTTGTATGTGGCATTTATAATCAATGGACTAGGTTCATATGTGTCAACACAGGTAAAGCTCAAATCTGTTGCAGTGAAAAAGCAAATGGTAAAACGAAGGGACAATATGAAAATTAAAAAAATACAAAATATTCTGCATATCTGTTCTCCAGGGCTATGTGCATAGATAATAAACATAAGAACATGGGTGAGAGAGCTCTGCACCTACTTCAGGATAGTGGCTTCCTGTGGGGAGGGAGAAAGTGGATGGGAAATAGTGGAGGGGAGGGCAGTGAATTGATAACACTTTTTCCTCAAGTAGAAAATCCAAAATAAGCATGGCAAACTGGTTGTTGAATTCCAGGAAGTAGGTACACATTCTCTCTCCATAGTTTCTGACTGTGCTTTCCTATATGTTAAAGTAATTTGTAACTAACTATTTCAAATAAGGAAGAGCGTATTCAGGGTGTTTCAGAGATCATGGGTTGTTGTTGTTGTTGTTTGTTTGTTTTTGTTTTTTTCAACCTGCTCAGGCCCCACTGTGTGTGAGCATTTTCCAGAGCTCTTCCAAGCACTGAGCAGATGGCAAATGTGAGGGAAGGGTCGCAGAAGCTTCTATGCATTCCAGACGATCCTTCCAGCTGTATCACTACCTCGGTGCCAGTCTGGATGGTTCTCCACAAGTGGACCTGCTAATGTTTTCTCCTCTAACTTTAAAAGGCAGAGGTTTTTATTACCCCTGTAGGGTAGAAAACTCAGCCGTGAGCTCATTTTTCTTGCTGTGGAGACTAAACATTGTTTTTGTGCCTATTTGACTTCTGTCTGGAGTGCCGGGGTAAGCCTCAGCCCTCCGGAGAAGGATGCCTTTTCCAAGCAGATTCAGGCAGGGCCTCTCACCCCCTGAAGTTCTTCCTGAACCTTCTCTTGGCAAACCTGTCCAATGCAAACCTGCTCTTCCTACCTGTGCCCACCACTTAGGGGGAACTCTCTTCCAAACATAGCATCACGTATGATTCTAAAATATGTCTCATGCCCATTTCAGGTGTACTTTTGCTCACTTGTTACCAGAAAACTCCCTCTCCCCTCTCTCCCTGTCCTTCCCCCTCCTGCTTCTCCTGCCCTTTCTTTCTTTTCTTGTCTCTTTCCATTTCTCTTTCTCCCCCTCCTTCGCCTCCTCCTCTCTGACTCCCTCCCTCCTGCTTTCTTATCTTCTTTCCATTTACTCTTCCTCCAGAGGCCTGACTTAAGGGCTCCAGTAGCCTATGCCGTCTCTAGAT
This sequence comes from Crocuta crocuta, assembly GCF_008692635.1. Taxonomy (NCBI): domain Eukaryota; kingdom Metazoa; phylum Chordata; class Mammalia; order Carnivora; family Hyaenidae; genus Crocuta; species Crocuta crocuta. The sequence continues at coordinate 867,180 of NW_027530642.1, forward strand.
TTCCAGCTATGTGGAATCACAAAATCTTTATCAGTTAAACACTGTTAGGTTTCTTTTCCTTCCAACTGAAGAATTTTTCAATGCCAAAGAAGTTTTGGCTTGAGTACTAGAAAACATGTATGCAGGGTTCTATTTAGCCTTGAATTAATCATATGACCTTGAGGAAATCAGATGAGTTGATTAAAGAATGATAATACCTGGCTCCTTCACCAGGCATCATGAGGAGCTGAGAACTTGTTTCTGACACAACTGAGGATAAACAGAGATGCCCCTGCTGTAGCTTTGTTGCCGTGGACACTGGCTAATGGCAGGGAGTTGAAGTGCTTACTGCCCAACAGGACAGGATGACTCATATCAGCATCTCCTGTTCTTTCAGGAAAGGTGTCCTCTTCTCAAAGAAGTATGCAGAGTAAGGATCCCTAGGAGGGATCCTTGCAGCTTGTTGATTTATGTATATATAAGCAGCATTTCTTTGATGTAAACGAGGGAGAATTTAGTTTACTCCTGGTATATGAAGATTTTAGATCTCAAGGAAAACCTGTTTTCCTAATAAGTCTTTAAGTGATTCTTTTCTGCTCATTTCCGATTCACTAAGACTTATTCAAGTAATAATCTCTACAACAGAATGAAAAACGAGGCAGTAAATGCATACTGCAATTGATTAAATGGAGAAAGCTAGGCTGTTTGTGGAGTGTGCAGCACAGAGCTGCAAAGGGTAGGATTGCTGGAGAAACGGAGATATTTCTCTCTAGTGTTTTTAGGGTGGGGAAGACCAGTACCTGAAGCTTTGATAGGTGGTCAACAGCAGATGGTCTCCCTGGAAACTATGCAGTTGGATACCTCCCCTCAAAGGCTTTGGGTTCAGCACACCATGTGTCTTGGCTTTATTTATTGCAGTGTGGTCTTGAGGAAGTCCCATGGACTGGAATTACAGACTGTGTTCTCAGGTTTGGAGCTATTTCATGGTGTGATTTTTGTCTTTGCCTTTGTGGGTGATGGATTCTCAATTTGAAAAATGGGTGGAGTGGAGAAAAGCCTTGTTTTTAAACACTTAGTTAAATTAAACCTGAACAAAATTGTGGCAACATATCTGAATGCTTGCATTGTCTATTTTATGTGTACTAAGTACCTTGATTATTAAAGTACTGTTGGGGTACTTGTGAATAGGGAAAGGGTAACATTAGGTGGAGAACCTTGGAGGCAGGTTGCAGCTCCAAGTGGAAGGCTGAAGAAGCAGGATGGGGTGGTTGGGGAAAAAAAAGGACGAAGGTATTCCAGACCCACCTGGGCTAGGTGCCATGAGTGGAGTCTCAAACTTTGCGATAAGGTCCCAATAAAAAGTCAAGGACAAAAATCCTCAGTGGCTGTCCAGTCAGGACCCCTCTCATTCTTGAGAGCTTTATGCTTTCCCTTTTTATTATAACTTTGCTCACCCTCTTTTGTCCTCGAGATTTATTCTTAGACTCCATGAGACAAGGACCAGCATCTCTCCCACCCTCCTGTAACACTTCCATTGGTCTTCTCTCCAAACTTTAGGGAGGATCAAGAGCTACTTTGGAGAAGGGAGCATTACACAAAATGGACTAGTTGGTGTGTACCAGACAAGGTTGAGCCTGGCTTTAGAGAGAAGGTAAATACCAGCTAAAAGAGAGAAACCTCAGGTGGCAAGAATATTGAGCTGTTTTGGTGATCAGCTTCTGGCCTTGAGTGTTACAGATTGAGCAGGATCTGAAGCTCTCTATGGGTGACATTGTAGAATCCCCTCAATGGTGTTTGTGAGGCTGGGTTCTTTGTGCACTATGTGTCTTTAAATGCAATTCTGACCTTTAAAGGGGCACATGACAACCTTTTCCCCACATGGAGAATTATAAAGAATTTGTGTTGTATGAACACATCCATTCCTAGGATTTTTTGTTTTGGGATTTTGCTTGTTTTCCTAGAGAGATAATATAATGAGTAATATTTCAGGCATTTGATGTGCTAGACCTGGGTTTGCTTCTCAACTTTGCCACTTGAGTTATTAACTGTTGATCTAGAGGAAATTTCTTGAACTCTCTGAGCCTCTATCTCCTCATTGCTGAAATGTGAATCATCTTAATACCTACCTCTCGGAAATTATGGCAGTACAAGTGATAACAAAAGTAACCTACTTACCACAGAATTTGGAATATATAAGCATTAAATAGAGGTTTGCTGCTTTATTTTCTCGTGTGTGTGTGTGTGTGTGTGTATGTGTGTGTGTACAGTAAAGTTCATTGGAAAAATCTGATTCCTGTCTCTACCCAACAAGGAGAAATGGAATTTTTCAACAGTGCTGAAGTAAGTGAGCGCAGCTGAGATGTGTATGACCATGGCAATGACTGGCTAATAACCATTTAGCAAAAGTTTATTTTGAACCCCTCTTCCAGGCACTATATGCAAGAGTCAAGAATGAGTGAAGTATGATATATGGTTATCCATTGAAGGACCTTAAACACCAGTTATGGGGTTTAAATCTGTGGCATGAAATTCAAGCATAATATGGTGGTCTAGAAGCAAGGCAGTTTGCAGGATCATTTTAAGAATTAAATGAGATACTATATGGGGAGTGCTAAATATGTAAACTACCACAGAGACCACATTTCCTTTATTCTTCTCCATATACTGAGTGCCTGGCATATAGAAGGCACACAATAAATATATACTAGTTGAATGAATGAGTACCTGACACAGGGCATGCATAAGTGTCCATGTTACATATATTATTGTAGTAACAGAGTTAGTATGGGGTCTATTCAAGCATTTCGGGTTATGTAGATTAGGGCGATCAGCAAAGAAAAAGATACTTAATCTGAGACCCAATAAGGACAACTAGAGATTAGTGTAGCAAAAGACAAAGGATCTTCTCAGCAGTGAGAACAGCATGTATAACAGCCCTAGATGAGCAACAGCTTGGCAAGTTGATGGAATTACACATGGTTCATTCAGCGTAACAGGAGGGCAGTGGAGGGAGGGATTCCCAAGTGCTATGTGTGCCAAGTCAAGGAAGGTGGACTTGAATCTGAGGATCAGGGGCCCACTGAGGGTTACAAAAACCAATTTACCTTTTATGTGGCCAAATAATGCTGTCTTCAGTGTTGAGAGTAAACCTAGAGATGGATACACCTAAAGATAAAGACATGGTTTGAAAAACTTTTTTAGGAATACAGGAAACAGTAATTCCACTAATTGGTAGGAGTGCAATGGGAGGAGACAGAGTTTGTCTTCTTACCCTGTTTTAAATCCATCAGGACATGACTGGTAGAGCTGAACAAAATGACAGCTTGCTCTTCCTATATACTATAAACCAGGCACTATTTGAAGAGCTTTAAATGAATTGATTTATCTTCCACAATAACTCTGAGCAAAATAGTGTTGTTATCCTCTTCTCAGGTGAGAAAACCAAGGCACAGAGAAGCTACATAACTTGCCTGAAGTTACACTTCTACTGAGTGGCAAAACCTAAATTCATTTACGGTGGTGGGACTTCATTGTCCATGGTCTTCACACTGACCAAAGTGTCTTCTAGGTAAAAACCCAGAAGACAGCAAGTCCCAGCCTTGCCCTCAATTCCTTTGCAGTTTAGTGTTTTTCAAGTAGGGATTTAGACCATATGACTTCAAATAATAATAATTATTTCTTATGAGTCTTGGCAATTACTGAAGCATTTATCCAATAGATTATCTCTAACAGTTGTTACATGAATCCTGATAAAGGAGTTACTCTCCCTAATTTGTGGATAAAGATTTTGAGATGAATGTGTGTCTTATGTCCCCAGGAAAAATGCAATTTCATCACTTTGATCTCACGACTCCTGTCTCCTAAAATAATGTTTTCGCAATGATTTTTCAGGTTATGTATTCACTTATCCCACAGCTTTTGAAAATGGCCTACTCCAGGACAGTCCTTTGCTTGGAAAACAAAAACGAACAGTTAATGGGCTCACTAAAGGCTCAGAGAGGGTGACTGCCATGTAAATAAGTCCTTTCTATCCACAGTGACCCATGTGAGAAAGGAGGTGGGCCCAAGGTCAGATGGGACCTGGTCAAAGGAAAGTATCAGATAAGGGGAGGTACTTAGGCAAAATTTTCAGGGGTCTGTAGGAGTTGTCTAGGTAAATTAAAGTTTCATGAAAGGAAAAATCCAATATTGTGCTAGTGCCTACAAAATAGCTTTCTGCTCAGGTTTTCTTATGGTCACTGTTAGTTCTTTCTGGCAGTACAGACATCATTAACTGAAGTAGGAGAGCAGTACGTGTGAGAGCTGTGTCCTCATCCAGTTCTTTCATCAGGTTCAGTGACTTTTTTTTTTTTTAACCAGTGGATTGACTTGCTCTATCAACATCAAAAAGAAAACAGTCTTAGTCACTCTTGTGTCCTTGAGTAATTTGCCGCCTACAGACAGGCATCAAAATAGCAGTGGACTTTGGCTGTGTCTGGTTTGTGCTAGCTCCAGAACCCAAGGCAGCAACACCAATCAATTTTTCTTTCTTTGCTTATTTTTTAAAGAGATTAGGGTAGTTATTTTTCCAAAATACATACAAAGAAGAGGTAAACTTTGGTAGAATGGAAGTACAAAGTTTAGCTTAATTTTTTTTTCCAATATGAACAATTTCTTGGAAGTGAGAAGGAAGAGGGAAGATTAGAGATGAGACAGGATTGAAGTCCCTTTAGTGACATTGTCACTCAGTGAACTCTATGCACCTTGATGAGAATGAGATTGTCATAGCCTCTTGGATTAAAAGAGAGAAGATAGCATTAAGATGTGCTGACCACATCCTTGCTCTAACTCCTAGCCTAGGTAAGGTAATACCAAGATTTCTGTTTGCCTCAGTTTCTCTGCCTTGAGAGGAAGAAGCCAAATATTACAGGAATCCTAGGTTTGTCACACTCTCTGAGGTCCTGTGAGATCAAAGTATTATTAGAAGGATGAGTTCTCACAAAGAGTACATTCTCACTTGCTTCATATACACCATGAGGTGAAGAACATTGGAAACATCCACGCTAACCTGGTGTGACCCAAGGCAGGACTTTCCCCCAACCCTTTCTTGTTTTCCCCTTCCTCCTCTATCCTGCTTCTTATCTCTCCCTTTGCCTCAGTATTTCAGGATTTATATTTTCAGTGATCTCTCTGTCATATATACTGGGTAAGAGTTTTAACATGTCCCTATGGTAGATTTTCCAGAAACATCCTCTAAATGTTATTTTGATCAGATGGTATAAAACATGACCACATGAGGGGCCTCTCTCCAGCATGGCATAAATGCTCTGGCAGGCAATCTGTACCATGTGTTAAAGTAGACATTGTAGTTTTGTCTTAATTAAAAATCATGCTTCTCCTTAATCCCAATATATGTGGCTCAAGTAAGGCTATCTCTCACTCCCAATTACAAGGATTGATGTGTAGTTGGGTGGATGAGTATTGTGGTCAGTGAGTCTGTTCCAGACCCTAATCACAGTGATGGTTTGGATGGCCTGAGCCAGACCAATTAGATGTTATTGAGACTTTGGTTTGAAATATTTAGAAAGAAAAGCCAACTCTTTGCTATGGTTGCTAAGCTATGAAGATGTGAGCCTGGCTATGCTTGTGACCATCTTTGCCACCATTTGGTGGGGAACCTACTTGAGAATAAAGCATTCACAGGGCTAAAGTAGAGCTGAGACAGGGAATATTTACAGTATTTTCCTCTTTTGCCACTGGAAAGGGTATAATCTAACTCTTGAGCTTGCTTGTATCTCATCGGGGTCACTGAGGTTTTTCCTTGTATCTAGACCTGCCAACTTCCACTGCCAACTGTCTTAATCACTGTATGTTTTAATGAGTGTGATCAAGAAAGGTAATTAAATTGTTTTTACTCTTCTTTTGAGCTAGTTTGTACCATAGATCACCATTCAGACCACAGGCTGGGTGCCTTTGGGCCGAGTGTCAAACTATGCGGATGGAATTCAACAATGTGTGTTTTCACAAGCCCTCCAGGTGACTTTGATACATGCTACTGTATGAGTATAGCTACTCTAGGATAAAATTCTGTCACTTGGTCTTCTATTCAAGCATTCCTACCACAAATTACTTTCCCATCTTATTTCATACTGTTTTACATAATCCTAGAACACAGGGTCCATTATCAGCTTTTTCATGTCATATTGGCATGTATTATTAAAGAATCGCTCAGTTTTATGTAATAGGAACCTAAGTAACATTCGCTGAAGCAAAAAGGGAATTTCTTAGCTCAAGCTTCATAACTGAAATGGTTAGAGAGTAAGTCTAGTTAGTTTTAGGCATAGCTGGATTCAGGTTCTAATCAGAAAATCACTTTGATTCTCATTTTCTCTGTATTGGTTTTTTCTTCAGGCCAGTTATCATTAGGTTTACCATTCTCTTGTCACCAGGTTTATGCCCTACAGAAGCCTATCAATCTTAATGGAAAATGTTTTTCATTCCTAATAGTTGGTAATTGACATCCTATTCTATTTCTTTATGTTTTTAGTGTTTTTTTATTTGAGAGCAAGAGAGACAGAGCATGAGCAGGGAGGGGCAGAGAGAGAGGGAGGCACAGAACCCGAAGCAGGCTCCAGGCTCTGAGCTATCAGCACAAAGCCTGATGCTGGGCTCAAACTCACAGACCATGAGATAATGACCTGAGCTAAAGTAGGATGCTTAACCAACTGAGCCACCCAGGTGCCCCTGACATCCTTTTCATATTGAGCTAAGAAGCCACAGGGAGGATATCCAGTTTTGATTAGCCAGGCCAAAACCAGGGGTCATTCCTAGAGCCCAGAGCACCACAGTATCACCTGAGCATTAGTGAGGGGTTGGTTCACCAAAATAAAATCAAGGCTCTATACTAGAATAAAAAAAATGGCTGTGTAGGCAAAAACCCCATATACCTATGGTCATGAATGATCGTTTTATTTTATTATTTTTTATAAAGTTTATTTTATTTTTGAGAGAGACCACATGAGTGGGGGAATGGAAATGGCAGAGAGAGAGGGAGACAGAGAACCCCAAGTAGGCTCTGAACTGCCAGTGCAGAGACCAACTTGGGGCTTGAACCCATGAAACTGTTAGATCATGACTTCAACCAAAACCAAAGTCAGACGCCTAACTGAGCCACCCAGGTGCCCATGAATGATCATTTTAGACTTGAAACATGTCCTTGTGTATTTCTTCTTACCTGGACTAAATGCCCCTATATTCTCTATCTTGTCAAAGTATACTTATCCTTAAAAAGCCCTATTACTACCCACATCTGCCTATAACTTTCTGTGTTACTTGCTGTCTGAACAGGTTGTTACCTTTGTGAGTATGTGACCATATATGTGTGTCTGTGTAGTCATCCCCTCCAATCTATGTGCAATGCAAGGAAGGGGCCACTCCTATAAATTACATCATTAACTCTTAAGTTCACTTCTGCATTGAGTGAAAGAATACATGTGTGAGTGAATAAGTGACATTAGGGATAAATAAGTAGAGAAACCAAAATAATAAGCGGGCACAATAGTCTGGTATGGCAACTGGATTGTGTGAGTAGTACTTGTCCTGGCCTAATTTCTGATTGTGTAATTTCTTCCAATGCTAACTAATGTGTTGTGAGCACACACCAGAGCATAGTTCACTACTCCTTTACCTGAGGTTCAGGAGTCCTTGTCCTTAAATCTGTTGCTATGGGAGACTTAAATCCTGTGATAAAATATTCCAAGATAGATTTCACAACACCAGGATGAAATTAGAGGCATAAAATAATTGAGCTGAAAGGAACCTAAAGTTTACTAATATTGGAGTCTAGGCTCCTGAATTGACAGAATGTCCACCACTCTATTTCTGCAATTCCTTTACCCTTCCAGAGATTCCTCTGGCCAGCCAATTGATATTTGTACCTCAGACCATCCACAAAATGAAATATACTACATATAGTACATATTCAACTTCTTTATTGATACTTCCACTAAGATGTAAGCCCATGAGGGTGAGCATTTTCGTTCTGATTTCCTCTTGTGGAAGAACACAATTTTGCATCCATTTACAAATTCATTTACATTTGATTCCTAAATGTGCCTTTTCTTAGACTACTTTTGAACTGTTTTAACACCTGCATGGTTCTTCATTAACAATTTAAATAAAGTCCTTAATAGATGCTCATTTTGTATCTGCATGGAAGTCCTTATTTTTACCTTTTTTGGAAAATTATTTATTAAAAATTCACTGCCATACCTTCAGAGTTGAAATAGCACTTTCCACATAGTAGGTACTAAATCAGTTGTTTGTAAAATACATGAATAATTTTAATCAGCAACTTTGACTAGGAACATACATTGGTCCCAGGTGAGTTTAAGGATGACTTGAGCCACATTGTCCAGTTCAGATGTTCCTGTCTGTACTGTTTGAAACCTCCTTTCCTACTTGGCAGTGTCACGTTCCACCAGTGACACTAGGAAGAAAATTTCCTTCTTGGTCAATGGTCCAAACTCCCAATTACACACATGTAAACTTTACATCAAGATATCAACTGGTAAAAGACCAATGTTTTAACCTTCAAGGAGTTTAATGTTTTTCACAATGATGAAATAAATTACATGAACTTTTTTAGATTATTCAGCTCCTACCATCCACAATTTGAAGCTTGTAGAACATAGAATTACTTCTGGACTTGACCAGTCATTGCTGGAGAATGTTTTTGGTAACCTCTTACACCCTCACACTGAAGCAGCATTTTACAAAGGGGCTTGTATTTTAGATGTTTATTTTTTTAATCTCCACAGACTTGTGAGGTATCTGGTATCTGCCCCATTTTATAGATGAGAGAAATAATCCTGTGGGATAAGTCATTTCCCCAAGGTGGTATGACTAGAATTTGAATCTTGGAATTACTTTATGATTGTGCACATGACCAGCTTGAGTTTTCTAATTTCTCACCCAAAAATGTCCAAGACTCTTTTATGATGGTCTAAAGTACTTTGGTGATCTCAACACAGACTTTCAGTATGGTGCTTTTGGAAAAGTAGAATTAAAGAACAGAATTTTGATTAAAGGCATGCTTTGATACTATAAACTTAGGGAGCTGATATTGAGAAATTTTATGAGTATAACCAAAGAACTAAAAAGTTATGTAGTTCTTCAAACACGAATCTCAAAGAAATGTCCTAAAGCAATTCAGTAACATTTTTCTTTATTTTTGAGCATGTTAATACATCTATGTATTCTGTCACATCCCACCTTTATTTATTTTTTTCTATCAAACTAGATTTTATTTTTTAATTTTTTTTTACAAATAGTTTATTGTCAAGTTGGTTTCCATATAACACCCAGTGCTCATCCCCACAAGTGCCCTCCCCCATGCCCATCTCCCCCCTCACGCCCCACACCCATCAGTCCTCAGTTTGTTTTCAGCATTCAAGNCATTCCACCTTTAGATGATCCAAGAATTCCACCATAGTGGGAATGTCTCTTGTCTGTTTCATTGAATGTAAAGCAGTGTTCTGCATATGGTCATCCAATTCTTCCAAACTGTAGATTTCTGCCTAACTAAATGTTAATATGGATTCCTGTTTTCAGGAGGATAGAAATAATTTTATCTATCCCACCCACTAAGTACAATTGAAATGCCTGAACATTATATGTAAAACAAACCTAAGACTGTTAGAAGTAGAGACAAGCTGGCAGACCAGCTAGAGAGCCCACTCAACAAATTGTGTTGGAGCAATTGGACATCCATAGCACTCCACACCCCAAATCGCCCTAAGTGTCACACATTATACACACATTAACTCAAAATGGATCATTAAGTTAATTGTAATATGTAAAACTATGAAACTTTTAGAAGTTTGAATATTTAGAGCTAGGTAAACATGTTCTTAGACTTCACACCAGATGTGTAATCCCTAAAAGGAAAAAGTGATAAATTGGACTTCATTGACATTAAAACTTTTGCTCTTTGAAAGACTGTTAAGAGGATGAAAACAAACTACAAATGGGGAGAAAATATTTCTGAATCATATACCAAAATGCAACTAGTCTCTAGAATATTTAAAAACCAAACTCTTAAGACTCAAAATATAAAAGCAAACAATTAGACAATGAGGAGATGAAGAAACTTTTCACCATAAGGAGAATACAAATGGACAACAATGTCATGAAAAGATTTTTAATGTCATGCGCTGTAAGGGAAATGCAAATTGAAATCACAATGAGATACCACTACATACTTACAAAAATGGCCAAAAAAAAAAAAAAACTGATAAAGACATTGGGTCACTCATACACTGCTGGTGGGAATATAAGTAGTATAGGTACTCTGGAAAACAGTTTGACAGAGTTTTTGGGTTTTGATTTGTAATAATTGTCTAACTTCTATATGATCCAGCAATTTCACTCTTGGGTATTATCTCAGAGAAATAAAAACATGTTCATACAAAAACTGTTACACACGTGTTTATTGCAGCTTTATTCATAGAAACCCCAAATTGGAAACAACCCAGGTTCAGTGGGTAAGTAGTTAAACTATGAAATATACATATCATTGAATACTACGCAACAATGAAAAGGAACAAATTGTTGATACATGCAACAACCTGGATGAATCAGTGGAAATTTATTGAGTGGGGGAGAAAAACAATCCCAAGAGGTCACATACTATGTGGCTCCTTATATAACATTATTAAAAAAAATTTTTTTTAATGTTTTATTTGAGAGAGAAAGAGACAGAGTATGAGCAGGAAAGGGGCAGAGAGAGAGGGAGACACAGAATCTGAAGCAGCATCCAGGCTCCAAGCTGTTGGCACAAAGCCCCATGTGGGGCTGAAACTCATGAGCAGTGAGATTATGAACTGAAGTTGAACACTTATCCAACTGAGCCACTCTGGCACCCCTTTATATAACACTATTGAATGACAGAATTTTAGAAATAGAGAACAGATAATTGGTTGCCAAGGCTTAAGGCTAGGTAGCAGTGGATGGAGTAAGTGTAACATGAGTGATCTTCTGATGATCTTCTTGATTGTGTCAGTACCTCTTAGTTGAGGTATTACCATTTTGCAAGATATTATTGGGAACACCTGGATAACGGATACATAGAATCTTTATTATTTCTTAAAATGCATGTAACTTAATGATCTAAAAATATATCATTTTATTAAAATATTTAGAAATAAACCAAAAAAGTTATAGGCAGTACCAAATAGAGTTCAAAAATCATCAATGTTGAGTAAATGGCAGCTTAACTAATAGGTTTCTGCATTACAAGGCTCCAGAGAGTACTTAGACGCACAGTACTCTTTTGTGTGTCCCCTGAAAGAAGCTATAGTTTACAGCACTTCCAAAGCATATTTGACTATAGAACACCTTATTTATGAATATTATTGACACCTTGCTGAAGGAGCATTCTGAGAAATCTAATCCTTTTTTTTTGTAACAGTTAACAGTGTAACAGCCAACATATATTAAGTGTTTTCCATGTTTCAGAGACCTATGTTAAGTGTGTTTTATATAACAAGCCCATGGAATCCTTGAAAGAACTCTATGGTGAGGAAACTGGGACACCGACGTCTGCGTTCTACCAAGGGATTGTGATGTCATAAGTCTGGCATGTGGCCAGAGTATTGGGGGTTTCAGAAGACTCACAAATGATCGTAATATGAGGCTAAGGTTGAGGCTGAAACTCTAGTGGAAGTCTTTGGTACTCAAAGAGTGATCTGTGGACCACCAACAATATTGGCATTATTTGGCATTTAAGGGAATGCAGACTATCAGGCCCCAACCCAGACCTCACTGAGTCATAACCTATGTTTCAACACATCCCCTACGCCCTTCATAAATACATTAAAAAGTACTGATCAAAGAAATAGTAAAACCTGGACGGGAGATTTTCACTCAGATGTTCTGACTGTGTAGTACCTATGGTCCTAAAACCACAGTATAGAGCATGTTTTTTATTAAATGCATTGGAAATAAATGAGTGTAAAGCAAATATGCTAAGCATTGCACTAAAATGACATGGAATAGTGACTCCAATATGAGAAGTGATGCTGCTTTTTGGTCCTGAGCTATTGATTCTATTACTGGGTTTGTGCATTTAGTGTGGGCACCATACATACCAAAGACCCTTAGTAACATGAGAGGTCTGTATGTGTCCTTCTGAGAGGACATGCAGTAGAGAAAGGCCAAGGAAGCTCTTCAAATGAGAGATTAGCAGAAGATGAGAATGTATGGGTTGCTACCTAGGACAGGGTATGGTCAGAACTCAGCACCGAGAACAGGTGAGAATGTAAAGTAACTACAATAGTAGTGGTGGCCACATCATCATAGGATGCCCATAGTGGCAGGTCGTTCCTGGTTCCTGAATTATCAAGTACAGGCTGACTGACGTTGCTGTGAAGATCCTTTTAGGAGAATAAGAGCTTTTGATGACTGTGGAGTCCTAACTCTGAATCTTTGTGGCAAGCTATATTAGATGTGGCCTCTGTCCACCAGGAGCCCATAACCTAAAAGGAATAATTTCTCAATCTCTCCATGCCTCTCTTCCTCCCTCCTCATCTTCCTAACTTTGTATAGAGAATTAAAGTAGATATTGACAAGAAATAGAAATGAATGAGACCATTTCTATGCACCAGGAACACAAAACCATTAGAGAAGAATTGTGCAAAAAATTGTGTAGATGATAGGGTCAAATAAAACAACTAGTAGAGATGGAAATTCTTTGAGAATGTAGAAAGTGGAATAATCCATATTAAGGCTATTGCATATTGGGGGTCGGGTTAGGGCAGGCTTCACACAAGAAAGGTTCTTTTGTTAGGAGCCTTACTAAGATGCTAGAGGGTTGAAAAGAGTGTGGTCCTACTGATGGGTGCACTTGACCAAAGGTGAAGTTGAAGGCAACACCAAACACTGGGACATTTAAAGAGGTGGGAAACATATTGAGGTTGGGAAGAGTAGGGGGGAAAACTTGTGCGAGCTTTTGAATGTTAAACTATGAACACAGAACTTTGTCCTGGGGGCAATGGGGATAGGGAGTCTCGATGATAATGGAAGCCATAATTCCACATAGTGACGAACTGGGGGAACTTGAACACACACTGCCTGTGTTGGTATTTCAGCTCTGCCACTGGATTGCCACAAGCCATGGAAGAAGTCTCACCTCTCCAAGTCTCAGTTTAGTCCATTTGTGAAGTACGGACAACTCATAGGTCTGCTGTAAGGCATTAAAAAAAATCATGTAAGGGTACGTAGGTGGCTCAGTTGGCTAAGAATCTGACTTTGGCTCAGGTCATGATCTCATGGTTCAGGAGTTCAAGCCTCACATTGGGCTCTGTGTGGATGGTTCAGAGTCTGGAGCCTGCTTCAGATTCTGTGTCTCCCTCTCTCTCTCTGCCTCTTTCCCACTCACTCTGTCTCTCCAGCTCTCAAAAATAAGAAAAAAAACATTAAAATTTTTTTTAAAAAATTCCACATAAAGCTCTGAGTATAGTGCTTAGCAGGTAGTAAGTTTCTGATAAATACTTCAGTGATACGGGAAGTTAACCCTGATAGTGGCAAATTCATATGAGAAAATAGAACTTTCAAGGATGCACAAAGACTGTGAGGACCTTCATAATTATGGCTTTCATCCGGTTCATAACAAACTGTTTTGTGTTCTCCTGTGATATTTCCTGACCTATCAGTTGGTCTCCCAAGGGCTCATTGACCATGTTACAGTGCAGATTTGACTGTAATGGAGTCTAAATATATCAAACAAACTAAAGATTTGCAATCTTAGAAACTTTGAAGTCCTATACTCACAGCTTATAGAGCAACTGAATTTAGATGTAAAGGGAGGTTTTTCATTGTCAGAGAATTAAGTAAAACATATTGAAACTTGGGGTGGGTGTGAACTGGGACAACAGTACTGCAGATTTTATAACAGATACTTTTTTTGTGTGTCAAAATAGTGTTAATGCCCAGGAGTGCTCTTTGCCTTCTGGAAGGAACCTTTCAACCTTTCAGGACTGCTTTAAGCACCGAGGTTGTTTTCAGTCCTGCCAGGCTTATTAAATTCCAGAATCACTCCTGAGCCCTTGTGATGACCATATATGATATCCCATTCCTCTGCAACATAAAACACAAGTTTTCAAAGGTTCGTAGAGAGTGGAAGGTAGGTAGACACCTAACTGAGACCTATTGGGAGGAAGTGTTCTATGGCTTATGCAGCAAATAAGGGTTGAACTTAGCAATCTGACCTTGAACAAGAAAGTAACTCCTCTGATACCTCAGTCTCCTATAAAATAGGAAAAAAAAGAGAAATTTTTAAAAATAAATGTATCAGATTCTTACCACGTAGGGAATAAGTAGTACACCTGTCTGAAGACTTATCTGAGAATTATCTTTTTGGCATCTTGTCTGGCACATGATAAGCATTCAATAAACAATAATTCAGTGTTTTAAAACTACATTTAATCAAATCTAAGATGCCACAGATTATAAAATGCACCACTGCTTCATACATACTAAGGAAGAAAATAAGCTGCCAATTAAATGGTGACACACTGCTCTCATTACTTAGACTATCCATCTATATCATATATACACTTTAGATTTATTTAGAGGCATTTTGTCCTGTATTACTTTTGTGCATTTAAAAAATGAATAAGCTATTCCTAAAGCTTGACATTCAGAACTAAACTGTTATGACTCACTTTCAACTCGATCATTACTGGTGCTTTATAATCTCTGTCAGCCAAGCCAGCTTGGTGTTATACCAAATTTTTACCACACAAAATCCTCCCCTCTGCCACTAAGAGCAATTGAGATGGAGAGGCTT
>NW_027530642.1:882040-997944 GCF_008692635.1 Crocuta crocuta
CCCACGAGTGCCCCCCTCCATGCCCATCCCCCTCTCCCCCCTACATCCATCAGTTCTCAGTTTTTGTCAGCATTCAAGAGTCTCTCATGGTTTGCCTCTCTCCCTTCCCCCCACCATTTCCCCCCTTCTTCTCCCCCTTGTTCCTCCGTCAAGTTCCTCCTAATCCTCCTATACGTGCAAACATATGGTATTTGTCCTTCTCTGCCTGACTTATTTCGCTCAGCATAACACCCTCAAGGTCCATCCATGTTGCTACACATGGCCAGATTTCATTGTTTCTCATTGCCATGTAGTATTCCATGGTATAGATAAACCACATCTTCTTGATCCATTCGTCCGTTGATGGACACGTAGGCTCTTTCCATGTTTTGGCTATTGTGGAGAGTGCTGCTATGAACATTGGGGTACATGTGCTCCTATGCATCAGCATATCTGTATCCCTTGGGTAAATTCCTAGCAGTGCTATTGCTGGGTCATAGGGGAGTTCTATTGTTAATTTTTTGAGGACCCTCCACACTGTTTTCCAGAGGGGCTGTACCAGTTTACATTCCCATCAACAGTGTAGGAGGGTGCCCGTTTTTCCACATCCTCACCGGCATCTAGAGTTCTCTGATTTGCTCATTTTAGCCCCTCTGACTGGCGTGAGGTGGTATCTCAGTGTGGTTTTGATTTGTATTTCCCTGATGAGGAGGGCTGCTGAGCATTGTTTCATGTGTCTGTTGGCTAGATGGAGTGTTTTTAAAGCATGTGTACCTGAATAAAAGCTGTAGGTGCTGGGCTCTGAGACGGCTTTGCAACTCTGTAGAGCAAGCCTACTTGCAAGGACTGCTTCAGAAATATTGAAAGACCATCAATTCACCTCTGCTCCACTCCTGCCCACAACATTTTCCTCCTTCTGGTTGAAACAGTGTCTCCCTCTTACCTTTTTTGTGTGTCAGAATAGAGTGTTAATGCCCAGGAGTGCATTCAGTGTTGTCTTCTCAGCTGCTGACCTCTTGATGTTTCCACATGCCCAGGCAATGATAACTGCAGTACAGCTCAAGCCTGGCCTGGTTGAAGGCAATTATAGAGCCCTATAGATTACAATTTCAGGGATTTTAAAAGGTAGAAAAAGTTGCATTTCTGAATAGATGAAACATGGAAGTAAAATGTGCCTTTAGTGAAAGAAAAAGCAGGAAAGTATCCTCTTGCAAATGAGAACTTGCCTTCCAGCTTCCTGTTATGATGTCACCTACAGACCAGCACCTGGGAACTTGCTGCAAATGCAGGCTACCTGTCACCACTCAGGATTTACTAAATTAGAATCTGAGTTTTAACAATCTCCAACTGATTGGCACATTACAGTTAAGACCTACTGGTCTTTACATGTTACATTATACGTGTTACTTGACTGGTGTGCTCGTACTGGGTTTCCCTGTCTGCACACTCTAAATCAGGTCACATCTAAAACTTTCCTGATATATCCTCTTTCAGTGGTTACAAAAACTGAGATGTTATTACATTTCTCCTCTTCACCTGTCTTAGCACACTTAATGGGGACAAGCAGGAGGTACTGCTTTAGCGAAAGGTCACCCACACCAATATCCTTTTCTAGAAGAGATGAGGCCAGTAGGAGGGACAGTTTCTTAACCACCTGAATCAAAGACTTTTTTTTTTTTTTTTTTTTTTTGCCAGCATTTACAAAACTATTCCACACACATATCCTAAAGAGACTGGGCTCCTAAACTGCTTTCCTGGTTGAGTGTTTACATGCCAACAGTTGAATTGGATTTTTAAAATTGAATGTTAGGGGCCACCTGGATGGCTCTGTAGGTTAAGCTTAGGAGGCTTGATCTTGGTTAATGTCAGAAGTGATATTCTCAGGGTTCAAGAGTTTGAGCCCTGTGCCATCAACGAGGAGCCTGCTTGGAATTCTGACCCTCCCCTGCTCGCTCACTCGCGCGCTTTCTCTCTCTCTCTCTCTTAAAAGTAAATAAACATAAAAATAAAATCGAAGGTGGGGAAAGAGTAGCTCAGAAGAGGGAAAAACAAAGCATAAAGTCATCATTCCAGAAACGGTGTGTGTGTCTCTCTCTACCTCATTTACTACCCGGTTTGGAAACTCACTCTGTGCCTTGAAAGTAGGCCATGGCCTCTCCTGCTTCTCTCTCTACCGCAAGGCCAGTTTTCAGCTGTGTTAGTAGAATCAGAGAACTCACACTTTTATTTTGCAAATATAAAGTGTCAGCTCATATGGCCCACTTAAAGCCTTACCTCAGGGTGCTTCTGCAGGCTAAATATGTTCCTTCTTGATCCCTCTGGCCTAGGAAGGGTTGGGGAAGTGTGGTGTTTGGGAACAGGGAACGGAGCTTCAGCTTCTGGGTTTCCCTAGGAGTTTAGCGATCTAAAAGCTGATTCTAACATGTTGGTTTTGCAAAGCTATTTCTAGTATTATCAACTTTTATTT
The DNA here is from genome assembly GCF_008692635.1 of Crocuta crocuta. Lineage (NCBI taxonomy): Eukaryota > Metazoa > Chordata > Mammalia > Carnivora > Hyaenidae > Crocuta > Crocuta crocuta. The sequence continues at coordinate 884,487 of NW_027530642.1, forward strand.
TTCTAGAAAACAATTTTCTGTTGGATATTTCCACTGGAATCACTTTTTCTCTGATAGTTGCCATACAGAAACTTCATTCCTTATGCTTTTGTTCAGTCTTTTCATTTATTTTTAAGTACTTCTTGTGTGCTAGGTATTGGGGAATTCCAGAGAAGGACACTAAGTCTCTCCTGCCCCATAGGAGCTAGTAGTCAGATAAGATAGACAATGAAGGGAGTTCTCACGAGAAATTGTAAGCATGCTTTGATAAGCTTTGGGCTTCTAAGTTTAGAAAGATCACAATACCCTATGTAGATTTAAAAATGGAATAATGGTTTAAACATGAATAGAATTTAAGAAGACATGATGAATGTTTTTGTTCATCTTGTTAAATGTGCAGTCTCTTTCAGAATGTGTGCTTCTGGTTAAGCAGCCGTTCTGCAGACCCCATCCCTTACAACAGGCCAGGGAATAGAATCCTCCTCTCTACCTCACTCCTAGATAGCAGGAAAAGCTTCCCAGGGGAAATGATCTTCCCTGAGAAAGCATGATGTGCACTTGCTACTGAAGCTAGGTCACAGCCGAAGGGAGAAGGGCATGGGAAAATGCTCAACCATGAGGGAAGGAACGGCTTTCACAGGTCTTCAAACAACTGTTATTAGCAGCACTCAAGAGTCTTTTAATACACCAGCAAATGCGGTTGTTTCTTATGGCTACAGTAGCAAACTAGCACAAACTGGGTAGCCTAAAACAGAAATGTACACTCTTAAAGTTCTGGAAGCAAGAAATCCAAGATCTTGCTCACTTTCCTGAGTGTCTAGTCTTTGTTCCCAGTCCTTGGCATTCCTTGAGTTAGAGTTCATAACCTCCATGTCTGCATCCATGATCACATGGTAATCTTCTGCCTCATGGTATCTTTCCTGCGGTGGTCTCTTCCATGTGTATCTGTCTCTGTGTCTTGTCCCCTTAATAAGTACACCAGTCACTGAATGAAGGGTCCACTGTATGACCTGATATTGCATCTTAATTACATCTGCAAGGGCCTTATTTCCAAGTAAGGTCATGTTCATAAGTACCAGGGTTTAGGATTTCACTCTCTTTTGAGGGGAAACCTTTTAACCTACAACAACAAGCCTCTGATTAGACCTACTACATCAGTAGTTTTGCTAAGAGTTCAAAGATGGGCTGAGTACTAGGTATAAGATATTAAGAGAGGTTGGAGAGGGGCACCTGGGTGGCTCAGTCAGTTAAACATCTGACTTCAGCCAGGTTATGATCTCACAGCTTGTGAGTTTGAGCCCTGCACTGGGCTCTCTGCTGATAGCTTAGAGCCTGGAGGCTGCTTCAGATTCTGTGTGTCCCTCTCTCTGCCCCTCCCCCACTCACACTTTGTCTCTTTCTCAAAAAAATGAATAAACAGTTGAATTTTAAAAAAGAGAGAGATGGGAGAAAGTGAACTAAGAGTACAAAGACACGGACCCATGGATGGAGAGAAGGGGAACAAGAAAAGGTCAAAGAGATACCCTTACCAGAATTTAAGTAGGGCTTTAAAGGAGATAGGATTTTTGTTTCTTTTCCTTCCCTCTGTTACACATGCTTTGGCTACAAGGTTAAGGGCTTTATTCACCCTTAGGACTATGTTTTGGAATGATATCTTATAGAATAATTACTATTGTACTAGGTGCAGTACTAAATGCTTTATGGTAACTATTTTATCTCTTTAATTCTACATTTTACCTCTTTATCTTACATGGTAAAATCATTTGAACCAGGATTTTAGTCTCCCAAGCTTAGCTGTTAAGAAAAACTCTGGTTGAAATCTAGATTCTGCCACTTACTGGCAAGTATAGTCTTGAAAATTTATGTAACTTGTCTGAGATTTAGTTTCTTATTATATATGGTGTCAGTAACCATAGTAGTAGCCACCTGATAAAGTATTTAAGAAAACAGAAGGAGAGGCTGCATTGTAAGCACTTAAGTGATGCCAAGAATGCAATGAGTAGTTTCTAAGTGGTAGCCCATGTTCCCTGGTCCTTCACGGGCAAGTGGAACCTTAAAGGTCACCTACTTTAACTTCCTCATTCTTCCTCTGAGCAGGAAAGAAGCTTGTTCAAGATCACACAGAAGAGAGTGGTGAGTGACTCAAGGCTGTATATAGTCAATATTATGCATGGTGGAAATTATTATGAGCATAATATTTATCTCCTTTTGAATTTTATATATATATATGTATATCAATGGAAGGATTGATTTAGAGCTTTCATTGTCAATTGATTTCAAATTGTAACCAAGAGAAGTGATGGATTTTCTTTTGTCTGATTCTAGTCTTGAAAAACGAATGAAAGTAATTAGGAGAGAATAACACCAGGAAGAAGCCATGAACTTAGAAGTAGGGTCAAAAACTTTTTAGATAAACTTGTTTGACAAACCATAGATCTACTGAGAACAGTTGAGAGTTTTGCAACAAGGCCACTAACTTTCAGAGAGCCAGTACTAATAATACTTAGATTTGAATGGGACTTAGCACGTTATCCACAGATTATATATTATTTCAGTTAAAATACTGGATCAAATTGTTCCCATGTTTTTGGATTTCAAGAGTGAAATTTCAAAACTGAAGAGAAAGGAAATCCCTGACATAGAATCATCCAATGTTTTTCCCCTCAAATAAAAGTTTTAGTAACTAAAACAAAACCTAATACTGTCTACAATCACTATGATTTTTATAAAAGGAAGGCTATTTTAACACACCAAATATAGGAAGTATGTGAGCTCAAAATGAAGGATAATAGGAGCCCTAGGTAGTCGAGTTGGTTGAGCTTCGAACTCTTGATTTTGGCTCAAGTCATGACCCTAGAGTCATGATACTGAGCCTCATGGCCTCATGTTCAAATCCATGCTGAGCATGGAGCCTGCTTGGGATTCTGTGTCTCTCTTTCTGCCCTTATCCCTCACTTGCTCGCTCCCTCTCTCAAAAAAGAAAGGATACTGATTAAAAGAGAGTAACATATTTAGTTTTAGGTTAAACCCTGTCATTGTTTTCCTAGTTTTACTTCAGGTGACTAATGGTTTGGGATGGACTAGCACTGTCCCTAACCAACTTTTAGAAACCAATAAACTCCCCTCCCCAGGGAACATGTTGCAATAACCTAGCGCAGTTTTTCCCAAATCATGTGCTCCTCCCTCCCTGGAGGTCCGACTGTGTGTGCCTCCTTTCCTTTCCTTTTTTTCTATATCTTATAGAGATTTGTGACCATTGCAAAGTACTCTGATAGGAATGTATCATATGTGCCAACCAGTGTGTTGTTGCAAAGAAAACAAAACCCTCAAAACAAATCTGTTGATGATCTAATCCAGGGGGTTATGGATAAAAGCCCACTCCAATCAAAGCCTATGATTGTATGTGAGATTTACCTGCTGCATTAATATGATATTCAAAACAAGAATAGAGTGGCAACATGGGAAGGAAAAGCAATGGAGTTACTTAATACAGCCTTCCATCCAGCGTATGCTACACATTTCTTCTATCTTCAGGTAGCAGACAAAAGCATAAAATCCACCCCTTCATTTTGGACTGAATTGATTTACTAGGTACCTGCTCCTGTGTCAGGAACTGTGCTAGGCACTTCTTATGTGCTCTTCCCGTGACATATGTAGAGGTTTTGTAACCATCTTCTCCCAATCCTAGATGAGACAAGGAAAGCTCTGAAAGCCCCAGTGCCTGTGTCTCAAGTCTCTACCCACATGTGGATGTGCTTAGCCTGTATTTTTCTGGGGTGGGGGTGTGGGATGCTGATATTTTCTAACCTAGGGACTACATTAGCATCCTACTCTTGTTTGCACTGAGCTGTTTTTGTCCTATTAAAATGACATTTCTTTCTCTGTTTCTGCTGATAATCAATCTTCAATGTAGAACACCTGGTGGCAAGCAGAGCTTTCTAACAGTGGTCCCTACTGGAGGCTCTGGAGTGGCCTTGGGCAGTTTTCCTCTTTATGTCCTCATTTGCTGTCTGTAAAATACAGTGATACACCTACCTCATAGGGTTCTTGTGAGGCAAAGCAAGGATAAACACTCAGCCCAGTCTATCTCAAGAATCTTTACTATTAACTCTCAGTGTTCTATCAAATAGGAATTAAAATATTTATAGATATATAAATCAGTTTAATATACTAATTTATTGCATATCACATACAATTTCTCAAAACATCTGACAGCCTATCTTGTACTAGTCTGTCCTCCCAAAACATCTAGGAGCATGTGCTATTGCTTTTCCCCTTTCATTTTCCATATCACAATGTGATTTAGTAGCTAAGAAAACACCTTTGTGGTGCAACAGCTCTGAATGATTTCATGGCGTTCCTTAGGACTGGCTCTTGCAAAGTTGTTGGGGGCAAAGCTGAAGAAGAGAAATGAGCCTAGTGTGGTAGAGAGTCTAGATGTTGTATGGCTGGCCAGAGGCTAGTAAGCACCTAGTCTTTGAATGAATGAATGAATGAATGGCAAAATGATGCATGCATGAGGGTGTTCTGGTTCAAGGAGTTGTACATGGGGCTCACTGTATGCAGCATAGTTTTTTGTTGTTGTTGTTAGAACATGTTATATATGCTGATTAAAACTCTTGAATGAGTGGCTTAAAACAAGTCAAGTACAGATACTAGTCAATGTGGCAAAACCTTGTAGATTCCCATGCTTTTCTTTGTACAAGTCTTTCCCTACTTAAAACAATGCATGCTATGGAAATAAAATGTTACAGGAAATATATCTACTTATCTTAAGTCATTTGTTTTTTGGTTTTTCCACAGCCCCCAAAGCAGATCTGGGCCCAGGGTAGTAGTTTCATATATGAATAAAGTGAGATTTTCACTGAAAAAGCAACTGTTTATCCTCGTGTGAAACTTTGTATCAAATATTAAAATTGTAGACTTGAGAGTGAAGTGGAAACTCTCCTCTGGCAGTAACTAGTAATGTGATTGTGGTTCCAAATTCTTTGAGCCTCCTTTGTCCCATTTGTAAAATGGAGATAATAACATCTACTTTACAGAGTTGATGTGAACACCAAATGGATGTGAAGATTATTTGAAGCACTTCACACAATGCCAGATACATAGTAGAATCTAGCTGCTTTAGAGAATCTAGTGAAAGACATGCTTGCCCATCATCCACTCGACTGATTCTTTTCCTATCCCTCTGAACCTGCAGTCCTAACCAGTGCGATTTAATGAATTCTTAGCTCATCTTTTGTGAAACAGAGATGCAAACATTTCATACTTCACAAGTCTTGCAGGAAGTCTTTAGATAAAATGAAAGAACATTCCAAAAAGAAAAGTTAATTTGGAAATAATTTAGAGTGGTAGCCTAACTCCTAATTACTTGCAGGTGACAACCATTCTGTATCAATTATATGCTCTCAGCATTCCTTTCTCAGCTTGTAAGCTACATCTTGACTATCTCCCAGCTGCATATTGGGTATAAATTAATTTAAATCAAAGTTAAATAATTGGGAAATACAGCAAATAGGTCCCTAGAACTAATAGTCATTGGCCATAAATGTAGGTTTAGTTTGAATTTGGAAGACTTTGTGGCAGGATAGATTCTTTGTTGCATGACAATGACTGTTTTGAATGAATGAATAAGAGGAGTTTCTTAGATCTTGGGCTAGTTGCCATTTGAGATCTCTCTTAAATCTGAGAATAAAGGAATCTGTAAGTCTGAATGGTCTGCTTTTTAAAAGTTCATTTCAGTTACTGGAAAAATACAAAAATCGAGAGATGAAATAAAGAACATGTGATTTCCTTTTCTTTATCTAAAAGGTAGGAGCAATATTTTCCTCCTTGAAAATGACAAAGTCACAGGAAGGAGAAGTAGTAGATTCTCTGCAGGGCAAATTGGTCTCACTTTTCTGTACTTTTGTGCATTAATTCCCACAGGAACTCTGTGTTTTTCCAGTGATTTACATTTGCACAGTTGGGCTCCTATTTTGCTTTCAAGTGCAATGGTGCTCACACTAATGCTAATAAAGCTGTAGTACTGGCATGCTGCCCCCTGGAACCTTATTCTTGTGTCTTGGCATTTGCTTCTAGGGCCCTCAACCTGTTAGGCAGTTTGGACACAGAGGACCCCTGTGTCCACTGCTTGCAAAAGGATATTTGCATCTGAAACTATGGCTCTTGAATTTATCTCTTGTCTTAAGATTCCTGATGCCAGCCCTGCCCATGAGTTTTTAATTACTCTTTTCTTGAGCAAGTTGGGGTTGTATTTTCTGTCACTGGCAACCAAAGGCTTCTAACTGATAAAAGTGCTTCGAAGTGCTGAGCCCTGCCTGAGGCTGAATAGATGCTTTAGAGGAGCAGACACATTAATTGGGGAAGCACATTAAAGAATGCAAATTTCCAAAACAAATCTACTCTAACAAATAGCACACAGTTCAATGAGAATGTAGAACAGACTGGAAGAGAATAGTGGTGAAGACTTTTCGAGAAAATAATCTATGAGCTTAAATCTTAGAGGATGGGTACGATTAAATAGGTAAGCAGAAAGGGCAAAAGAATTCCAAGAGAGAAAATAACACAGGTGGAAGAAAATGTGACATAAATGCCCTGTGGTAGGTAGGAGGAACCAAGGCATGATTAATGATGGAAAAGAGGTCCAAGTAGCAGCCTGTGCAAACGAGGAGAGTGGTTAGGGGTGACGGCTGGAGACACAAGTCAGACAGATTATGGAAGGCTCTGAAATCCATTTTAAGTTTTGTCTTTTATTGTAAAAATAATGAAAAGCTGTGTGGTTCAGCTCTTCTGTTGTAAATTCAGGGCTCATAGAAACAAAATAAATTTGTCTAAGTTTCCATACTTCTCTTGTGGCAAAGTTGGGTCTAGAACTCATGCCTCTGACCCCCAGGTGATCGAAATATCCCAAAAGGACTAAGACACTAAATGGACTTAGAAAATCACAGTTGCCATAGATGAATATTCCCAATATAACATAAATTATACCTGTGAGAAGTTTGTATGTGAACTTAGTGTAATTACATATAGGACATGCTATGACTTCTAGAAACACTTATCTACAAACAGCCTAAAAGTCATACCCTTACAACATCACACCCATGAGGATGGTTATTATGGGGGGGAAAAACAGAAAATAAGTGTTGCAGAAGATGGAGAGAAAGGAGAATTCATGTGCATTGCAGGTGGGAATGTAAAATAGTGTAACTGCCGTAGAAACTTGCATGGTGGTTCATCAAAAATTAAATATGGAATTACTGTGTGATACCCACAAGCAACGAAAGCAGGAATCTGAACAGATATTTGTACACTGATGTTGATATTAACATTATTTAAAATAGCCAAAAAGGCAGAACAACTCCGAGGACCTCGGCAGATCAATGGATAAATGGAAGGTGGTCAATCCATAAAATGAAATAATATTCAGGCTTATAAAGGAAAGAAATTTGGATACATGTAGCCTGAATGAACATTGAAAACATTATGCTAAGTGGAACAAGCTAGAAGAAAAGCACAAATAGTGTGTAGTTCCACTTATATAAGATACCTAGAATGACAAATTCATAGAGACAGAAGGTAGAATGTTAGTTTCCTGGGCTTGGGGCAGGGAGCAGAAAGTTACTGTTGAAGGGTACAGAGTTTCACTTTGGGATGATGAAAAGTTGTGGATATAGGTCATGGTAATGCTACAATGATGTGAATGCACTTAAGGCCACTGAACCATTAAAATGTAAATTTTATATTTTACCACCATACACACAAAATCTTAAAAAGATGTGATGTTAATTGTTGTCGGCTCATATTTTAACACTATAAGTGAATTTAAAATACAGATAAAATAATGCTTTATTACCTGATAAAATATGAAAAACATATATTCTTTCTCCTGCTAATTTTTGCATATAAAGGATGCCCTTTCTTCTGTAAAGAAGCCAGTACTATTAAAAGCTTTTTATTATAACAAGAGAAAGCTTGAAAGAATAAAAGCAGCCGTGAACTTACATTAGTATGTGTTTAATCCACCACAAAAAGAAGTTCTTCCTAAGAATGTTTCTGCTCCTCTTTTACTTTTTTGTTAGAGTTCATAAATTAGTATGGCAGGCAATTCAAGATTTCTGTAACTCTGAGATCATCTCCATACAAATAACTTAAAATTTGAATGTTTTGTTTCAATACTTAACTCTTTCCCTAGGTCAGAAGTATGTTTTCATTTTAAATTATTTAGATCATCAGCTATATTCCCAAATTAAGTCTTCTCCATTGTGTGTTTCATATTTAGTCTGCAATCTTGGTGTGTCTTATCCTTGAGGGTCAGACGCCTGGGGAGGAATAGACCCATGGAAGTGGCAAAATGCACATATTATATTTCAGGGCATTGTGTCTGTCCTCTGAGATGACAGAAGTCTGGACAGCTCTTCAAATGTTAGAAGTTAATGGTTGTGTTGCCCATGCACTGTCTTCCTTAGGAAATATCTCTATTTTTTCAAGTGTCTCTCATAGGACATAGGATCTAAGCCTCTAACAAGAGTGAAGATCTCAGTGAACCCACACAGTATCCTGGTGCCCCAGAGGCCTCCCCTCTTGGGAACACACTCCTCCAACTGTAACTGGATGAGCACAGAATGGAGGACAATTATAACCTCCTTTTTTCCAGTCACTGTATTTTTCTGAACACCGACCTTCAGCTTTTATGAAGTCCAATGTTAATTGTGCTTATTTCTCACTTAAATTAAAACTTAAATTTGAGCTTCTCATTCCCCTGCTGAAATCTCTTCCATTGTCTGTCCATTGTTCTTCTTAAGAAAAATTAGAAAATTCTTACTGTAGTCTCTAGGGAAAGAGTTTGGGTAATAATGCTTTTTTTATAAATGCTTATATATATATTTTTTACCAACTCCTTTACCCTTCCTAACCAAATTTATGTGCTTGGTTTCTTTCAGCCTTCATTAATTACTCTTGCTAAACTCTTGCACATTAAGTGGTTGAAAATGCACATTTTATTTTTTTTTCTTAAATATTTTATTGTCAAGTTGGTTTCCATTTAACACCCAGTGCTCATCCCAACAAGTGCCCTCCCCTATGCCCATCATCCCCTTCCCCTCTCCCTCACCCCCATCAGCCCTCAGTTTGTTCTTAGCATTCAAGAGTCTCTCATGGTTTGCCTCCCTCCCTCTCCCCAACTATTTTTCCCCTTCTCCTGCATGGTCCTCTGTTAGCTTCCTCCTAATCCACCTATATGTGCAAACATATGGTATCTGTCCTTCTCTGCTTGACTTACTTCACTCAGCATAACATCCTCTAGTTCCATCCATGTTGCTACATTTTAAATAAAAATAGAAATATGCCTAACAAAGCATTTTAGAGTCCAATTTTTCCCTTTGGGGGGCATTCCACCTCTGTGACTTTAATTCTCTGTTTTGAGATTTTTATATCTGGAAAAATAGGATATTTTAACCAAGTACATTATATTTCTTTTCCCCTCCCTCTTTCCCTTAATAATAGTTAAACCCATTAATGTCTCTGGGGGCATCCATCTGATAATAAATATGTAAAGTAATGAAAGGATTATGTAACCTGCTCGTGGAAATCATATTACTTAAAATTTTGAAGTCAAGTACTCATTTTTAGACAGTCTATTGTTCAGACCTCTGCTAGACTCAGCAGTAAGATGGAACTTCCCAAATTATTTTTGCTCCCAAGTAATAACCTTCCCTGTTATGTAACAAGAATGTCACAGGTTTGTATATAATTTAACAAGTTCTTTGATGTGCAATGTATCTCTAATCCTTTCAACAATTCTCTTGAGGCTGTTAGGAATCAACACTGTCATTTTACAGTTGATGACTCTTAGAGAATTAAGTGCTTTGCTCCAAAATTCACTAACAGCAGAAATAAGGGTAAGGACTTAGATCTAGCTCTTCTTAGTCCATTGTGAGTTTTGGAAGTGGTATTTAATGCTTTGTTTTTACCAATTATGAAAGTACCATGTTCATTGTAGAAAATAAAAAGAAAATAGGAAAATATAAAGATAAAAATTAAAAATGCTTTCACTCCCACTATCTGGTTAAATACTGTTCACATTTTAGTGTATTTCCTTTCATGTTCTTATATATGGATGTGTGTGTGAGTGGTTTTGTGTATGTGAATTCTCACAAAATTGGAATCCTGTTGCATTGTAACTGACTTAGTACAGGTGTATGGCAATGATAATGGAGCCATTTTGGTGTGTATGTAATGTAACCTGGATCTCGTTTCCTCCCCCTCTCCTAAGAATGAAGAGATAAAATAGGGCCAGAGGAAATGTCTACTCCAAGTTAAACCCTGTTTTATTTTCTTCCAGTTTCTGAGAACATATTCTTGGGAGCCTGAAACCAGAGGGAGGAATATCTGATCTAACAGAGTCAAGTAGATATGTTAAAAATCAGGCAGATACACATGACTTGGAACTATGAAATGTCACAGCAGTTGATTTCACATAGCCTCTCAGATGCTGGAGGGGCTCCTGTCCAACTGAGAAGTAGATCGCTATGGCACAGAGCAGTAGCAAGGACAGGCAAGGAGGCACTGTTGTGTAGACTTCAGCCATTGTCTATGGAGATGGACAGAAAAGGGTCTAAAGTTGTGCTCTGCAGCCTAACTATCCATGTAATCCTTCAGCCACTGCCTCTGTAAAATGGGACTAAATATATAATTTGTGTAAACCCTTTTTGTAATAGTTGACATATAGAAAACAGTTGACAAGTGGAAACTTTAAACACATGAGATCATCATACCACATGGTGGTATAACGTGGTCTGGCTTGCTATTGTGTCACTTTGCAGAAGACCCTCCTCTGTCTTGGTTTGTTGCTGGGATTCCTTGATTCTGCCAGTGTTTGTTCTTATCATGCAGACTCTGCTGTCTTGGAAGACCGTCTCTGACCCCTAACCCCACATTCACCTGGTGGATTTGCTAATTCACCTCAGCACGTCTTTATATAGGGCCTATGGTGTGTTACCTGACGTGGTAACCAATAAGAGCGTGACTTTCTCCCCAGAAGTGCTAAGAGAAGTAAACAAATGGACAAAGAATGACGTGGTATGTACTTAAATGGAGGGTTTAAAATGCAGTGCCCATGTCTGGTGTCCCCTCACGAGATGGTATAAGGACACAGACCTCACCATGTAAAAGGAGCAGGAGCATGCCTTCATGCCTCTTCAGAAATATTCAGGAAGGTTGGAAGCAGGCATTCCACACATCAGAGGCTGATTAAAAGCATGAAGGAGGTGGGGGTTGGGGGGAGAAAGCTTGTCTGCTGTCCTTGCTCCATCATTTCCTTCCTCCTCCCCCAGAATTCTCATGTAAACCAGATTCTGGTGCTACCCAGGGAGGACAGTACCCATTTTGCTCTCCTGGAGTTTCTGGTCTATAGCTAGATCCAGAGAAGCAGGTATGAAGTGACAATCTCGCCTGAAAACTAAGCAGTGAGCAGGGCGTAACCACCACGGGGCAGAAAGATTTCTATTCCAGTCTGGAGAAAAGCATGGGATCAGGCTTGGAGCTGAGGGAGAATTGTGGGCCATCAGTATGGTTAGACAACGAAGTAGTTCCAAGGCGACAGGCTTGGAGTGTACATTTGTGTAGAGTCCACTGAAATTGTCACAGTGCTAGGATTTGGGTGAGCTACACATCCTTCTTTGGCTGTGCCTCACTCCAAGAGTTACTCTGCTTTTATTTTCTGATAGAAAATGAGTAACATCAATAACAGAATGAGAAGGAGCCCATAGAAAGGTTTGGGCATAAAATCTTTTAGTATGTAATTACCGAGGACTTCATTTTTATGCTAATACAGGAATTTCTTTTTCTCTGAAGCTATTAAAAATAACAGGTCCTATCATTTTTCCTCTACAATGGTCCAGAAGGAGATTGATTTCTCCCATTGGATGGTCTTATCTCCAGATTCCAGTGGCAAATCAGCCAGAGAATTATGTTTGGAAGGATGACTCCAGCTTATGATAAAGTGGACTTATGGAATCAGAAAGCCTGGGAAGGAATCCAGGTTCTGCCATTATCCAATAGTATAGCTTTAGGCAAGTTACTGAACCTTCCTGAGTTGTCCTGTAAATCAAAAATAAACTATTTCCTATGGGGTAGGTTTGTTGGGAGGTTCAAGGAAGATGATGCCCTGCATGCTGAAAACAGTGCCTGGTGTGTAGGAAGGTGCACAGAAGAGCTGGTTTTAGTGGAGGTGATTATTTAGCCCCGTTGATTGAAAATCTATCCCAGGGAGGAGGAGACAGATTTCAGGCCTTTGTGTAGAGGGATTTTTGAGAGTCTCAGCCCTCTGAATAGGGGAGTCAAGGAAGAATATCTTCTTGTACATGTATTTGTTCCTCTTCCATGACCCCAAAATAAAGAGTGCCACCTGGAATGATCACATGAGAATGTATATCTTGGGCCTTGAAAATCTCTATTAGAATCTCCTCCAGTAGTTCTCAAAGTATGGTTTGTAATAACACCAGGGTATTGTTGTTTTTTTCTTTTTCTTTTCTTTTTTTTTTTTTAACCATGTAAGTTTTGACTAATGATGAAAAAGTAGTGGTGTGAAACTCCTATGAACCTTAGCACACAAGTCAAGGCAATGGCTCCAAACCATATTAGAATTCATTGCATTCCTCACTAGTACTTACCTGCAATATTTAAAAATAAAAATAAAAAAGCTGGTTTCACCTAGGAATGTCCTTCATGTAACAGTGAGTTAATATGATTTAATCTAGACTTTGAGTGCATATCTTTTGGGTATTCTGTATGATGGGGTTGGGAGTGTATGTACAGCACCATTACCATTGTCTCAGGAAAAATCCTTGTTGTTTGAACTATATTCCAGTCTAGTAGCTTTTTTGTGAAACTCCATTTAAGTGGGGGGGAAAAATGACAAACCGTGGTTATGCAAACTAGTGTATTTGGTTGACATTTGCTCAAAAATGAACAAAATGAGCTTGTCACTTCAAGGAAACAACTATTTGGTATTGGTTGCCAATGATAAGATCTTGAACTTGAAACAAAATATATAGAATTTTTGAAAACTTAAATCTGCCTCTGCAGTGAGCGTGACAGTTTCCTTATATTCAGACTGTTCTGATGAGATTGGGGGTAATATAAACAAATGATTTTTGCTATTTTGTAACAAATTGTGTCAACATTTTACCTCAGATAACTGTGATTTTCTAAATACATGATGTTACAAAATCATGTGTGGGTAAAACATAATTCAAGTTACAATATGATCAGTGGATTTTAATATAATAAATTACCAAATTTTATTAATATTGTTTCATATTTCACATTGAAATAACCCCTAAAAATTACCTATTACTGAGTTTTAGTGTAAGATTAAAGAATATTCATGACTACCTTGAAAAGCTATTAAGATATTTTTCCCATTAACAGCTGCATCTGTTTGTGAGATGAGATTTTATTTATGGGTTTTTGAATTTTTTTAATGCTTTTACTTTTTGAGAGAGAGCGAGAGCGAGTGCACAAGTGGGAGAGGGGCAGAGAGAGAGGGAGACACAGAATCTGAATCAGGCCCAGGCTCTGAGCTGTCTGCACAGATCCCAACATGGGACTCAAACTCACAAACCATGAGGTCAGATCATGACCTGAGCTGAAGTCTGCTGCTTAACCAACTGAGCCACCCAGGTGCCCCTTATTTATGGGTTTTAGTCAAAATAATCTATTGCAACAATTAAAATGAAAAGAATACAGCTATTTTTCTTAAGCCAAACATTAAAGAGTCTTCCAAAAATGTAACTGATGCGTTCAGTAAAATTCTTTATTTTGGAAATTAGTTTTTCAAATAATTTTATATTGGCATATAACAGATATAATTTTAAATGAATTAATGTATAAATAATTCTGTTTTAATTCCTAATGTGGATATAATCCACATAAATAAGAGTGATTTGGATTCTACAGTATTTTTTAAGAGTATAATATGGTCTTGAATCTATGAAGTTTGAAAATCACTAGCACAAACAAAGACACTTACTCCATAAAGTGGATTCAGAAGAGAAGTTATTTTGTTAAATGGAGATCAGGAGAGAAACCTGGAGTGGGAGGGAGACTCTTGTTAAGAGTATATGTTGCGTGCGCGCACGTGTGTGTGTGTGTGTGTGTTTTAACTGCTAAATTTGATATCTTAGAATTCTGAGGAATTTTTCACTTTTAGGTATGGTTTTGTGGATTAAAAGGGAAAAAAAAGACTACAGAGAAGGCAAAGAATGAGAGAGAGTGGAATGGTTGGGGAGGTAGTTTGGAGATTATTAACTTGGGCACGATGCATCACATCCCTGAGAATAATTTTTTTTTACGAGATTTAGTGTGGATGGTTTGTAGTCCTATCTCCCAGCTTCTGATATTTCTTAGATTAATGAAACTATTAAAATAAAAAGGAAACCTAAATATCTTTGGGACAATTGGAAAGGAAAAATTTAACATCTGGACTAAAGCTTAGAACAATCTGGTAAATCTTCATGAGCTTGGACTTAATAAAGCTCTTAGTTTCACCAAATAATTTAACAACCTGGTGAGCTTTCCCCTGGAGAAAGACCCTTCTAAATCTAGTACTTTCTGGTTGAACGAAATGCTACTCTAGACCTTCTAAGGACACTGTACTGGAATGGTGGCTCTCTGTGTACCCTTTTCTATATAGGTTTGTGTTCAAAACATTTGGTGTTACATGGGTGTTCCTGTACACATCTGTTACTAGGCAGTTTTCTCCAGTTTTCTCCAGTTTTGTGTATCTTTATCTACACAATTTCACCTGAACTTGTGGTTTAACCTACTCATGTACTGACTACCAAGTTTATACCTTCAAGAACACCCTCCCCCTAGGGGTGCCTGGGTGGCTTAGTTGTTTAAGCGTCCGACTTTCGCTTAGGTCATGATCTCATGGTTTGTGGGTTCGAGCCCCGCGTTGGGCTCTGCGCTGACTGCCAGCTGGGAGCCTGGAGCCTGTTTCAGTCTGTGACTCCCTCTCTCTCTGACCCTCCCCTGCTCACGCTGTCTTTCTTTCTGTCTCTTAGGGAAAAAAAAAAAACATTTAAAAAAATAAAAAAAAAGAAACCCTCCCCTTTGTATTCAACACCTGTCCATTCAATTGGCTTCTTGACATCCATTTCTGGTTGGAACTCTGGCAGAATCTTGAATGCAACCTATGAAATGGAAGACTCTTGACTTCTTGGAAACCTGCTTCTCTATTTCAGTAGAGAGCTACATAACTTACCCTATTGCTCAGTTCAAATGCCTAGATCTTCATCTTGCTTCTTCTTCCCCTTTCTTCCTGCATCCAGTCAAAACCATCAATTTCTTTGAGCATAATCTACACTATATACATACAAACTGTTCACCTCTCTACTCTGGCCATCTGGTGTAGTCCTCTATAATCTTTTATAAGCACTATTGTTAATGGTCTCCTAAACTTTCCTCTCTGATCATACTCTTGCCCCTCACCTCAGTCTATTCTCCATCCATCAGTCAAGAGCATCCATTTGAAACATAAACCACATCCCGTCTTTCTCCTATTTTACAATTTCAATGACCTTCAACAAACATTCTCCTCCTGTAACCTGCATATGATTGATCCCTACTCGCCTCTAGACCTTATCTCATGATAGGACACATGGTGCCTCCTCACTTATGGATCTCCAACCCATTACTTTCTTCTGCTTCTTAGAAAATTGCCAAGTTTAATCCTGCCTCAGGGCCTTTCCATTTGCTGCCTCCTCTGTCTGAAATGCTCTTCTCACAAACCTTTCCATGGGTGGCTTCTAATCAGTGAAGCTCTGTTTGACTCCTCTCTTTGGACCTCCGTGTTGGCACAGCTCTATTTCCATCATTTGCTCAGAACACCCTAACTCTAGGCCAGTGCTTCCATCTTCTCTCTCTGCAAATCCAGGAGGATAGACTTGGCTGTGTCAAAATCACACTGTGAATTGCAATATTGGAGCTCTTGCTTCTAGAACTCTGTCCACTCTCATCTTCTTTATCTTATTAATTGTATGTGTGTATTTGCCTGCTTGTTTAAGGAAACTTGATTTATTCATTTCCCCTTTCTAACAGGTAATATTTATGAAGTCCTCACTATCTAGTGGACCCTTTTACAAATGTTATCTCATTCAATCTCCACTTCCACCCTGAGATCTGGGTACTAGGATTCTCCTCATTTTACACTTGGACCCAAAGCCACACAGCAAGGATTCAAGCCCAAGTCAAATTCCAAAGACTATTTCAGTATCAGATTTAACATACTTATGAAATGATTCTACAAGTAAACACCCAAATCTATTATCCCTTTTCATGACTGTCTCCATCTCTACTGCCTAAATAAATAATCATATTAGTAAATGCAGCACATAAGATTGTATTCATAGGGAGGGGAAAAGGACTTGTCTCTTCTACATTCTCCTATTTTTCCCCTTGGGCTGCCTACTGCTAAATGGTTTTTAAATAGCAATTTAACCACCCACAGAGAGACCTTGGTTTACAAATTTTCTTAGTGCACATCAGTGCTGTTACTCTTTCCCTGGTTTTGGAGGTTTGGTTTAGTTTGTGCTTAAAATAATAAATGGATACAATTTGTAAGCATAACACAAGTGACTAAATTTGAAAAGGAAAATGTGTTTATATACATATTTTCCTTTCAGTCTGTTTCTGTAGAGATTAAAAAATATCTGGCACCTGAAGCTGCAGTTGTAGCAGAGGAATCTCTTAAAATATATAGAATCACAGAATGTTATAGCTGGAAGGGACACTGTCTGGGAGTTGGTGACAGAGAACACAGGTCCCATTCTATCTGTGATCACATAACAAGAGAGCGGCTGTGTGGTAGGTTATGAATCACAGTTTATTCAGTAAGGGTGGGGGGGAGCTTCCTTTCTTAGCCTAATTTGCCTTCATTTGTAAAATATGGGCAGTAATAGTGATTACCCCAGAGGGTAGTTGTTACATGCTTTGCACATACATTGTTTATCATTGTGCCTGACCCACATGTGCTTAAGAAATGCCAGCTTTCCGGGGCGTCTGGGTGGCTTAGTCGGTTAAGCATCCGACTTTCGCTTAGGTCATGATCTCGCGGTTCGTGGGTTCGAGCCCCGCGTCGGGCTCTGTGCTGACTGCCAGCTCAGAGCCTGGAGCCTGTTTCAGTCTGTGTCTCCCTCTCTCTCTGACCCTCCCCTGCTCACCCTGTCTCTCTCTCTCTCCTAGAAATAAATAAAACATTTAAAAAAAAAAAAGAAAGAAATGCCAGCTTTCCTGTTCTTTTTCCTCCTTTCCCTCTTCTGCATTATTATTGTCTTCAGTGACAGATTTTTTTAAGCCTTCTGGGTTTGTGTACTGTTTATTCTAGTCTCAGTGCTGGATGATTGTAATTTTTATCTGGAAAATGATTATTTCTTGTTTTGAGTTCCAATAGATGTCCCTTGCCCCTTCATTTCCAAACAAAAGTTTGTTCTGATATCTTCATGAATCCAGACTATTCTTTTCTCCCATCATTCTCACAAGGGCCATGGAATATTTACTGGAGGTCAATCACTGTACTTGATGTTTATGTACACATAATTGTTTCATTCCCCTTACATATAAAAACTACGTAAGCATTATCTCCACTCTTCAGTTGAATAAATTAACTGAGGGAGGTTAATTTCCTTATCTGAAGTTACATGGCCTATAAAAGAGAGCCACAATTTGAAATCTGAGCTATTTATCTCCAAGCACAGTATCATACCCACTGTGCTTTGATGACAATAGAGGTCAATAATACTTAACCATCTGTCACTCATAACTGTCATGGAGTCAGTTACTTGTTTATGACATGCATTTTAAAATCTCCCATGATTAAGGAGTAAGCTTAAGAACCAGTGGAGAAGACTCAGACCCACCATTACTACTTTTCTGCCTCTTTCACCCAGGGCTGTCCATTAGAACTATAAAAAGCCTTTTAGTTACCTATATAATTCCTCATCAGACCCATAGACTGTCCGTTCCTACATTCTGCCTCTTGTGTGGAGATACTGCTGGACAGCAGTTGATATCAACCCTAAATGTTAAATACACTCTCAGAGTTGTGGAGCTCCTAAGTTTTTATAATTAATTCTGATGAGCAAGAATTCTCATATCTATGAAGGAAGGTCATGCTTTTTCAATGTGAATATCTCTTGTCCTCCTACTTGACAAGGTAAATTATCCCTTAGGACAACCATTTTCTGTTCATTTAAAAAAAAAATACTATTGAATTCCTTAGTAATCCATTACACCTTTGTCATCTATGAATTTATTTCACAAGACTTACATTTTATTATCTTTACATCTTCTGATGTATTATCTACCTACAACAAGTGCATCATTTTTGCCTATTAAAATTTTACTCATTCAGGGGTGCCTGGGTGGCTCAGTCGGTTAAGCGTCCAACTTCAGCTCAGGTCATGATCACACAGTTCTTGGGGTCAAGCCCCGCGACGGGCTCTGTGCTGACTGCCAGCTCTGTGTTGACTGCCAGCTCAGAGCGTGGAGCCTTTCAGATTCTGTATCTCCCTCCCTCTCTGACCCTCCCTTGCTCACGCTGTCTCCCTCTCTCTCTCAGAAGTAAATAAAAAAACATTAAAAAAAATTTTTTTAAAGTTTACTCATTCAGATTTCATTTCAGATGCTATCTCTCAGGCTCAAAGCCTTTCCTGATCCTTTCATTTGACCTTGTCCCTCTAGCCCTTCCCCGCCACTGGAAGTGTCTGTACTTGCCCTTGAACTTCCATAGCATTTAAACTTTCTCCATCTGTGACAATTAACATTGCATACCCAGTTCAATAATTTTTGTACATATCTTCATTCTCTAGAGTCTGAGCTTTAGCAAGGTAGAGATTATTATATAACTGGTATGCTTTGAGTTTGGAAAAATACCAGAATACCCAACTAAAATTGACTTACATGGTAAAATATTTATCTCTTTTAACAGAAGTTCTGAGTTAACAGAGTTCCAGAATTGCTTAATTTAACTGCTTAACAATTCTGAGAGTGAAATTTTTTTTCTGTGACTTTGTTGGTTTTCTCCTTATGGACTTAAGATGGCTGCCACAGCTGCAAACAGCACCTCCTAGGAGGTCAATCTTGAAGGAAGGAAGGAAGGGAATAAACAGGTCTTTTCCTTCTACAAGGCTGTTTTTATCTAGGAAGAAAATATTTCCCAGAAGCTCTCCATTAGAATTCCTCTGTGTCTCATTAGCCAGAGCTGGTTCAGATGCTTGCTCTAAATCAATGCCTGGCAAAGGGGAATGGGATTATCACCATTGGTTTAGATCAATTTAAGTTTAGATCAGTCAAAATGTATCCCCTGGGGTTGGGGGAGGGGTTCATCTTTGCTGAGCACACTGCCATCTGCCTGACTGCTGAATAAAATTGGAGTTCTGTTAGCAATCAGGGAGGAAATGGCTCTATTAAAGAGAATCAAGCATATTTGAATATATCGAATTTATATTCAGTAGATGAAATAATATTTGCCACAGCTTCAACTTAGCTATCTCTGCATTTTTCACAAGGGTTGGTGAGATCTCAATGAATGCTTATTGGAATAATTAGATTTTTTATCCAACAAATATTCATTAACTACTCTATGATAAGCACTGTTCTAGGTGTTAGATTGTACAATGGTAAGTAAAGACAGATGGCTTCCCTGTCATAAGTATAAAAATAATAGCTAGGCTTACTATGTGGAAAATACAATGCTAAAAATTTTATAGATATCACTTTAATTCTTAATCCTATAGGATAGGGTCTATTTAAAATCATCATTTTTTCTGTTAAAAAAACTGGCAAACAAAATTAAGAATCTTGACCAAAGTAAAATTCAAGCCAAGTTTCATTTGAATCCTTTTAAATGGTGTGTGTGTGTGTGTGTGTGTGTGCACGTGTGCGCACATGCACATGAGTGTACTAGACTTACCTTACTTGTTGGAATAGTGAGTTCTCTTACTTTATTCTTATTTGACAGACAACTTGTATTATGTACTCCCAGTCTTTCTTCAACTCCTTGAAAGCCACCTTCATCTTGTGTTTAGAGTTTAGAGAACGGAACTACTAACCTGTGTGGCATTTTATTTTTTATTTTTTTAAAATATTTTTATTTATTTCTAGGAGAGAGAGAGAGAGACAGCGTGAGCAGGGGAAGGTCAGAGAGAGAGGGAGATACAGATTCTGAAATAGGCTCCAGGCTCTGAGCTGGCAGTCAGCACAGAGCCCGACGCGGGGCTCGAACCCACGAACCGCGAGATCAGGACCTAAGCGAAAGTCGGAAGCTTAACCGACTAAGCCACCCAGGCGCCCCCTGTATGGCATTTTAGATGACAATCCCCTTTACCTGGAGACTCTTCTCTGGCTTCTGAGGAGCCCACCTATAAACTCAGAGAGTGTAATACAGTGGTCTGTTCAACTCTTTCTAATTTTAAATCACCTTTTGTTTACACTTACAAACAATAAAAGAAAATAAATCACATTGTTTAATGATAAAGCAAGATTTAGACCACAGATATATTTTATTTTCCCAGTATAATATCTTAAAAGTTAAGTTACCTATGCTTAAAAAAATGGACCTGCTTCACATAAAATGTGGATTTCCACCTAGTATTGAAAAATAGGGAGATTGGCGGCACTAGAGGTGTGTGCTGGTAGCAGTGCATATTCACAGGGCAACAACTGGCAGGAACTGAGTAGCTGCTGCCTATCTTGCATGGGGCCAAGACCTCTAGTTTCACACAGTTAACAAGTACTCTTCCTCATTTTAGGTATCTGCTCTATTAGCATCTGCTACAGCAAGCAACTCCAAAATGTTAGTGACAGCTTCAAAACTGGAGTTCAGCTGGAGCTCTGCCGAGCAGGGCTGGCTTCAAGGATGTGCAATCTGCACAGCCATATAGGGTCTTAAGCTAAGAAAGATGCCATCTTTGATTAAATGTTCTGTTGCCACTATCTTAAAATTCTTACTTTGTGAACAAGGGACCATAGATTTTCATTTTTCAATTCATGAGATATAAATTATATAGCCTGTTCTGCCAGGTTCTACCTCTTTTCTCATGTATGGCTCAGACTGAAGGAGGAGCCACTGGTGGAACATGCTGTTCTCATGGCAGAAAGCAGGAAGTCGTGGGTCTGGTCTAAGGCCACAGGATGTCTCTTAAAGCCTCCACCAGGAACTGCCACATGGCCACTTTTCAGGAGTCAGGCAAATCACATGGCCAAGCCCAAAGTCAAAGTTGTAAGAAAGTGTGCTTCACCCCAGGAAAACACCTACCATACCAGTTTAATTCTACACTGGAGTTTATTACTCTTGTGGCAGTGATAAATTCCATTCCTACATATTTGGTATTCTCTCTAGAACCAATGTTTGAAGTTTAGTTGGGTAGAGTGGCCAATGGGAAATGTCATGGGATCTGTAAGATAATATCAGATGGCAAGTAATCAGTTTACCAAAAGTTATGGGTTTAGTCTTTAAGAAGTATAAAAACAAATATACTGGTTATACTTTTCTTCACAAATTTTTCCTTGTTCAAATTAAATACCAATTTGAATCTTACTTGAAATGTGCCTTGAGTCATTTTACTCTAAGTATTAATTTGTCTTCATCACGAGTATAGTTTTTTTCCACTTGGTTTTTCAAGCAGAGATAATAAAATTAAATAAATCAAAAGACTATTTAGCTTTAATATTGAGATTTTTTGGTAGAATATTATTGCTCCCTAATCAATTGAGTATTTAATTCTCTGCTGACTTAGAGAAGCCTCGATCATGACATAGAACCCATCTGCAGTGTCAGAACCTAATTTCAGGCTTCATTATTATGATTGAGATGAGGACTGTGGGTTTATGAATCTTTATAAAACAAACATATACAGACTTGAAAATCCTGTGCTTATTACATAGTAATTCTTGCAGAGAA
Source organism: Crocuta crocuta (assembly GCF_008692635.1). Lineage (NCBI taxonomy): Eukaryota > Metazoa > Chordata > Mammalia > Carnivora > Hyaenidae > Crocuta > Crocuta crocuta. The sequence continues at coordinate 906,430 of NW_027530642.1, forward strand.
TGCCAAGAAATTCCTGCGTTATGGAAAAATCTATAGTTCACACATAAGACATGTTTTTGAATGTGAATTGACATTGCAGTTGTCAGTACCTAAGCTCAGCCTTGAAGAATGTGGTTCTGATGTACCATTCCTCTTATTACAGAGGAGAATGGGCACTGATGGGGCTGGAGCCAGTGGAAAGTGGCGCAACAGTGGTAGGGTTGTTGGATTGAAAATTTGGTCAGAAATTTGTACTGAACCAAAATTACAATTTCAATATTCAGTTCCTGATAGTTTGCCTGTAGGAGATGCTTATTAAAACATCTTAAGGAAGTATTTGTGAGGATCCTGACTATCTTCATTGGTATGATACCATCAAGTTTTCAAAGGACCATACATTCACACTGTCATATGCTCATTACACCAATCAGGTGCCCTAGGTAGCCCCACTATGACTACTGTTGATACTTTACATGCAAGAAATAAAAACTGGTGGTCATAGAGCAGGCAAGGAACAAAAAAGAAGGAAGACAGATTTTCTGAATCTTGCTCTTTGCTTTAGTTCTGGTGGGCTCTAAATCATCCCTGGTAGAAACTAGAGAATTTCCTCCATAATGAATCTTCTGTATATCCAGCTCAGCTGGGGCATGGGGCAGTTTTCAGATTTAGAAAGACAGTGGTTTAACTCCTAACACTGACACTTACTAGTTGGGAGACCTTGGGTAATTTATATCATCTACCCCAATTTCCCTAGTTTTGTGAAATAATAATACATTGGAGATTATTGTATGTATTACATGAAATAACTCATGGAAAATATTTAGTATAGCCTCGAGAACATACTAGTCATGGAGTCCTGGAGCAATCTCCTACAGAATTTTGATCCGGTTGAGAAATAAACAGTAGAGACCAAAATACCATCTCATTTATGGTATAAGCCAGATTGGATAATGTGGCTTTAGGTCCAATCTCCAAATGGACTTGCAAGCTCAGAATTGGTCCACAGTCATGGTCCACAGTGCTTCTCCAAGGCAGGCCCCTTCACAATGGAGTCCCCTGTACCAAGGATGGCATAGAAGAAGCAGAGAAGGATTTGTGCTCTTTAAGAAGGGAAAGGAAGAGCTGGATAGAATGTTCTCAGTTATTCTAGTCAAATTTGTTGGTCAGAAAAATTTCTCCACTACCCCCCGGGGACAAAGTGAGTCAAAGGAGTGGAGACAAGCCAGTGGTCACACTAGTTGGTATTCCATCCTAAGGAATGATTATTAAGAGTGGAGAAACACTCACCACTAACAGAATTTTTCAATGGCTTAGCTATTATTGGAGTTAAAGTAGGAGATTTAAAAGTATACTGAAACACCCATGACCAAAATCTCTCAAGTTACACAAAGCCCCTAGTCCTCTCTTGGGTGAGCAGTATTCTATGTTGAGGCTGCCTGTTAGATGGGGATTTAGAATAACTTTAGTATCAGGAAGGGATTACAAGTGAATTGGTGTCCACGACTTCACCTCTATCAAATTATAGATTCCTTTAGAAGCAAAACTATGCTTAATGTATCTTTGTATTACCCACAGTACTTTGCAAAGTCTTTGCCAATAATTATTACACTAATTATTCATCTAACTATATATTTTACAGCTTGCAAAGTACTTTTGGGTTGATCTCTTTTGGTCTTTTCACCAGTCCTGAAAGGGAGGGAGGGAAGAAGGAAAGAGGCTCTTCACCTCATTTCACATCTGAGGATGTTGAAGCTCAGAGCAGCTGTGTGAATTGTCCAGCTAATAAGCACCATGCCAAAACTTGATTCTGGAACTGGAATGTAGGTCACTGACTCTTGATGCAGTGTTCTTCCATCAATATTTTTAATTTTATCTGAATGAAGCTGATTTCTCTGAAACTAGTCGATCTAACATGTGCCATCCTAGGAGTCCGAGCAATGGTCTGAAGGCAAGATAAGCTCCTTAGATATGTAGTGTTTGGAGTCGTGCTTCTCACAGGGTTTTGCTGATACGTCCTCCATTTATCATGGGACACTAGTTGTTATGGTGACGGAAGCAGAGTAAGTTGAGCTGGAGGAGAATTACAAAAATGTCTGATGCGATAGAACAAAATGTGGAGGTGAACATGATCCTTATAAGGGAGAAGCCATTATAAAATTAGTGAAATCTCCTTATGGATCCAATTACCTGAAATGTCTCCCAGAGATCGAGAAGGCAGTAAAAGAAAGATGATTTTTAGCAGTAAGGCTAAATTAAGTTACTTTTTTGTCACGGGCCTCATTATTAGAACCATATCATTGTATCACCAATCAATATCATACCCTGTAACATAGTAGACAAAGACTGTGCACCCACCTCACCCCTGAACATGTTCACAGTCTAATCATTGGAACATGTGACTATGTGACCTCCCATGGAAAGAGACTTTGAAGATGTGACTAAGGTAAAGATCTTGAAATGGGGAGATTATTTTAGATTATCTATGTGGGACCAATGTAGTAATAATTATATAAGTGAAAGGAGGCAAGAGACTCCTAGAAGAATATGCTATAATAAAAGTAGAGGTTGAAGTGATAAGATTGTTGGCTGGGGCCCATGAGCCAAGGAATGTAGGCTACTTCTAGTAGCCATAAATGGCAAGAAGACAGATTCTTCCCTAAAGCCAACAGAAGAAAAACAGAAGGCATACAGCACTGCCTTCAATTTGATTTTAGCCTTGAGAGACACGTTACAATTCTTGTTTTTTCTTAAATTTTTAAATGTTTAGTTTTGAGAGAGACAGAGACAGACAGACACAGAATCTGAAGCAAGCTCTAGGCTCTTAACTGTCAGCACAGAGCCTAATGTAGGGCTCCAACCCATTAATCATAAAATCATGACCTGACTCAAAGTCAGACACTTAACCAGCTGAGCCACCCAGGTGCCCCTAGAATTCTTACCTCTAGAACTGTGAGATGAATTTGTGTTGTTTTATGCTGCTAAGTGTTTAGTAAGTTTTTACAGCAGCAATAGAAAACTAGCACAGATGGATTGAGCTTTAAATTTTGGCTTGTGCATTTAGTTGCTTTGTACTTTGGGCAACTTATATTTGACTACCACTTAAATAATATTTATATATTTATAATGGGATGATAATAGTCCTTTTTTGGTGGATTGTTGGGAGGATTAAATGAGATAATACATGGAAGATGTTTGTACATGGTGTGTCATATACTAAGGGCCAGATGAGTAGTTTTTAAAACACGGTAAATATCTTTTTTTTAAGTTTATTTATTTATTTATTTTGTTGGGTGGGGAGGGGCAGAGAGATAATACCAAGCAGGCTTTGTGCTCTCAGCCCAGAGCCTGATGTGGGGCTCAATCTCATGAACTGTTAGATCATGATCTAAGCCAGAATCAAGAGTCGGATACTTAACCAACTGAACCCCCCAGTGACCCCTCTTTTGTTTTTTAATAATATTATACTTGCCTCAAAATAATAGAAATTAACTTGTAGGTCTAAAACTTGCAGCAGATCTATCTATACCACAGTCTACTTCAGAAAAAAAAAATTGCTTAGCAAATTTTATTTCTCCTATACACAAGCAGATGAGTAACTGGATCTGTTTCACTTTGAGAATGGGAAGTAGCTTTTAGATACTATTAGAGGTTACTTAAGAGAATGCAGGGAGAGGCTCAGAAATATGGTCAGGACTAATCATAGGCTTATAGCAAATGGTTAAACTTTTCCAACAGAAACTACATTTTGGAAAAACCCTTAACTTAATAATTCATATAAACATGATATAAGAAAATGTTAGAACTTTACTTGGAACATTAACCCCTTCATCCCTTCAACTAGGGGCCAATTCCTGCACATCCTTCATGCCATAGCTCCTTATCCTTCCTGGAAAGGTGTCCTGTCTCCCCACCTTCCCTTACTCCCTACCCCTTTGTGGGCTATTTGGCCTGTCCTCCCTTCTTAGGACATCTTGAAACTAGTAACAGTACCACTTTGTAACTCTCCATTTTGCTTTGGGTCTTCCCCTATGTCTTTAAATTCCACAAAAGAAGGGTCTGTGCCCTCCTTGTTCACTGTGATCCCCATCTCTTAGCACAGACTTTAATATATATTTGAGGAAGAGAAGGAAGGCAGGCCTATTGTGAGTGCTATCTTGGATATTACAAGCCTTGTGAATGGGTCTATTCCTTAAACCCTTGCTTCCTAATCTGTAAACTATAATGCCTTTTCTACCAATCTCCTAGGAATACTGTGAGGTTCAAGGAGTGCAAGGCAGAATGGAGAAGGCATGGTGGGTTATGTAAGCAACATGACTTTAATTGAGATCCACACCATGGCCACATTTTACTCTCTGGACGCTTATCGGGACACTCCTACATGGACCTCTACATAAGACCTTGAGTTTACAGTGTGAACAGAACAGCGGCTAGTTCAATAATAGCACAGCAAAAATTAACCTCCTTTATTGAGGGAAAAGGATCTTCTTTTGACCATCCAAGAAGGAAACATTTCCAAAGAATATGTGCCAGCCTATGTGAGGAGTCAGGAAGTTAAAGATAGCATTTTTACCCTATAGAAGTCCAAGCCCAATACAAATATGTATGCAAATAGCACAGAGGTAAGGCCACATGTGATTCCATTTTTTTTTAAAATTTATTTCTAGGAGAGAGAGAGAGAGACAGCGTGAGCAGGGGAGGGTCAGAGAGAGAGGGAGATACAGACTCTGAAATAGGCTCCTGGCTCTGAGCTGGCTGTCAGCACAGAGCCCGACGCGGGGCTCGAACCCACGAAGCGGAGATCATGACCTAAGCGAAAGTCGGACGCTTAACCGACTAAGCCACCCAGGCGCCCCATGAGATTCCATTTTTACCATTGATCCCGCCATTGCTTATGAGAGCCTGGGGGAGTGGGAAGACAGTGGGATATTACTTTCTAGAAGGAGATGGAATCTGAGTTGAGTAGAGCTCTCTAAGTAATTCAATTATCTTGATAAATCAAGCATTTTTGTATGCAAAGTGGATGGCAATCTGTGTAGTTGCATGTCTGGAAGTTGAAAAGGAGGAAAAGATTATTAAGAAACCAAAAGCCTGGTAACATGTTGTGGAGTGTTTCAATTAGATAGTAAAGAAGGGAAAATGTGAAATAAAGCTGTAAAGTATATTGGGCCCATGTGTTAAAGCTTCTTCAAATACTTGCTTAGGTGGAGGCTTGATTTTTATGATAGAGAGCCATCAGAGGTTTGTGAATGGGTTTAGCCAACACACACACACACACACACACACACACACACACACACAACTAGGGAGATAATGGTTTGTTGCTTCCAATCAGTTAGGGGATCATGTTGTGGTCCTATCAATATCTTCTCGCATGATTAGAAGGTAGAAAAATCCCACTAGATTCCATTTTTTATCCATACATTGGGATTTGTATCCCTGGAGAAGCTTTTTTTTTGTTGCTGGCAGAGTGTCATTTCAAATAATTTTCTCTTCCCTCCCTCCATCCTTCCTTCCTTGAGGTACAACTGGCATACAATAAACTGCACATATTTAAAGGGCACAGTTGAGTTTGATATACATATACCTACAAAATCTTCATCAAATCAAGAAAATTAAAATATCCATCACCTCCAAAAGTTGCCTCCTGGCCCTTTGTAATCTCTCCTTCCCTTCATTTGCCACTCCCTGACAACAGGCAATAACTGCTGAACTGCTTTCCATTGCTATAGATTAGTACATATTTTATAGAATCTAAAATTAATGAAATCATACAATATGCATATTTTTACCTGGTTTCTTTCAGTCAACACTATCTTGAGGATTATTTATTGCATGTATTAGTTTCTTCCTTTTTATTGCTCAGTGGTGTTCTATAGTATGGATATACTACAATTTGTTTTTGCATCTGCCTTTGATATTTGAGTTGCTTTCAATTTTTGGCAGTTACAAATAAGCTGCTGTAAATATTTTTGTATGTTATTGTGTGGCCATAGGCTTTTTTTTCTCTTGGTCTTCTCATTTTTCTCCCTTCTCTGTAGATTTAGACTAATCTAAGGGGCAGCCTCAGGTAGAGGATAAGTACCAAAAGGATACACAGAATATTTGATTCTGTGTTTCTATAAATTTTCCTCCATGAGAAATTGAAAATAGGAAGAGGCTATCAGGAGCTTGCCTATAGATTGTGGGCATTCTAAATAATGAAACATAAAGTAATGATACATAAAGATTGCAATACCTGAGCTTAAAAAGTAAAAATGAGTAAGAACTGGCTAAATGTTTGAACTATTTAAGAGTGGATTGGGAATTCATTAGAGAAAATGAGCTTCAAGTTAGGAAAGGCATGCAAGAAGAACCCGGGCAAACACTCATAGGAGATATTTATCTTTAGTTCATTTCAGGCTGTAAGTATGTATTAAATGTGTGCTGTGTGCCAGATACTAGGGCTATAATGACAGATAAATCACAACAAGCTTACGGCCTAGCAGGGGAGACTGGCAAGTGAGCAGACAATTGCAGTACAGTATAAAAAGCCTTTGTAATCATTGTGTACAAAGAGTGTTTTCTCAGGGACATTTGGCCCAGAGAGAGGGATGGAGCAGTCAACAGAGGCTTCCAGAAGGAGGTGCTTCCACTATAACTGAGGGAAAGCTAGGTGGAGAACCAGAGAGAGAAAGAAGGTATAGATCATGAACGTAGCATGTACAAAGGTCTGGAGTTCCAAGAAAGCATGAAATGGTGGAGAAATGCAGGTTCAGAGTGCTGGGAACATAATGGGAGATAGGTAGCATGCCCAGGGTTAAAATACTAAGAGTTGATGTGTCCTTCTAAGAAATGTGGCAGTGGAGATCTGTGAAAAGGGCTGTAGGCGGATCCACAAGGACATTGGTTTTAGAAAAGCAAATCCAGAAGGGTGCTAGAGAGCATACACAGTGGGAGAGACCCTGAGCAAGAAGCAGTAGGAGAGACAGAACTAAGGGTAGTAGGAAAGAGAAGCATGACAGTTTGGGGAGGTCTCTAACATCATTAAGGCATCCATTGACCTCAACCCAAATCTTTCACCTAGAGATTCAGTGAGTCCTTAAAAGTTCGCCACAGAAAAATATCCAAGTGACAAATGAGTCCAGTCCACACTGCTATAGGAGGACCTTAACAATGGAGGTTTTTATAGACTATAATAGCCAGAACTGGGATTTCTAGTTGAGGGTTTTCCCTTCTGGCTCCTAGACTCCAGGAGTCTTGGTGGTAGCTTTCTCTTTCAGGGAATTTTTGATGAATATCAATCCTCTGTTGTTTACTTTCATTTTTCTACCTTTAATGTGGAATACATAGATTTTTATGGACCTCTATTTCATCCGCATAACTCTTTTGTTGCCATGGAAATCAGTTTCAATTTTCTCCCATTCTGGCAATTGTGTTTTTATAGTCTCCTGCTTTCAAAAAGATAAGCTGCCTTATATTTATTTCACGTGGATGCCAAAAGTTGACCTCGCTCAAGACGCAGCCAACCTTTACTTCAAGACAACACTGCAGTTATTTATTGTAGCTGATGTCATTTTGATTTCTGCCTGTGAGATCAGTTTCCAGTAAAATTCTTTTGGCTTTTACATATCTCTGCTATCCAGGGGGCTAGAGCTCAGCAAGCCTACAAGATTAGATTCTAGGTGGGCTCAGGTAGGGGCCAGAGGGGGGGGCGGTGAGTAAGGGTGCTGAGAATGAGCTGCAACTCTATTAAAGGCAAAGAAAACATGTTTCGATGGAAGAAAGAAGCTGAAAGCACTGAGTTCTATTCCCAGGTCAGCTGGTAATTGGCTCTCAGATGTTGGTCATATCCCTTCCATCCCAATCTGCATTTTTTCATCTCTAAAACCAGGAAGGTAGAGTAAATGAGAAAACTGTATGTGAAGCAGTATATGAAAAAGATTAAATTTGATTAAAGCAAGGAGAAAATTATTTTGGGAGATTCTTTGTCATTTTTTAATATTTTGATTCAATATGATTCCCATTAGCTATAAAAAGCTTGCAATTATGAGCATTGCTTTTTATTGTCTGCTGTCTGGTTATCATACTAACAGTTTGAAATAATTATCTCATTTCTGGAATTCTCTAATTTGATGTATCTTGAATTATCTACCTCTGCCTGTGGTCCCTGCATCCATTAGCTCCACCTTCTAGTCTTTTAGTTTGGACTCCAGGGCATATAAAAGTATCAGGTTGGTCAATCTTTCGTTGTTTGGGCATTTCTTAAAGCTTTATAATCAACAAAATAAGAGCTTTCTAATGCATGGAAATCTAAGATTCTGTGGCATGGATACAAAAGTAATTCATTCAGTCAAAATTTATTGAATTTGAGGAGAACTAACCATATTAAACACTAATGGTAAAGCAACCAATGGGAAGAACTCCATTCACAAGGAAACTGCAGTCTAGAAGTGTCAAACATATGGAAGATCAATGTGTTACAGTGTGGTGAGTGCCCTTCTAACAGATGGAAGCACACTGGGGTCCTTACTCAGACATGATGGAATGGTAGTGGTTGCTACAATGGCCGTACGAAGCTTCTACAGAGAAATGAATACTGAACTGGGTCAGTGTTTGCCTAATGAAGAAGGTGGAATGGTATCTCAGGTCAATTCAGGAAGGGAGAGGGCAAGGGAGTAGGCAGAAGAGGAGGCTGTCAAGATAGATGAGATGCAACTCTTGAAAGATCTTCTATATGGCTTTGTATATGGGCAATAATGCTTGGCCTTTATTGTTGAGGCAATGAGGAAATGTGTTAGAGCTCTAAAGTGAGTACTAACAGATATCAGCTCCTGGTGGTTTATCTTACGGTTATTTTGTTGTAAAAGACTATCTCACCAAAAAGCTTAGAGTAAGGATGAAACTGACCCTCAAAAAGAGAACAAAAATAGGACAATGTCAGGAACTCATATATTCTCTCTCTCTGCCTGTCATGCTCCTAGGCTTCTCTCTGTCTGCTTCCTCCTTCTTTCCCAATGATTATCTTGCTTTGCCACTTCCAAATACACAATTTCTAATCCCAGCCATTCAGAGACTGTAATGTGTAATGTCTCAGGCACATACAAGTTCACGTTTACAAAGGAGAGAATCAAATCAGGCCATGTCAAACAGCTACCTCTGGTTAGAGAAGCTGTAGTCAAAGTTTAGCTTCAAGTTACAAACAAGATTTTAAAGATAACTCTGCATTTTTCTGTGCATGAGAGAAAGGGGTGTGAGGAGGTAGAATAGTTTCTAGGGAATGGAGACTATCACTGCAATGTTGACAGGAGTTTATGGCCTTTGAAGGATAAGTGGGTATAATTATTTCAGATTGTTTTATTATTATTCTAAATGTAATACGTGCTATGTTAACAAGTGCAGACACTAGAGATGTAAAAATATAAAGAAAAGCCTCTTGACACTCCTCCCTTCTCATTTTTGTTCAATTACCTATTCATTTTCAAGAAATAAAAGATTACATTATATATGCAAGGCAGCATACTGAGCACAGTAAACAATTGGTATAAGACAGAGTCCTTGCCTTATTAAAACTTAGTCTACAGTATTTTTAAAAAATCTTTTCTGTGCATCTTTCTAAAAATGTGATACGCATGTATAGGGAACATGTATATAGATTTATTCTTAATCTGCAGTTAATTTCTTATCCATTACATATAATGCACTGAAACTGGCTTTTTAAAATAAAAAGTATACTGATATATCTTTATGTTAGTATGTATAGATCTTCCCTTTAAATATTTCATAGAATTGTGGCAACATTGAATATTTTTTTAATAAAGCCAGCAAGTCATCTTATTTTCCAGTAAGTCCTTCACAAACTGTGCTCAGGGGGTGGAGTGGTGGGGTTTGGGGGAAAGAAGAGAAAATGTAAATACTTCTCAACTCATTAATAAGCTGTCCTTTCCTGATTGAAGATGATTTCTCTTAATTTTAAAATGTATGTTTTGATTAACTCTATCTCATTGAGTGGATAATTGGTCTTTTAGAGTTTCGTCCTCTTGTTCCTCAGGACAGTTTTCTTGTATTAACAAGATGTCAAGACTTCACAGTAATTGGGAGAGGTCCTTAGGACGTCTTCTGGATTCTCATGGGTTATACTGTGTGGAGGTCAGCTAGCCTGGTTCCTGAGCACCATGTGCTGGTATTAGAGGAGGTTCACCCAGCTGTAACAGGAACCAGTCAGACATTCTTGCATCTTGGAGCATTTCCATCTTAGCTGGTGCAATAGATTTTAAGTCTGGACACATTTCTCCATCCAGCCCCTGAATTTTACTGCTTGTTACCTGTGCCCACCCCCACCCCCAAACTCCACAACCAAGACTCTGTGATAGGGTCTATTCAGCTCATGAAGAGCCCAAGACCCCATGGAAAAGACAGACTGGCTCTGGGCTCAATGATCTCTGTATTCCTGTAAGTTTTGTGGAGACTTGTTGCTCTGGTCTATGCTGCAGTCAATTCTCATTACTTGCAGTGGTTATGTTCTGTGAAGTTGCCAGGAGCATTGACTTAGTGATGGAACTATGACTCTTAGGGGAAATACAGGGTTAAGTTCCTGAGAGCTGCTCACATTTCATCAACTGATCAATACATAACCTTGTTTTATGTGTGTTTCTGTTCAAAGGCATCTTATTTAATATATATTGTAAATTTATTAACATTGAATTCATAGCCAACAGCACTGTAACTCATGCCTGAATAAAGCTTATCTTGGGCACTTACTTTTTCCATAAGGGCCATCACAGCCTTCTTGTGCTTGGGAACTGCAGATCGCACTTCCAGATTATGCTTAGGGGGGCTATTTTAAACAGCCATATCACCAACTGAAAGCACAAAACTGTGGAAACATGACGCTAAATAGGCTGCAAAAGACAGGCTTCTCAGACTGTTTACAGTATGAGAAGTGAAACAAGAAGGCAGAATGTCCTTTTGTTTGACATCAGTTGAGAGCATGCATGATGGACCATACAAATTTTTGTAGCTCTGTGTCTGCAAATGACCACAAAACACCGTGACCATTGAGGTAGTTGTGGAAGAAACCAGGAGTGCTGAAGGATCCTTTACCTTTTCAGAGTCATTCTTTTTACTTTTCTGTGGCCCACCCAGATGTGGAGGCTCCATCTGGAATTCCAAATAGGAAGCTGATGATAAGCTACCTCTCCTCTCAAGTTTCCCCACAGCTTTTCTAATACTCCTTTCTGGAAGAGGGACTTAGTTACATGCTTAGTATTTATTCAGTTTTGTATGAATCAATTTGTAGATTATTTCCAGGTTTAAACTATTGAAACACTTTTTCATTGACCATTCCTTTTTATGTTTAGCGTCTTTGTGAAAGGAGAGCTATAGGAAAATTACTAACACCATAACCATTGGATTGAAGAATACATGAATTAAAAATTTTGACAAATATTGGCAAATTACCCTCTGTACTGTTGTGTCAATTTATTTCATATTGAGATAAAAATACATAGAGTAAAATGCAAAAAGATACTAATATTACCTATGGATGGTACTAATATACTCTACTCCTGAGTATTTATATCCATTGTCTCACAGTTTTGCCAAGAGTATTATAAATTTTAAAGTATTTTACCAACTATATAGGTGGAAAATTTTAGTCCATTTTTAAAATTTTCTTTTCTTCGAATACTACGGAATTTGGGCATCTTTCCATGTTATTTGGCTCTCTTTGAACCCCCATTGTCCATTTCCTATTTGCCCAATTGTCTGATTTCTGAGATTTTTTTTTTTTACATTAAAGTATTTTCCCCCTCACATTTAGTTTAAAAAGTGAGTTATAATATAAATATGGAGGAAAATGTCAACAACACAAGATAAAAAAAATATCAGTGCCAGCTGAGTGGTAGAGACCAGAACCATGGACATTCAGGAGAAGCTTCAGCAGTTTGTCATCTGGATTTGCATGCATTTCTTCTTCCTAGATCTGCCTCCTTATTGCCATAATATTACTACAATGTATGACTGTCTCAGTCATGTCCATCCCACGAAGGTCTCACCTTCTGGGGCACATAAAAGCAGCACCAAGATCAGGGATCAGAGTGTAGCCAAACTCCACGCCACCACTGCTGGATTTCATAGATACGATTCAGACTATTGGGAGTGTGTTCACAGTCTCATTGCGGCAACACAGATCAGGGTGATTATTTTTATTATTGTTATCATGGTTCAAAACTCTCAATGAACTAAATAGAATTGAATTGGACTGCAATAGGCTGAGATGGAAGAGGAAAAGGTTATACTAGAGATAGAGGAGGAGCAGGACTGCTTGGAGTTGGGATATGACTAATATATATGGAAATAGGAGTTGATTTGCATAACAGTGACATGAAAGGAATAAGCATGAAGTAAATCTGGAAAATCACGGGTTGTGGTCAGATTGTGGGACCTTGGCTTAACAGCCTACACATTTGGGACTACAAACAGGAGCTATCATGGTGTGGGCAGGACAGAGGAAGTCATTGCTTTGATCAGCAGCATGATGTGTTTGTGCAGGGGGATGGAGGTGGGGCTGATCCGGCCACTGGAGTAGTGGGTCTTGGAGGTATAATTTACAGACTCTACCACTTTGGCCAAATTAACCTCCAAAAGTTGATTTCCTCATCTATAAAATGGAAATAGTAACATTACTAACATCATAAGATTATTGTGTGAATTATAGGAGATAATGCATAAAAAGTGCCTAGTTTAGTTCTTAGAAGATAGTAAGCTCTTTCTAAGTATTAGTGGTTATTGACAGTCATAATTATTATCAGTAGTTTTTTTAAGAAGAAAAACAGTACTTCTATATTGAGAATCTATATTTTAACATATTATTCTCTTAACACATGGCATTTACATTTTTTCATATGTCTAAAATTGTACCACTTGTTAACATAGCCTGAAGCCTCAAATATAATAAATGAACACCAGTTAAAATCCCAAAGTCAGTCCCCAAACATACAACAATGAAAAGCATCTTATACATAACAATGAAGAATAAAAATAGAATATCTGGCCAAACTGATATAAGTTGATTTTTACATCTATTGCTGAAGTTTAGAAAAGTTGTGAATTTAATCAACCGTGGTTACAAAGTTTAGAGACAGAAATAGTCATTCTCTGAAAGACTGTGCTTCTTCCTCCACCAAAAGGCAAGTTAGCCCTATAATGATGACTCAAATGATGTGACAATGAAAAAATTTATAAATAAGGTATATTGCAGGCTTGAAAAATTTATGAAGTTGTTGTAGATCAGGTACTGTAGTTTCGTTAAAAGAAATCAGAATTTGAAGTTTGGAAAAAAGTTGACTCTAGACTCAACCCCTTACTAAACAGGGTTTATACCCTACTCCCTCTGAGGATGTTCTGATCTGTAAAATGGAAATTTAAAAAAATCTTAGAACTGTGGTGATACTTAAGTACTTAGCATACTTTGTGTGCCCCAAGTAAATATAATATTTTGGGGGTTGTTGTATAAAAGATGGAAGGAATGCTGCATAAATCAAAAGAACATGACTCTTGCCTGTTCCTGCTCAATAATAGCATCCCATTCTCTTCCCTGGGCTTTCATTTCTTCATCAGTAAAACAAGATTGGTCTGAATCAATGGTCTCACCCTTTGGCATGCATCAGAATTGCTTGACAAGCCAGTTAAACTATGGATTTCTGGGTTCTACCCATAAAGTTTCTGACTCAGTAACCTGAGAATTTGCATTCCTGACATTTGACGTGTTCTAACAAGGTCCCAGGTAATGCTGATACTGTTGGTCCAGGGACCTCTTTTTGAGAATCACTGGACTAAATCATATGTTCTCAATTTTCTTATGTATGAAAGGACTTCTTTTTTTTTTCAACATCTAGAAGTTCAGGGCTCCAAACTTGTCTTTATCATCACGATTATTGTACTTTTAGTATCTTTGACTAAAAAAGCTTAAAATGATTTTTAAAAAGTCACTGAATTTAGTGAATTGTGAGTAAATTTCTAATTTATTTCAACACACAATCCACATGTGTTAAAAAGAGCTGCTATATCTTTGCATTGTACTGGTTAGCCTCTTGCTGATTGTTGCATTGTAAGACAATACATAGAAGTGCATTAACAATTAGCAAAGCAATATTGCAGATTTTGCAAAAGATGCAGGATTTTGTTAAGTCTATAAAAGTGATGCTGGAATATCTTGCAAATGCATCAACAAATAAAGGTTTTGACAGAGTGAGACCAGTCAGTTGAAGAAGGTCCAATCACCAAAGATGATGAAACAATATGGCCTTTGAGAAAGGATGACTTGAGTATCAAAGGTAAAACAGGCTCTTGGAAAAATTGATAAAACTCACAAATGTCGCAAAAAGGCATGTTTAATTACAGGGCTGTAAGCATGAAGTAAAGGATGTTGTTTTCATGCTAGCGTATTCTTTTTTCTGAAAAATTATACCATTTTCATCCCTAACCTTTGATGCCTGGATTCTTCACAGTAAACATTAATGCACAGCCATAAAAATCTAAATCCTGTTAAATATCTAAAATTAGGTTTTGAGATAAAGTCACAAATAAGTATATTTTTGTTTATAGTTTACTACAAAACTTTAGTCTTTTTGTTTGTTTGAGAGAAAGAGAGTATACACATGCAGGGGAGGGATAGTGGGAGAGGTAGAGACAGAATCTTAAGCAGACTCCATGCCCAGCATAGGGCTTGATCTCATGACCATGAAATTATGATCTTGGACAAAATCAAGAGTCAGACACTTAACCAACTGAGCCACCCAGGCACCCCTACTCTTAGGTTTAAATGAAGCCTCTTAGATATTCTTTTCTCTGATAGTAATTTTTTTTACAAATGATAATTACCTGATGCATGGGTTATTGGTAAATCCTAAAAGGGTTCAGAAGAGTGAGGGGAGAGGTCACTATTAAGTTGTGTAGTCAAGGAAAAATAGTAGAATGTTAACTGGGCTTTGAAAAATGAGATTTAAGAGAAGAGACTAAGGCATGATATGGTGCTTCCTAAGGAATGTTGACCTTAGGAAGGATCCTGCTGCAAGAATTGGAGCAAGAATGGATGCCAGTATCACTGGCTCTAATGAAAAACGCATTCAGACAATTAAAAAATCTTCACCTACAGCAAAATGAAGTACAAGTTTAGGTGGCTCTGTGCCTCCAAATGATGGATCTCCAAAGAATAATTGAATTGTCTAGTCTACTTAGATAAGCAAGTAATGCAATGAAAATTCATTTGATTGAATTATTGAATGTCCATGACTTGGTCCAAACCAAATGCCTCAACCAGAGACTTTATTATTTCATCAGAATATTGAAAGGACAGACCTGGGATCTTCCTCAGAAATATCCTTGGTACCCTTTTGTATAATCTTGCTGAACAGAAATCTGGCAATGTTTTAGTAGCAAAGTAGCTCTTACCAAAGGGTCTGTGAAAGAGAGGCCATAGGGCCGCCTGGGTGGCTCAGTCGGTTGAGCGTCCGACTTCAGCTCAGGTCATGATCTCGCAGTTCGTGGGTTCGGGCCCCGTGTCGGGCTCTGTGCTGGCAGCTAGCTCAGAGCGTGGAGCCTGTTTCAGATTCTGTATCTCCCTCTCTCTCTGACCCTCCCCTGCCCATGCTGCCTCTCTCTCTCAGAAATAAATTAAAACATTAAAAAAAAGAGAGAGGCCATGTATTATTCCTCCTAGCATGGAAGCAGCACTAGTAGTATCTGCCTTGGTTGTACTAATATGTGTTTCTGTAGGTGTCTCCAAAGATTGGCTGGGTGGTTTTTATGGTGAAATTGATGAGCAAGCTCCCCCTGATTAGACCAAAGTATTCTTATTTTATCCACTGGCATGAGTGGCAACATGAAACAAATGACTGCTCATAAGAATTTAATGCATTTCTAAAGGCCTATTTATTTGATCAAACAATTGATGCATTTTTAGTACACAATCTCTTTTAAACCAAAAGTTTTGAAGAATGCATATTTAACTTGTGTAAGAATGCCTGAGAAATTTCGGGAAAATACTAAAGAAATTTTAGGTAATGATCACGTAGATTGAGATCAAGACAGAGAATCATGATGATTAATATGGACAAAGGGTAAAATGGAATAAAAATACTAGGTGCACATATATAAGCAGCATTAATCAAAATGTAAAAGGGTGTGGAATACGTGAATTGCTCTGAAGATGCTATAATTTGAGATGCTGGGGAAAGAGTCCACACATCAAACATACCAGTATTTTATGAATGCATCAGTGCTGATGGAATAGGGGACGCTTTGCCTGGTGTGGCTGCCTACTACTGAGCCCAGGGTCACAAATTCAAAGACTTATTGTGCACATAGTTAACCAAGCCGAAGGATACACAGACCTGCTGGGGACTAGAGTGAACTGAAGTGGACACAACCCTTCTACATTGGGCAGCCACTATAGACGTCCACAGATCATCATGTGAGATTATTAATCCAGTTGGTTAGGTCTTCTGGTTTTTAGAGAGGTCAGGATATTTATGTGAAAGTTATTCATTTTAAAGTTGGGGGGCACCTGGATGGCCCAGTCGGTTAAGCACCGACTTCAGCTCAGGTCATGATCTCACGGTTCATGGGTTCAAGCCCCGTGTCAAGCTCTGTGCTGACCCCTGGAGCCTGTTTCAGATTCTGTGTCTCCTTCTCTTTCGGCCCCTTCCCCGCTCGTGCTCTGTCTTACTCTGTCTCTCAAAAATAAATAAATGTAAAAAAAAATTAAAGTTGGAAACTAGGGGCACCTGGATGGCTCAGTCAGTTAATTATCTGACTCTTAATTTAAGTTCAGGTCATGATCCCATAGTTGCTGATACACAGCCATGTCAAGCTCTGCACTTACAGTGTAAGGCCTGCTTGGGATTCTCCCTCCTTCTCTCTGCCTCTACCCCCCACTCATGCAAGTGTGCGCTTGCTCTCTCTCGCTCTCTCTCTCTCAAAATAAATAAACATTAAAAAAATAATGCTGGAAACAAATAAAAGCCAAACAACACTGT
Organism: Crocuta crocuta; assembly: GCF_008692635.1. Lineage (NCBI taxonomy): Eukaryota > Metazoa > Chordata > Mammalia > Carnivora > Hyaenidae > Crocuta > Crocuta crocuta. The sequence continues at coordinate 923,424 of NW_027530642.1, forward strand.
ACAGGTCAGAGAAAATAGATTTTATAGAATATAATTGTGAGGCTCAGAGAGAAGGCACTTGCCCAAGATGGCCAGGTCAGTGAAGGTTGGCAGAACCTGGATTAGAATATAGGTTCCTAAAGTTCATGATTGCCTCTCATGAAGAGAAAGTCTATGTTCCATTCTCTCCATTGCCCTATCAAAAAGGTGGAGAAGTGTTTAGGTCCCAGGTCCCAGATAGTGCCATTTAGGAAGAAGTCTTTAGGTTCAAGAGTCGTGGGTAGCAAACTGTTAGCTAACATTATATACGCACTATTTTAAGCCTAACGAAAAGTTGGCTCACTTTCTTCTTAGAAGTGTCTTGAAAGAAAGGATGCCATTATTACTGTATGAACTTTCCAAAAACAGAATATCCTAGAGGTTGCTTGCTAAAGCAAAGAGCTTCATTTTCTAGTCTGTTAGAGGGCATAGAAAGGTTCAGGGGAAATCTGTGATAATTTTCATAGAAAGGAGGAGAGGAAACTATTTTCTGAGGCACTGGTAAGTTCTGGAATGCATTTGTAAAGTGCAAGCACCTGGATCAAAAAAAAATTCAAAGCCTTGATGATTCTGAACCCCAGACACACTCTCAAAGATGACACTACACTTCCACTTGTTATCAGTTGGCTGTTGATGCCAAAGAAGAGATTACAGAGGCTTGGCAGAACCTGCCTAGAAGGAGCCAATGCCAGACAAGGTTGTTAATTATTCCAAATATCTTTTTCTCTCTTACTCTTTTATTCTGTCCCAACTCTAAGTTCCTAAACTAACACTATAGCAGTTACCTATTTGTCCGATGGTGGAGAAATAGCAATGGTGGGAAACCATATGATTTGTAGAATGTGGACTCAGAGAAAGAAGATCCAAGAGAAGAAGTCATAAATGGTGGATCTGGGTTCTATTCTTGGATCTCTCACTGCCAGGATGTGTGACTTTGGACATGCCATTTCCTCTCTCGGAGTCTGAATTGCTTCAAAGGAAGGGGCAAATTGGAATCAATCATTTAAGATTCTAAATTTAAAATAAAGAAAAATAATGTTTCTTTGCCTACATGATCACAGACTGCTTAATGTCAATTGCCAGATGTTTACAAGATAGCTCTGCTTGAAGCAAAGAACTGGTTATCTGTTGTGGCATTTCAGGTATCAGTAGCAGAGAGAGACTTGGCCAGAGACTTTTTCACATGTCACATCTCTGGGAAAGGAGAGTCCTTGGCTTCCCTCTGCATTCTTTTTTTTTTTTTTTTAATATTTATTAAGAGAGAGAGCATGCAAGCAATCAGGGTAGGGGCAAAGAGAGAGGATGGGGAGAGAGAATCCTACCCAGGCTCCACTCTGTCAGGACAGAGCCTGATGTAGAGATCGATTTGTGAGATCATGACCTGAACTGAAATCAAGAGTCAGACACTTAATGAACTGAGCCACCCAGGTACCCCTTGCTCTGGATTTCATCTATTCATGTTCATACTGGCCCCAGCACTCAATATCATTAACTTTCAGAGACCATGTTCTCTGTTACTAAATAGAAGGCTGAATATCTTTTCAGCTATAACTCTGCCAAGTGGTCATTGCATCTTCCATAAAAGGAACACTCAGGACTTTTTGGAGGTAGGCCACTCTGTCATTGTTCCCACTTGAGGATGGAATGAAAGACCAAGATAGCCACTTTACAGACTTATGCCCAAATCTAAGTAAGGGAAGACTGAATAGTAACAAAGTTTTTTATACTCCAACAGAATTTTAGAAGTCTTCTTCTAAAACAGAAAGTTGTGGAATTTTTTTTCAAGTATGTCCAAAAAAATGGTTACATTTGCCTTTGCTTTGCCCTGAATGGGTAGAGTTGATTTTTCCTTGGGGATATTTATTTTTACTTATTATCCTTGCTGTAGTGATTTTAATTAGTGGTCTTTTATATGTAGAGAGTTGCCTTTTGTGCCATGCCCTGTGGTCAGTAATTTAAACATATTTTCTTCCTTATTCTTCACTAATATAAGAAACATACAGTCTTTTTTAAAATTTTTAATGTTTTTATTTATTTTTGAGAGAGAGAGAGACCGTACAAGCAGGGGAGGGTCAGAGAGAGAGGGAGACACAGAATCCGAAGAGAGGCTCCAGGCTCTGAGCTAGCTGTCAGCACAGAGCCCGATGCAGGGCTCAAACCCACAAACTGGGAGATCATGACCTGAGCTAAAGTTGGGCACTTAACCAATTGAGCCACCCAGTCACCCCAAGAAACATACAGTCTTAAATGATCTATCTTTTCATTGCTATATACTCAAGGCCTAGAGGATACTCTGTCACCATTAATTACTCGTTCAACAGAGCCTTTATACATGTCCTCTCCATCTGACATTCTTCAAGCCATTCTTTGCTTTGCTTCTTCTATTCATTCTTAAGATCAAAGTGTAAGTGTCACTCCTTTTGAAAGTCTTTCCCTGATTTCCCAACCCAAAATAGGTTCTGCTGTTAGGGTCTCTAGACAATGTCTTACCATATCCATAGTAAGCAGTTATTCTATATTTATACTTAACTTAATACTTGTATTTCCTTGAACTTTAGCTCCATGTAGTAAAAGACATTATTTTTATGCTTATTATTGTGTTGGCAGTAATTACCACCATGCCTGTTACCACAAAGGTGCTCCATAAACACCGGTTAGAAGAATGAATCCATGGGGTATACCATATTAGCCCCATTTTTAAATGATGACTTTGAGACTCAACTAAATGGTTCAGGATCACATAAAAAAGAGCAGGGCTCATTTAAAAACTCAGTATTGACCTAGCTGTAACCTTCTATGGATTGCCAACTATGGTCGGGTGTCTACATTTTGCATTCTCAGTCTGGAAATTTGCCAATCATCAGCTCAACAAGTGTCTTCTCTCTCCATAAACCTAATCAGGGGAGTAGAATAACACAGAAGAGTATCTCTGCCAATATGTTGCAGTCCCAAATGCTTTTGCTAGGCCATATGGCTTTTTAAGTGTCAGTTGCAAATATTAGGTAAGACTTGAGAACAATAATTAGAAGTCATAGATCACAGGTTAATTAATCCCTAGCTTCACATAGCACCTGGCCACTGAAGCATTCCAGTCCAATGAATGACCTGCAAATCACAGGCCAAATAAACAGACACTAGACAGACTTCCTCAGCTGGGTAGTAATCCTGACAACCCGCAATATATGCAGAGCGATTGAGTACATTGAAGGCACTTTTATATTCATAACCTTTATTTCCCCTTATTTTTAAGATTTGTGTGAATTGGCCAGGTAGGTATTAACATCTTTTATTTGACTTGTTTTCATTTGGTAACGCTTAATAACTCATTATAAATGCCAGGATCTTTGCTAAGGACTTTATCTTTTCTATGCCATGTAGTTCCCACAAAAGCTCTATAAGCTGAGACATATTATTGTTCTTGCCTTACAGACAAAAAGGTTGAGGTTCGGAGGGGTTCACTGCCTTGCATGGAGCTGTCTGGTTGACAGTGGTCAGAGCCAGAACCACTGCCAATCACACTGTCAATCACACTGACATCATTGTCTTCTTTTTTTTATTAGCAAGTGTTTTTTGTTAACAAGGGCTCTCATAAGTGCTTTATAAAAGGCTGTCATTCATCTAATTCTCATGAGAATCGTATGAAATATGAAATATTTGTGAAAGAACTATAGTTCTGACAAGTCATATGACTTGTCCAAGGTCATGCAGCAGGTGAGTGGCAGAGGCACAAATTTGAACTCAGCTGTGTCTTCACAGCACAAACTCTCATGTATCTGTGCCACTGCATCCCAGGGCTCTCTGACTTCTTGACCCTTAGTTTTCTGTTAAAGATAATAGATCAAGATTTTGTTTCTAATAGGTGCACGATTTGAGAATATTGTTTCCTTGCTAAAGTGTCCTGATATGCACAAAGAAGCAATTAACCCCTGACTGGTAAGACTGTTGCCTTCCTCCATGTGATGGACCTTGTGGAAGAGGCATACACTGAGGCATTTTTTAGAGTTCATAACATTGTGTCTGACCATGTAGCTTCCAGTGATTGCTGGTTGAAGATGATCATTAACAAACATCCAGGAACCTTCCCACATGTCTTCCCAGAACTGAACAGAGTTGTTGATGAATGCAAGTAGGTGATCCTGCAGAAGTAGTACCATATGGTGATTAATTAGGGTCAGATGTCAGAATGACTGGAGATGTGAGTTTTAGCTGAGACTCTACTAATGGCAAGGAAAGAAAGTGTCCTTCATCTTTCAAGTTGTGTATCCTTTAAGTTGGCAGGTGGGCACTCTGGATTTTATTATGTCTGTGGCATCATGGTGGGAAAAGCATCAGATGGGAAGTTATGAGACACCTGGTTCTAGTCTTGGCTCTTCCTTTACCTACTCTAGGTTTTTCAGAGGGAAAAAGACCTTAATTATTTTATGTAAAAAAATCTCCCTGGGACATCATGTTTATTCATTCACATTAAACCAATATCGAGTGAGTTCCAAGTAGGTGACTTCAATTATACTCTAGATCATGGAGATAGACCAAAATGGATGTTTATGGACCCCTGCGCCGTAATTAGGCTTTCCAGTAGGATAAACCCCACCAAATCTATTTGAATCCCCTCACAGTATTAGTCAAATGTGCTTTATAACCTCTAGACCAGGTCTCCAGAAGCTTCTTCTGTCGAGAGCCAGATGGTAAATATTTTAGGTGTTGTGGGATAGATGATCAGTCTCTGTTTTAAGTATTCACCTCTGCCATTGTGATGCAAAGGGGGTTGTAAAACAACATGTAGAGGACTGGGAGTGATTTTAACTTCCTCTGAGCCCTAGTTTGAAGTTCCGTGTAAACGTGCCATACTGGTGTGGGGGTGGGGGCGGAGGGAGGGTGAGGTTGGTGGTCTTTGCTAAATACTACTCACTCAACATCTAGCTGAAATGCTCCCCTGCTCAGACTTCCCTCTTGTCTCCATCTACTCTGGCATATCACTTTCCCAAACTCCTCCCTCTCATATAACCTGTACCATGAAATTGAGAACCAAGTTATACTATTAATAGTAGCATTCAGCATTTATTGACTTAACTCTGCTTGGAATCATTTTTTTCCATACCTGACAAGCTTCTGCAAATTATTCACACCTCTGTTCAGATATCTCCTTCCTCAAACAGACCTTCATATTCATAACAGTACAGCTCTTTGAATTTTCTTCATAAATCTTATCAAGGGGAAAATATTGAGCTTAGCTGCTTACTTTATTTAACTTTATTACAAAGCACATGGTGAGACCTCAGGTGATGTTGTTAACTATTTTCAAATCATTTGACTCTTCTAGAATGTAAGCTGGGTGAGAGCTGGGACTGTGTCTGTCTTGTTCTCAGAATCAACAACTTGCACAGTGTGCATCTTGAACATTTGCTGAGGGAATGGATGCATTGGGTGCCTACACTGTGCCAGCCACTACACTAAAGCATTATATATTTTTTCTCAATGAGTCCTCATAAAAACTCTCTGGAATATAGCCTGCCATTGGCAGATGGAGAAACTGAAGATCAGGTAGGGGAAGTACCGCCCAAAGTCATACTGCTGAGCCAGATTCAAACTCTGATTTCTCTAGATCCCAAGCCTAGATTATTCACTCTTGTATTCTTCTTCCAGGGAAGGTCCTTTCTTGGTCAAAAACACCTGCTTTCTCATTGGCTTCTGAATATGTTTTATTTACCCAATGGGGGATAAGATTCCTGAAGGAAGGCCATGTCTCACTTCTTTTTACTGGTCACATATTGCATAGCATTGTGTTTGACACATAGTGGAAAATTAATATCATTATTTTGCACATTACCTGAGTGGCATTGAAGGATTTCTTTCCTAGGTGTTTTAGAGCCACAAGGGATTTCTATCTTTCTCCAAATGGAGTTGCTTATAGCTCTATTATAACACCATTATCTCCATCCTCAGGGACTAAATGCACTTTGAATACCCTAAATACAAGGACCTGACATCTCTAAATAGCAGAATAATTATAGGTGGTACCTCAGGGGCTTGAAGGGAGTGAGGCCTTCTGTTTAATTAACCTGGGGCTATAACCAGCTGGAGACAGGTTGGTAAAGAGAGGTGAAACAGCTTGTACTCTTCCTTACTGTGGTGAAGGCAGATGTATTTTTGTGTGTATGCTGCTTCTGAAACAGAAAAGGACATTTGGTGCTTATCCCTGAAGGTCACTGGATCTGTTCCCACTGTCCCACTCTTCAAATCAAGGCTCTCAGCTAACAGGGGACACTTTGGACATATCCTTACAGTGTTCTGGTGAGTTTCTGGTAAGGAAGAGGACAGCACTAATATAAATGCAAGGCATTGGAGGGTTTTTTCCTTTTTCTGTCATTAAACATCTATATGAGACATGTGAGGTGATAATTCACCTTTTTTGTTCTTATGTGCTTTCTTAACTTGGCATAAGCTTAAAAATACAATTCAATGTGAACTAGACCTCCAACAGAACTTTTCTTTTTTTTAATTTTCTATGTCTTTTACTATTTTATTTCGAGAGACGGCGGGGTGGAGGGGCAGAGAGAGAGGGAGACACAGAATCCGAAGCAGGCTCCAGGCTCCGAGCTGCCAGCACAGAGCCCCACACGGGGCTCGAACCCACGGACTGTGAAATCACGACCTGAGCCAAAGTTGGATGCTCAACCAACTGAGCCACGCAGGTGCCCCGTCCAACAGATGTTTCAAAGTGCTGTTCCATCTTTCTCTAAGACCGTATGAAACTGGCCAAAAAAAAAAAGCTTAATGTTTGTGTGTCTCTACAAACAACGAATGTTTATATTTCATAGCAAGTCATTCACTGCTCCTGACTTCAGGAACAATTTTCATCTGCTTTTGTAAGCATTTTTCTTACCTACTTGTGTAAGACTTACCATTTACTTCTAGGTGTTAAAACCCTGTTATTATCATTATCATTATTGCTATTACTGTAACAAAAGCCACTGATATTTTTGAGCACACCCTGTGGACCAGGTGCTGTTCTCTGTGATGGGAGTGCATCCTCTCCTGTAATTCTCCTATTACAACAAGAAGACTCCATTATCAATTCTGTTTTGCAGATGAGGAAACTAAGACACAGACACATGATTCCTGGCTGCCTTTCAAATAAGGGAGATGAAGCATGGGCACGCATGATCAGAATACAAAGCAGTGGGAGATAAGAGTTCTAGCTTAGTTAAAATTAAATACCTACATTGTAGATGGGAGACTCGCAACAAATAGATCACATGCTCTCCTCCCACAGACACGGTAGACATTGCTCATTAATCATGACACTCTTTCCTACTGGTCCCAAATATGGCCTAAGAATTTCTCTCCACAAAGGTTTCCAGATAGCCATGCCAATTGATCAGTTTTTATCTAATATGTCTGCCTGTCATTTATGACCAATGAGCTTGAGAAGAGGGAGACAGATTTTCCCCTTGGGGACATGAAAAAAAAATCTCAGTTGTCATTTGAAATTCATTCATTCATTCAACAAATATTGAGACTCTGTTCCATGCTGTATTAGAAACGTGCCCATGCCTAAAGCAGGGGCCTGCTCTTGAGAAGGAAGAGATAATCATTTTTAAAACACGCATAGGGGCACCTGGGTGGCCCAGTTGGTTAAGCGTCCGACTTCGGCTCAGGTCATGATCTCATGGTTTGTGGGTTTGAGCCCCGCGTCGGGCTCTGTGCTGACAGCTAGCTCAGAGCCTGGAGCCTGCTTCGGATTCTGTGTCTCCCTCTTTCTCTGATCCTCTCCTGCTTACGCTGCCTCTATCTCTCTTTCAAAAAATAAATAAAACATTAAAAAATAAACAAAAAACACATAAAAATACATTGTTACATTAGATTATATGTGCTACTAAAATAATGCTCTGTAAAGAAGTAGAGAGTGAGAGGTGGTTAGAACCATTATTTTAGATAGAGTAGTTAGGGAGCTCCTATTTGATGAGATCTTGTTGAAGTAAGAAGGAGGATATAAATACCTACCATTTCAGACAGAGACCTCTCTAGCCATCATAGAGGAACAAGAACAGACAGTGATCATTTTAAGAGAAGTCAAATTGTTTCCCTTGCTTGAACTTTCTGCTGTCTTCATTGCTCTAGAATACATCCAGGGTCCTCATCTCTGTTACTGACCCTGCAGATCTGGCTCCTGTCTACGTCTCTGAGCTCCTCTACTAACCCCCTTCACTCCGATGTAGCTTTCCTGTCTTCCTGCTTTTTCAAACACGTTTGCCTTGAGGGCTTTGTACTTTTTGGATGCTGTTAGGTTTCTCTTATCTTTGAGTTATTTCAGATAGAAACATAGGTATCATTCATCTTTTGACTCCAAGCCTTCCATGAGTCTTTTGTAAAGAGATACACATGCCAAGTTCACTCCCAGGTGTTCTGAGCTAAGCAGCATCAAAGTCCAAGTCTTAGTTAAGTGTGACTCTTCATTTTTGGCTCTGTCCCCTAAAAATCTGCTAGACAGAATTAGTAGAATGAGTAAGTGGATTAGCATTATATACTTAGTTAATGTCACAAGTCAAGATCTGATGACTCTTGAAGGCAAAATTAATTGAACAGCATAACCTGAGTGTGATAATACCCTTAAGCACTTGTAAAGATAGGACCAGTAGAGTATAGTTTACAGATATCTTCTAAAGTTGTAGTCCCATTAGTGAAAATTGAACTGTAGTAAACTACAATATTGACCTACCTGTTTATCTCTATAACCATGAACATTCTTTAGTAAGTTTAATAAACCAGGATTATCTCTGATAGTCAGGCTCCAAGTCCCACCAAATCATCACTTCCTGCTATATGTGTCCTTACATGCTCATGTCACACATTGGTTCAAAGCTGTGACCAAAAAAACACTTTGGGGACTGTGTGACAATGGGTGATTTCCAAATCTAGTGACCTAAGGCATGGAGCCTCTACTTTGACCACTTAGATCACTTGATCTGGAGGAAGTCAACCACATTGTCATGAGGATGTTCAACTAGCCCTGAGGAGAGGTCCATATGGAAAGGAACTGAGTTCTTCCAAACAGCCAGCACCAATCTAATAGCCTTGTGAGTGAGCACTTTGGAAATAAATCCTCCAGACCAGTGAAGCCTTCAGATGACTGCATCCTTGGCTGACATTTGACTGTAGCCCATGAGACACCCAAGCCACAGTTGCTAAATAAGGAACTCTTGAATTCTTGACCCACAAAAACTCTGAGAGCAAATAGGTGATTCTTATTATCATAAGTACTAATTTTTGGGGTGATTTGTTACATAGCAGTAGATAACTAATATAACATTGCTGATGTTTTAGGACTAAACCATTCTGTTCTTCAACTGAAGTCCAAACTCTGCCATGATCCCTGAAGTCCTGGTGATTTGGCTTTTGACTTCCTCTTCAAATCTATCTCTTAAGAAACATTGGTATAAGAAGTATGTATCAAGTGTCTATAGTCCTAGGGTGATCAAAGTAGGCTTCCTCAATAGGATGACCACTGTCCTTGCCATTCTACAACTTAAAGCATTCCTGGAATATAAGACATTCAGTGTTAAAAATGGTCATGTCTCAGGAAACCCAGAATAAGTTGAAAGAACCAGAATCCTGAAGGATGAACAAAGAAATAAGACAAGATTTGATATGCTAGGAAAAGTCTGATAAGGGAGCAGAGTAGGGGGAGTATGTAAAGGGAAAAGATTCTCTTTATGTTCAATATTGCTTTCCTAGCAATTATCGGAAGTAAGTGCTCAAAACTACTTCTCTAGGGGCACCTGAGTGGCTCTTGGTTTTGGCTCAGGTCATGATCTCACAGTTCATGAGTTAGAGACCTGCATCATAAATAAAATTAAAAACTAATTTAAAAAACTGCCTCTCCAGTCCCACCTCATACCCTTAACCTTGCTCATTACATTGATGGTATTCCCATATTCCTTCTTTAACACACCAGGTTCTTTTTTAAGTCAGGTTCTTTGCCCTTACTGTTTCTTTTGTCTGCCACATCCTTAACTCAGATTTTCATTTAGCCATCTTATCTCAAATATCTCTTTTCTGACTCTACTGTAGAAACAAACCCATATGCTCTGCCTCTGGTAGTCAATCTCTATCACATTGTTCCATTTTAATATCTTTACAGTACATATTACCACCAGAAATTATTTTTGTGTGTTTATTTTTCCTGTTTTGTGAGAATACGGGCCTTTTCTTTTTGTTCATCACTATACCTATCTGCAGATCACAGTGCTATCAAATGCACTGTTAATCTTTCTCGAATAAGTAATGACTGAAAACATTTAGGGTGGCAAACTGGACAAATGTTGGGTTTCCTATTACTATTCTCATATTTAAGATCCTTCATGGTTTCCCTACTGTCATCAGGATAAAATGCCAACTCTTAGCATATTCTAAAAGAACTTTATCATCCAAAACCTGAGTATCTTGATTCGTTTGGAGGCAAGATGGCGGAGAAGTAGGGAGCTCCGTACATTTCACCTGCACCCATCTGTCAAACAGAGAAGGCCTGAAGTTGTGGGACACCGAGCCACAGGAGTTTGGGAAGAGAAAGAGACAAAGTACACTGGGAAGGAAACCTCATAAGTGTGTGAGTGTGAACTAGGGAAGATAAAAGCGGGTCGGGACCCAGAGATACAGAGAAAGGGGAGGGAGCCCGGCTTGCGTACAACTGTGGTGATTGATCAACTGGCTAGTGGTGGTGAGCTGCCGCGAGTCCAGGGGAAAGGAAAGAAAAACTGAGACTGCCCATAGAACCGTCCCTGGAGAAGAGGGGGGGGAAAAAACCTTGGCTTGGAAAGACCGTGTTTTTTAGCTTTGGCTGGGGTGCTGACTTTAAACTAGGTGCCCTGGTCCCAGAAGGCACCAGGAAAAACTAAACTGCCATGCGCCTCGCCTCGCACCATCTATGGCGGCGGCGGCCCAGTGAACTGGCAGCAACACCTACGGAGGCGGTGCCGGCGCCCGGTGAAGTGGCAGTGGTGCACTGTGGCAACTCAGACTCTGTGGACCTAGAGTTGCTATATTCCCCAAACACACTTGGGTTGTATCACTGCTTGAACCGGGCGGATCTGAGGTTGCGACACTTCCCCTACCCCCCACTCAACCCCCTGCAATAGAGAAGCAGCGACCAGCAGGACTGTTCAGGGTGGTATAACAAAGCCCACGGACTGAGACCTGGAAACGAGGAAGAGCATGGGGCATAGAACTCAGCCCACCTTGGCTACATCCTCAGCATAGGGAGATCAGACCCAAAGAAGTGATTTGCAATGCTTGGTTGAGAAGGGACTGGGGCGACACCATTCTTCTCCCCACAACCACCAAGGAGGGGCCTCAGGGAGGCCAGTGGACACAGTAGACAAGACCTGCCTACACCAAACCATGCCCATTCCCTCCAGATAGCTGTTTTGTTGTTGTTATAGCTGTTTTTACCTGAGCCTGGGTTTGCGTGTTTGTTGGTTTTGTCTGTGCGTTTGTGTACCTGTGTTCCCTCTGTGTTTGCCTGTTTTCTTTTTCCAGGGCTGCCTCAAGAAACAAGCCAAACTACACATGGTGGGGAGTCCCAAATACCACTACCAGTAGGGAAACAAAATAATCAAAAGCTCAACAAGAGAAACCAAGAGACACCATCCAAAGAACACTTCCTGAACAGACAGGCCCTGAACAGTCAAAAGAGTTCTCTCTAATACAGCAGAACTCGCAGGGGCCAAGTGTACAACAAGCTTTTAAAAGTAGCAAGAGATAGAAAGCTAACCAAAATGACGAAACAGAAGGACTCTCCTCCAAAGAAACTCCAGGAAGAAATGACAGCTAGAGAACTGCTCAAAACAGATATAAGCAACATAGCTGAACAATAATTTAGAGCAATAATCATAAAATTAATCGCCAGGCTTGAAAAAAGCATGGAGGACATCAGAGAAACTATGGCTACAAACAATATGGAGCTTTAAAATAGTTATAGTGAATTAAAAAATGCGATAAATGAGATACATAATAAACTGGAGGCGTTCAATGCACGGATCGAAGAGGCAGAAAAGAGAATAAGTGATTTAGAAGACACTATTATAGAAAAGGAAGAAACTGAGAAAAAATGAGATAAACTGATCCAGGAACAAGAAAGAAGAGTTCGAGAGCTGAGCTATACAATCAAATGGAACAATATCCGTATCATAAGAATTCCAGAAGAGGAAGAGAGAGGGAAAGGTGCTGGAGGAGTACTGGAACAAATTATAGCAGAGAACTTACCCAACCTGGGGAGGGAAGTAGAAGTTGAAATTCAACAGGCACAGAGAACTCCCTTCAGACATAACTTGAATTGATCTTCTGCACGACATATCATAGTGAACTGGTAAAATACAAGGACAAAGAGAGAATTCTGAAATCAGCTAGGGAGAAAAGGGCCCTAACNGGAAATAGTAAACATCAGAGCAGAAGTAAACAACATAGAGACCAAAGAAACAAAATGAACAGATCAATGAAACCAAGAGTTGGTTTTTTGAAAAAATAAACAAAATTGACAAACCTCTAGCCAGGCTTCTCAAAAAGAAAAGAGAGGGCACACAAATAGATAAAATCATAAATGAAAATGGACTGATTACAACCAACCCCTCAGAAATACAGGCAATTATCATGGAATACTATGAAAAATTATATGCCAACAAATTGGACAACTTAGAAGAAATGGACAAATTCCTAAACGCACACCCACTACCAAAATTCAACCGGGAAGAGATAGGAAATCTGAACAGACCCATAAGTAGTGAGGAAATCGAATCAGTGATCAAAAATCTCCCAACAAATAAAAGCCCTGGACCTGATGGCGTCCCGGGGGAATTCTACCAGACATTTAAAACAGAATTAATGCCAATTCTTCTCAAGCTATTCCAAAAAATAGAAATCGAAGGAAAACTCCCAGACTTATTTTATGAACCCAGCATTACTCTGATTCCCGAGCCAGACAGAGATCCAGCAAAAAAAGAGAACTACAGGTCAATATCCTTGATGAATNAGATGATGCTGGGAGAACTGGGCAGCAACATGCAGAAGAATGAAACTAGATCACTGTCTCATAGCATACACAAAAATAAACTCAAAATGGATAAAAGACGTGAATGTGAGACAGGAAACCATCAAAACCCTGGAGGAGAAAGCAGGAAACAGCCTCCTTGACCTTCCACCGCAGCAACTTCTTGCTTGACACATCCCCAAAAGCAAAAGAATGAAGAGCAAAAATAAACTGTTGAGACCTCATCAAGATTAATAGCTTCTGCACCGCAAAGGAAACAATCCATAAAACTAATAGACAACCGATGGAATGGGAAAANTGAAATAAGTCAGGCAGAGTGGGACAGATACCATATGTTTGCATGTATAGGAGGAATTGGAGGAACTTAACTGAGGACCATGGGGGAGGAGAAGAGGGGAAATGGGTGGGAGAGAGAGAGAGGCAAACCATGAGAGACTCTTGACTGCTGAGAACAAGCTGAGGGCACATGGGGTTGGGGTGAGGGTAAGGAGGTGATGGGCATGGAGGAGGACACTTGTGGGGATGAGCACTGGATGTTATATGGAAACCAAGTTAACAATAAACTATTTGTTAAAAAATAAAATAAAAAAATAAATTTGAGTTGAGGTTGCTGCTGCTTACAGCAGAGAGTATTTCAGAGGACATACTGAGTTATACAAAATTGAATAGGTTACTTACAAAAAAAAACCAAACCTTGAGTATCTTTTTTAGCCTCAACTCTTGCCACTGTCCATCTTTGTATGCTTCAAGTATACTGGCATTGGTGAGTATATTTGGGCTTTCTCAGATAGTGTTACTACTTTGTATTAGCTAACTTGAACTCATTCTTTGGGTTTAAAAAAAAACTCTGTAGAGCATCCTTTCCCTACAACACCACCAGTCCTACTAAAAAGCAGTCCCTAGATATCTGCAGAACACCTGTTATTCCTGTCATAATACACAGAGCACTGTTACTTACCTAATCAATTGTTTTCCATGCTAAACTGTAAGCTTCATGAGAGCTCAAATCCTTGGTCCTCGATAAAGGAGGCATCCCAGTAAATCTCAGGTTTAAAATGCAAAAGCTTGGGAAAAGTCTAAAGGATAAAAAAAAATACGTAAGAAAGATTTCTGAGTAGACATATAGTTCTCTAATTGTATTGGTACATGCCTAGGTGTTAGGTTCTAGCCTCCAGCTAGCTAAGTAGGCTTTCTCTAGCTGCAGAAATCCTTCTCAGTGGAATCACACAGCTAGAGAATTGGAGCCCCCACCCTGAACTCTTCTGTGATTTGTTACCTCTTTCTGCTCATTGCCTTGGGGAAATAGGCAATGTTTACCTATTGCCAAGGCAAAGCTGAGCAGATGGTAAATGTCTTGTGTTCTGCCAACAAGAGTTAGGAGGAATAACTAGAATTCATTTGCTTGAGACACTCTAGCCAGGGATTTAACTGAGAGTTGGCAAAGGTAAGCTGTTAGCTTATGATTGATTTCTCAGTTCCAAGTGAAAAATGTTGTCTGTGTAGTGGCCCTAATAAGGAGATTGTTAATTAGAATTCTTGTAGCATCTCCGCATCCCCCAATACCCACCTTTTCTTTCCATGATCCATCATTTGTTTCTCTTCCCATCTCTCTGCCTTGTCTTCTCTACTATAGATATTTCAAATGATCTTACAAAGGCTTCTTTAGCCAGGCATAATAAAGAGAGATATAGAATTACAGAAGAAACGATAAGGGTAATTTTGCTCTTAAGGAATTTTCTGATTCCTAAAGGCCAGCTGGTTCATGAATTCTTATCAGGTTGGCTTTTTGAGAACCACTTAGTGGACTATCAAAAATAGAGATATCTAGGTCTCATCCTTGCAGATTCTGACTTAGCAAGTTTGGAGCTAGATTGTTGCCTGTGTTTTTAAAGCTTCTTTAGGTGAGTCCAGACTAGATAGACTCAGGGACCATTGGAATAGAATCTATTCTATAATCTGATCTTAAATCTAGCCCTGAACTATCTTGATAGTGCTCAAATAGTCCCTGTTTAAACAACAAAATATTTCAGAGTGTTCTGGTAAACTGCCTGAGCTAACTTAGTCATTTATGATTACTGGGCACTTTTTGTTAATATCGGTGGTCTCTATTTAGGGGCAAAGTCTTAGAAGTTTTTTCCTCCATGACATTGCAACTGAGCTATTCTATAGAAAAGCAATTCACAGAGTGGTATCTGCTACAAATATAAGTAAGCAGCCAAGTCCTGACCATATGAAAAGTTCACTAGAGATAAGGCTACCTGAGTCATGGGAATATCTAATCTTCCTATTGAAAAATGACACGGATCTTCCACATCAGTATTTTAAATGCTGATCCCAGGCACCATTCTGAAGGGTGTCTCTAGGCTTGCCAGATTCCTATGTATTGTCATACAAGGGTATTTCTAGTATCTTACACTAATAACCCAAGCCTTTGATCTTGATTAGTGATAAAAGTACCTAAACCCTATGTGAGCTTATAGCCCTGGAGGGAGTATTCTCAATTAAGATACTGAAAACATTTACTAGCTATTCTCAGGTTATATACAAAAACTAGTTCACACATGCATATATAAATCCCTAGTCTATTTTGAAATATTTTAAAGTCAGTTATAGACAACATGAGAAATGAAGACTGCGGTGAGAGGATATATGAAGTCTCTGGTGATGAAAATGTTGGAGAACATAATAATAAGAACATGCCAAACATTTACACTTAAAACACGAAAAGTGAGAAATCAGAGCAATTGCTTTTACATAACATTGCCAAAGCTTGTTATTCTCTTAGAGTTAGATAAAGCTAGCTTTTTGGTATGTCCTTTTAAGCCGTAGGCTCAAAAATGTCTTTGCCTCCCTGGCTGTAGTTTTTGTCACCTAGAAGTAGAACATATTGGACTAAATCATTTCAGGTTGTTCATTTAGGTTTAGTATTTTTCTAGATCAGGGGTATTCTTTCATTCTTTATAAACAGCTGTATGGACATACACAAATCAATTCATTAACATTGGATTTGGATGCATTTCCAAATAAGTGAATAGAATAAGTTGCCTTAAAGTGGCAGAATAGCTAAACTGGTTGTATGAAATAGAATTTGTTGAATAAAATAAACTTGATTAAATTCAAAACAATTATGGGAGTTTTAAGTTAATTTCATACAGTTAAGATAATCAAAACCAAATAAACTAAATTAAAATATTTTTCTTTTTTTGTAAGTATTAAAATTCTGTTTCCTAACTCAAAAGATCAGGTATATGTAGTGTTTTTGTGTTCATTGTCTTTTCAACAGTGGGATCCAGCACTTCCTAGTCCCAGACTAAGGTGTTGCCCATCCTGGGTTCCTGATCTATGCATATTGTTAATAGTTTTATTGAAGTATATGAAGCTGACAAAAGTGTGGGTGCAATGTAGGGGAATGGTATCTAACTGGTAGTAAAGATTATGGGTATGAGGCTGAGTCAAATAAAACAACAACAACTCACTCTTCCTGCTATGTTTCTCCTTTATTTCATACTGCTACCACACTCATATGTCTTAAACTGGATGCATGGATTTGTTTGTTTGCTTCCCCCCCCCCCATACCAAGCAATTATTGGTGACACCAGCTGGGTGTCCTACAATTCAATTCAATTACAACAATAACTTGGAGTTATTGGTCCCATGAACCTGTCACCCACTTCGGGTTCCAATTACAAGTAGTAGATCCCAGATTACCCACAATTTCTGTCTGAATTGGCTAGAGATCAGAGGTTCCCATGACGACACTACCTTGGATTTGATTATTTGCTAGATAGCTCACAGAACTCTGGGAAGCATTCACATTTATCAGTTTTATTATAAAAGTATACGATAAAGGACACAGATGAACAGCCAGACGAAGAGATACCTACAGTAAAGTCTGGAAGGTCCCCAGTGAAAGAGCTTCTATCCCCTTAGATGTGTGGCTATATTCATCCACCTAGAAACTCTCTGAATGCCCTACTAATGGAAAATTCCTCATAGGTATGATCAGTTATTAATTCAGCTTTGTCTCCCTTCCCTTTATGGGATGATGTGGGGGGCATGAGGAGCAGGGTGGGGGGGGGGGGGNTGCAGCTATTCAAGAGCTCACCAAGGGTCACCTCATTAGAACAAAAGATGCCTCCATCACTGAGGAAATTCCAAGGGATTGAGGAACTCCCTGTCAGGAAACTGGAAGTAGAGACCAATATGTATATCTTTATTTGATTTCATAGATTTAGACTAATCATATTTTTGATAACTGTGTCAAATAACTAACCACTTACTAACTGGTGGGCAACTAGTGAAAAATTACATCACCACTCTGGGCTCTGTTTTCTTTCTCTGACAAATGGGAATAAAAATAATAATGCCTATTAATTCATCATAATTAAATAAACAATATAAAATACTTATCAAACTATGTGGCATATAGTAAGTTATCAATTCAAGCATAAATTAGTGTGGTGTCTGTTTTCCTGTCCTGTCCATGGTTGTACAATACTTATATGGATGTGGGCCAGACATTGTACTTTGTTTTCTGCTTAACAACTTTATTGACAAATAATTCACATATTCTACAGTTTACCTATTTAAAGTATAAAATTCACAGGTATGTGCAACCATTGCTACTACCAATTTTGGAACATCTTTATTATCCCAAAAAGAAACCCTACACCTATAATCCTACTCATTTTTGGTGATGCTCATAGATCTGAGATTTATTGTGGTATCTTTGGTTAAGTACTTCAGAAGTTGTACGGTGAGTCATTTTCCTGGGAAAGGCCACTTTTCTGATAAATGTGATAAATTGGTTTGTTATACAGATTAATTCTCCTGCATCTACAAACATGGACATGTCAGAAGTTGCCCCTAGCTTTTGATTGTTTACTTCCAGTCAGAGAAGTGGTCACCTCTTTTGCTGGTTTGAGAGGTCCTAAGATAAATAGTTAATGGAAATGTCTTTTAACACCTGTCTGCATTACAAAAATATTTCTAATTGGATTGGCTTAGTCTATTTGGGCTGCTAAAGCAAAATACCATAGGTTGGGTGGCTTAAACAACTAACCTGTATTTCTCATAGTTTTGGAATCTGGTAATTCCAAGATCAAGGTACTAGCACAGTCAGTGTCTGGTAAAAGCCTGCTTCTTGCTTCACAGATGGCTGTCTTTTTGCTGTGTTCTCACATGGCAAAATGCAAGGAAGCTCTGAGGGGTCTCTTTTATAAGGACACCAGTCTCATTCATGAGGGCTCCACACTCATGACCTAATAACCTTCCCAAGGTCCCACCTTCAAATACCATCATATGTGGGAATAGGTTTCAGCATACAAATTTGGGAGAACATAGATATTCAATCCATAGAATCCTATACCCCACCCCCCAAAATTCATGTCCTCTAATGAAAAATACTTTCTTTCATCTCAAGTGCCCCCAGAGTCTCAACTTTTTCCAGTATCAGCTTTAAAACCTTATCCAAAGTCTCATGTGAACATCATCTCAATCAGATATGGGTGAGAGTCAGGGCACCTGGAGTGGTTCAGTTGGTTGAGCATCAGACTATTGGTTTCAGCTTAGATCGTAATCTCATGGTTTGAATTCGAGCCCCATGTCAGGCTCTGTGCTGACACTGCAAACCCTGCTGGGCATTCTCACTCTCTTCCTCTCTCTCCACCCCTTATCTGTTCTCTCTCTCTCTCTCTCAAAATAAATATAAATAAACTTAAAAAAAAAAGATGGTTGATACTCAGATATGATTTATATAGGGGCAAATTTCCCTCCACCCCACTCCCTGTGCACCATGAAACCAAACAAGTTATGTGCTTCCAAAATACAGTGGTGGAACAAGCATAAGATAGACATTCCTTTTCCCAAGGGTAAACATGAAAGAAGAAATGAGTGACAAGATCCCGAGTAAGTTAAAAACCAAGTGACACAGATTCCATGAGACCTTAAGCACAAGAATAATCTTTCTTGACTTGACATTCTGTTTCCCACGTGCCCTTGTGTGGCAGTGTCATCTCCATGACTTTCTGGGACTGTTCCACAGCAGCAAATCTCTGCCTAAGCCCCATCTCCACCATAATTCTCTGCTAGGGCCCCATACCAGCTGCTAGAGCAGCTCTTCCAGGCTGAGGTCCTTAGCCCTTGGCCCTTCTGAGTGGGCCCGGCCTAATATCTCCACTAGGCACAGCCTATGTTGCAATCTTCAGTAAGGGCCCATATCAAGGCACTGGACTGGGGTATGCTGGCCCCCCTGAACTACAGAGATGGTCTCACCCTTTGAAACCTCTACCCTCAGTCTCTTGTACTCTGAGCCTGTGGTAGGATTGGGGTTCTCTGAATCATCTTCAGTATCATTCTTCCTTTGTCTTGAGGACTAGCATCTGACTTCTGTTGAGATGGCTGACATGTACTAATATCCTTATTAAATGGTTGCTTGGCCAAACCATTAGTTCCTTTTTATCCAGTATGGATAGACTGAGAGTTTTCAGATCTTTAAGTTCTATTTCCTTTTTGATTAACAGTTTCACTTTTAAGTCATTTCTCTCTTTTTGCCTTTTACTATAAGCAGTTAGAAGGAGCCACATGGTACCTTCAACACATGACTTAGAAATTTCCTGAGTTAAATATCCAATTTCATCACTTGCAAATTATACCTTCCACAAAATACTGGAACACAAGCACAGTTTAGCCAAATCCTTTGCCACTTTATAACAAAGATCCCCTTTCCTCCTGTTTCCAACAACTTGTTTCTCATTGCATTCTGAGACCTCATCAGAGTGGACTTTACTGCCCATGTTTCTACCAGCATTCTGTTCAAGATTACTTAGGCATTCTCTAAGAATATTGAGGTTTTCTCTGCAGCTTTCCTGCTTTCTTCAAGTTATCACCAGAATCATTTTTAAATGTTCACAGAAGTTTAGGCTTTTTAAAAAATTTACTTTTGAGAGAGAGAAAGCAAGACAGCATGAGTGAGTGAGGGGCAGAGAGAGAGGGAGACAGAATCCAAAGCTGGCTCCAGGCTCTGAGCTGTCAGCATAGAGCCCCATGCAGGTCTCAAACTCACGAGCCATGAGATCATGATCTTAGCCTAAGTCGGACACTCTACCGACGAGCCACCCAGGCACCCCCGTTTAGGCTTTCTCTAAGCAGGCACCTCAAAACTAAACCCTGCCTCTATTACCTAGTTCTAAATCCACTTCCATATTGCTGGGTATTTGTTACAGAGGCCCTTTCCCCCATAGATAAACTGATTGATTATAAGAAATTGGATCACAAAATTATGAATGCTGAGAAGTTCTTTGATCTACTATTTCCAAACTAGAGACCCAGGAAGTCTGGTGCTGTAATTCAATCCAGATCTGAGGTTGTGCCTGAGAACTAACAGAGCCAATGATAGATATTTCAATTTGGATCTGAAGACCTCAGAGCCAGGACTGCAGAGGGTAGAAGATTCGTATCTCAGATCAAACAGTCAGGTAGGAAGAGCCAAATTCTTCCCTTCTCTGCCTTTTTATTCTATTCTGGTCCTTTCCAGGTGGATGATGACCACTCATATTGGGGAAGGCAAACAATTTTACTGAGCCCTCTGATTCAAATGCCAATTTTTCCTAGAAACACCCCCACAGACACACACACAGGAGTAACGTTTAGCCAAATATCTGAATACTTCACGTCAAGTTACTCACCTTCAGTCAAGCAAGCACAAAAAATTAACCATCACATGGATGATTTTCTCTCATCTGTTAGGGAACTGTCATTCATTTATATTTCTGATAACAGGTTTTTAGGATTACAAAGGTTATTGGCTAAAACTCTGTAACTGCCATTTAAACCACATAAGACAGTGAGTAGGCACATCTTTTTTAAATATCTCAGGGAGAAGAAACACAATTTAAGGTAAAATATAATGTGAAAAACAAATCATATCAAGCCTAGCCTTGTTTTGGAGGGGACAGATAGGCTTAGATTTGTACCTGATTTATTGGAGATGATATCAGTAATAATCTGTGTCAGAAAGCATGTAAATTCTCTATATCTCATTTAATCCTCACAATATTCTGAGTTGTGACAATTGCTGATAATTTACAATTGAGCAACCTGAAACCAAAGGAGTTAAGTAAATTATTCAAGAAAGCACAGCTAATAAGTGGCAAGACCAGGATTTAAAATCTAATCAGTCTAATTTCTGGGCCTGTCCTTATACTCCATCATCTCTCTCTCTCTCATTCTCTCTCTCCCTCTCATTCTCTCTCTCTCTCTCTCTTTGATTTCCTGTACTCATAAGTTTCTTGAGCAAGTCCTTTTCCCCTTTCCTAAGCACCACTTTTTAAATCATCATGAGGAGATAAAATTTTTATAGCAACTATCTTACTGGAAAAAATAAAAAATGGATGACAGTAAATATTTATATGAGTAGAAGGGATTATCTCTGCCTTAATCCCATCGCCTTAAAGAATATCCTTTCAAGTGTTGGCTAAATAAAATATTCCTTTATTATGTAGGTCAGGGTCAACTTATGAATTAGTCATCTGTCACAACCAGAGTTCTTTAGAAACTCTCAAGACTGTGGCATAGCATGGGCATGAAATACATATTTTTCCAGTTAATGAATTCAGTTAAATTATGCTGTTACTCTATGCCTATAAAAGCCCTTTTCATGTTCACTAAGTTAGTCAACTAAGTTGCTTAAAAATAACAGAATCCCAGTTCAAATTGGCTTACAAAATTTGAAATGTGTTGGCCTAGGTACATGAAAAGTCCCACAGTGATCAGCTTTAGGTACAAGTGGACTCAGGGTTCTATTATTGTTAACCTGTCTCCGTCCTATTTGCCTGTCTTTCCTCTGTGTTGGCTTTATAGCCAGACAAGATTTTTTTTTTTTTGCATTTCTTTCATAAAAGATCCAGGAAAGCCCCCAAATTGTGGAAATGACTGTGTATGTGGGTCCATTCTTAAACCAATCAATGAAACAAAAGGGGTTCAGTACCCTGATTGACCAGGTCATGTGTCCACTCCATTCCCAGAGCTAATGGATGGGGGTCAGTCCTGCATGAACTATCTAGACTGATAGTGAAGCGAGGTAAGTTTTCAAAAGAGAATGAGAGAGTATTTTCAATTGAAGGGGGCTGGGTGATGAATAGTCAGGAGTAAAAAGTTTACTTGCTAGACTTTGAGTCATCTGTTCCTTGGGATGAGGAGCTTTAATTTTTTTTTAAATTTTTTATGTTTCATTTATTTCTGAGAGAGAGAGACAGCATGAACAGGGGAAGGTCAGAAAGAGAGGGAGACACAGAATCTGAAACAGGCTCCAGGCTCTGAGCTAGTTGTCAGTTAAGAGCCCGACGCCGGGCTTGAACCCACAAACTGCGAGATCAATACCTGAGCTGAAGTCGGGCATTTAACCGACTGAGCCATCCAGGCGCCCCAAGGAGCTTTAATTTTTGGAGTGTTCTTCAAATGGCAAGATCCAGAGTCCTCTTAATAAACTATAACTTTTGTGACCAAGATGTTGAGTGATGTATAGACCAAGTGAGAAACAGCTGAAGAGAATTTCCTTAGGGCATATATGTGGGTATGGGTAGTGGGGATAATCGCTATGATTTTGGAGCAGAAAAGGCAAAATGGAGAAATAAGTGCTTCTTTCAGTTTTTAGAAGGAATGATGGATATGAAGTAGCAGGGAAACAAAGTTAGAATTAAAGTATGATTAATTTGTTCTGTTCACCAGGATTTTAGGCAGTTGGGGCCAGAGAAATCCATAATTATTTAAATTATGTAGCATTTTACTACATGTCAGACTGTGTTGTAAAACTTAAATTTTAACTCATTTGATCCTGAGAGGTAGTATTATTATCCCCACTTTCCATAAGAGGAAAACAGTCTAGACAAGTGACTTGCTGAAAGCTACTCAAATACTAAGTTGAACAGCCAGAAATAGAACTCAGTGAGATCCATTTTGAACTTCTGATCTCCTGAGTCATAAGATAGTATATTTGTGTTGTTTTCAGCCAGTAAGTTTACAGTAGTATGTTATAGTTATCATTGGCATCCACTGTACATCTTCTCGTGCTAATAAGCCTTAGCACCATCAATATTATCTCTGCTTTGCAAGTGACTAAAACAGAGCAGAGAGTGACTGTCCTAGCTAGGACTTGGACTTCATTCTTGAAACTTAGAAGTCCATTGTTAACACTTTTTCTAGTGCACATCCTTACAGCATATTTGAGAGCTG
Organism: Crocuta crocuta; assembly: GCF_008692635.1. NCBI lineage: Eukaryota > Metazoa > Chordata > Mammalia > Carnivora > Hyaenidae > Crocuta > Crocuta crocuta. The sequence goes on from NW_027530642.1 coordinate 946,714, forward strand.
GTTCTGGCTCTTCAATGACATTTCTAGCATATATGAATTAATAACAACAAAAAATGCCCAAAACAAAACAGACAAAACTAAGAGGAAGAATTGAGGAAAACAAAACTCCTTGGTTTTCTTGTTGGTTTGCTTTGTTGGGTGAATAAACCGTCTGCCTGAATGTCCTATTCAGTTAGCATTGGGTGATTAATAGTGTAGCTCATCTGTGAACCACCATGGAGATCTCTCCAAGAAGTGCCAGGCTGTAAACACCAGCAACTGATCAATGCCGTTTTGATGAAGTACTGAGACTCCTTTTTATACAAAGGCTTTTTATGATTCTTTCTAACAACTTAACAGACCACTGATTATGGAAAAGACATTTCAAATTCATAGGCCAGTGAGTGTTCTGTTGTTCTGTTGGCTTCTTTTCCCATTTTACTCCCTGCAGAGTTTTTTGAAGGCAGTAGTTGTTTTTATTTTTGAAAGAGTGATGTCTTTTGTACTTTTTCATGAAAATTACCAGAATTACAATGGAATTTTTCTTTTTCTAGTTCATATAATTATGATTAATGATCAATAACATAATTTCAGGAATTACAATCAGTGAGGCAAAGCCTAACATGTAGTTTTAAGTTTTAGTACTGAGTTGTAAGTTTTAAATTGATTCTACATCAGAATCAATATTCTTTACAATCCAAAGTAATTGTCTTTATGGAATGCTGTTTTAGATGAAATGTTGTGAAGGATAAAGCCATTGTATATTTTTACTTTTCCTGTTAGACTTTCTTGTTTTTGTAAAACTTTCTCTTATGGAAAATTTCAAGCATATAGAGAAGCCTGTCTGTATTATACTAAACTTCCACATGTCCATCACTCAGCTTCAACAGTTAAGTTACTAGCTCAAAGCCAATCTTTCTCAGTTATCTCAATTCATTTGTCCTCACCCCACTGGATTATTTTGAGGCAATGTGCTAGTTTCAAAATGTTGTTTGGACATGTGTTTGGGGAATAGATTTAACTTTTGGGGTGAAGGATGAACTTTTCACCGAAGAGAAACATTCATTTCAAAGCAATATTTTGATGAAATTTTTTCACATTTTACTTTCTGAAAAATAGACGCTTCTGTATATCTTCAAAGCCCTCCTAAAGTATACTGTCTTATGAATAGTTCACCAAATTGAGCTCCTGCTGTATGTCAGGAAGAGTACTGGACTTTGGGGACACAGTGATGACTAAGAAAAAAAGGCTTGTGCTCAAATAAGTCATTATCTAGTAGGGTGAATAAATACTCCTAGTAATGCATGATGAGAATAGTCATAGAGTAATAGGATTATGAAAAAGGAACATCTAGTCCAACCTTGGAGTGTCAAGAAGGTGTTCCAGAAGGCAGATGTCAAAATAGACACTAGAAGGATAAATAAGATTAAGAGGTAATGAGGGTAGGAGTAGGAAAGAGTTTATCTCCTAGGAGGGAAAAACTATGTGAAGATCTGTGAGTAAAGGGGATTATCTTGCACCCATGGCTGCAAATAGAATATAAAGGGGGAAAGTGGTAAGAGTTGAGGCCAGAGAGGCAAACACAGAGTCTGGATTTTAACTAAAGCTTAGGGAGTGTCTTTAGAGGGTTTTGTTCAGTGGGCTGACAAGGTGAATCACAGAGTGTTGTTTCAGTCTAATCATAACAAAATTGCTCTGAGGAACTTAATCACTAAGTAAAGACATCAGACAACTAGTCACACCCATGCCTGAACCTCTGTCCTTCTGACGTTGGTCCAAGGCATTGTATCTTCCTTCTGTTTTTTCTTTCAGGTATTTTGTTTTTTAATTTATAAAGTTTTTAATCAAAAAAGGCTGCCAGTCATTCTCTTAGTGACAATCATCTTGTCTTTGATAATTAGCCCCTAGTATAATAGGAGTCTTACTCCTTAGTTTTATGTCTTGAGTCCAATTTCCTCAGTAGTAATCATTACAGAACTATTCAAACCATTGATGATAATCTGGTTAGTCTGTAGTGCTTTTTCCCCCTCTGCCATTATGCCTGGCATCTTACATCCTAATTAGAACTCTAAATGACTGAAGCCCAAAGGATTTGGGTGCAGTGAAGTTACACTGGGAAGAAAAGGTTAGGTGTGATGGGGGGAATGAAGGACTCATGAGCATAAGGGAGGCAATCCAGCTCCATGGGATCAGGGATTTCAGAGATCTTTCCCACTGGAGTATCAGGTTAGAGCAAATGAGAAAAGCAGAAGTATTAACTTTTTTTTGGTACTGCTATAGAGCAGGAGTTAATAAACTGCAGCCTGTGGATTAAATTTAGCTTACTGCCTGCCTTTGTTAAAAAAAAAAAATTTTATTGGAACACAACCATTCTCATTCATTTACCTATTGCATATGGCTGCTTTTATGCTATAATGGTAGAGTTGAATAGTTGCAACAGAGAGAATATGGTCTACAAAGCTTAATATATTTATTCCCCTGCCTTTCACAGAAAAGGTTTGCTAACCCAGGCTATAGACGATGAATCACTGAGTGAGTCTTGGACTCAATTCTGTTCTAGAATATGAAGAAGTAGTCATGAGTGATAGGGCCAATAGGGGTTCACTTAGGTGGCTCTGGAGCCTTGGTAACTCTGGAGTTATCATGAGGCTGACGGTTTCCTTGGGTCCTGTAAGGACTTGCTTCAGGTGAGATGTTTGAGGAAGCTGCTTTCCAGTTCATTGAACCCCAAAAGGGCTTTCATTTAACATTACCTAATACAAGCTCAGTGGTGGTACAAGGACACTTCTTACCATCTGGGGACTGGTGAATTTCCACTGCTGTGTGTCATTTGCTTTATGGCATTCAAGCAATGAGCAGAGATTTCACTTCCAGCTGTGAGGCATCTGGCTTGGATCCCTCCTCTCTTCTTTGCTACAGTATTCCTGATGTTCCCGCTGTGTGTTCTGAACTGGATTGGCATCTATCTTCCCCTCTGCAGTGCCCTTGCAGGCTTTGCCAGATCCACACAAGCCCTCCATCTTTTTCTTGACTCAGCAAGTTTGCCCTCTGGGTGCCTTGCTACCCTTGGGGGAAACAGCACAGTTTGAATCTGACTATGAAGACTCTCTGAGCTGTACACCAAGTGGATTTTATTAATTCATTTACTATAGTGCCTTTTCTCAGCATCACCTCTATGTATGGATAGAGGTCTGCATGAAATACCACTTGAATCACTGAAAGGTCTTTCTTGGCCCAAAATATGTTTTTCAATTGACCCTACTCGTGGTGCTTGAACTATCCTAATTTGAGTTAAGAATCCAAGAGCACTTATTAAAATAATGTTTCCCCTGCAGACTAACTTACCCAGCTACTAGCTGCCACTTAAGTTAAATATGAATGAGTTAAATGGACTAACTGTAGGAAAAATCAGAATCTCTAAGTAAAAGGGACAAAGGAGAGGAATCTTGGGAATGCTGGTAACAGACAGGCCCAATCGGCACATTCAGAAAGAAATATATAGATACTGTGTGCCTGGAAGAAAAGTTGTAAAATTGGAGGAAAGGTCATTAAATGTATTCTGATACTGAAATTATGGAATAGTAGAGGTGGAAGAAGCCAACTTGTTGACAAGGTGAGACCATGGAGGGACAGAAAGAAGCTGAGACTTCCCTGAGGAATTACAGAGAGTAATTAACAGAATTTGGACTAGAATCTAGGTCTGCTGACACCTAAGCCCATGATTTTTCTATACCCTGCCCTTTCCCAAAGTGTGCTCTGGACAGTACTAACTGTGCAAATATTAATAGGATTTTACATGGAGAAAAAGACATGGTGGTTAAATAAGTTTAAGAAACAAGGTTAAAAAGAGGCCTTGCTGGTCAAGGTACTCATCTGGAAGTCTTGGGATATGACCTCTAGCCAGTAGATATTTACTGAGAATCTACTATAAGCTATCATGCTAATAGCTAGAGGTGTAATCATGAAGAAAAGAGAAATGGCTCTTGTTCTCATGATCTGACAGCCCATCTCTCCACCAGTAGATAGATATAATCATACAAATGAATATATATTTACAAACTGATTAGTGCTCTATGGGGATGTAATTCAGTTCTCTAGAAGTATATGTCAAAGAGTCTTAGTGGTACAGTGGTTCAGAGATGACTTGTGGAATGAGAGGTCTCTTGAGCTGGTAACTGAAAGGTAAGCATAAATAAATAAGTGAAGAGCAATCCAGGCATGTGCATGTAGCAGGAAGAGCTTGGTGCACTAGAGCAGAAAGTTCTGGTTAGGTACTCTGATAGCTGGGGGAGGAGGGGACAAATAGGCTGGGACACTAGCCCTCATCCTCTAGATACAAGAAGCCTTGAGTATTTCCCCCAGTATGTCTTACAAATTTCCTCTGTGCCATGAAAAAGGTTGAGAAGCCCTGTATCAGAGAACTGAAAGACTGAATATAGTGAGTTAGGACAGTGGTAAGAAATGAAACTATAAGATCATGGTAGAAGTTTAACATACTACCTGAGTGACCTTGCCTGAGTTCTGTACTTTTTTTTAACCTCAGTCTCTTCTTCCAAAATTGGACCAGACAATCCGTTTGACTTTTGCTCTCATCAGTTCTTCTTTTACACTCCTGTAATTCTGATTTAAAATTTAAAAAATTAAACAAAAGTATTTGGCTCCAGAAAAGCTTTACCTTTGGACATTGTTCCAGACTAGGCTGGACATAAGGGCTGCTGAGTTACTTTTGCCTTGGCCCAAGAAGATTAGTGTGTTAACATGGGGGCTGAGCAGTCCTGCCAACCAATAATCAACTGTGATTTCACATGACTTATTATTGCTATTCTCCATTCACTCCCTGACATGGACCCAGGAGCCTGAGTTCCCTATGCCTTTCCATTATAAATATAGTAACTCCTCTGGTCACAGACTTGCTTTTTGCCATCATAGGAAGGGAAGTGGCAAAACCTAGCCTTGCTTGTCTGGTGGGGAGGCAGCTAAAGTTCTGGTTTTGTGGTGCTACACACCTCAGCTCACTGAGAAACATCATTAACAAACACATCCCTAAACAAACAAACAAAACACAAAACAGCAACAACACCAGGAAACTCTCTTTCTGGAGTCAGCATTTCTTCTAAGATGTCCAGGAATGTGTGGTGGCTATTCAGGACTACTTTCCTTCCTCCCATCAACCAATTCTGACTTTGTGGCCACACATTTCATACATCACACATAGTTAACAGCTGTTGTGGTACTCAGATGTGATGCTGGAGTCCCTAGCAAAATCTGTGAGGTGTCCAGGCACATCTGAGCAGTAGATGTAAATGTAAATAGATTTAACTCCTTCACCTTCTGGGAAGCCTAAGAACTTACTGTCCAAAGAACAGAGAGAGTTTATGGTGGGAGTGCCCTATACAGAGAATTCTGAATGAAGAAGGAAGAATTGGGGAGAAGTAAGAGCACTTGAGTCCTATGTTAGAGAAACTAGATTCAAGCCCAGTTCTTTTATTTACAAGTTTTGTGTCTGAGTTAGTTACTTAAATTCTCTGGGCCCCAATTTTCTCATCCTTTAAATGCAGATTTTAGTAAAGTTATAACACAAATTAAATGGAGGAATGCATGAAAGTACTTAGCATACTCAGGCCTATAGTAAACTTTCCAGTAATACTGGTAGTAAAATTTAATATACAATAAGTATTCCATAGTCTTTATTCTGTATTCTATTTTATTTATTCATTTTTTCTACTATTTTTAGAGAACCACCATATTTTCCTTTTTTTTCTTTTTTACTATTATTGGTAGACTTTTTTTTTTTTTTTTNTGGTTTGCCTCCATATTTTTCCTGTGTCCTTCTATAAAAGTTCCAGCTATGTTCTCCTATGGAGGCATGACTAATATTGGGACCTCTGTTGTGGATATTTCTGTCCACTATCAGAGAACACTGTTAACATTATGGTACCTTATAGGATTGAGCAATCCAAATGTTCCTAATGAATAGCTTTAGATGTTGAACCTGAATTGCCTGCAAGACTTTGTCTGTAGATATATTTGGTGGGAAATGAAGTATTCTGGTAAGTATTCAAGAAGGTGCTCTAAAACCATAGATTTTGTAGTCACTAGCAGGCAGAAGATATGTCAAACTGTAAAAATAAATGAGATCATTTATATAAGCAAAATACGGAAGGTAAGAGGGAAGCTAAGAATGGGACTGTAAGTGTTACATCATCAAAGTTCATGAAAAGGAGAATTAGAAGAATAGCTCAGAGAAAAAAGAAATCAAAGACTTGTTGCCACAGAAACTTAGAGGTAGATTCCCTTTAGAGTGGATGAGTAAGAAGAATATTCTAATAATTCATGGGTGTAAATCTAAAGAGATCTGCTGGTCTGTCAGCCACAGGTCTTGGATTTTGGGTAGAGATGTTAGCAAGCTGAACACAAAGTCATCATTATCTTTCACATTATGGTCAAAGGCAAATGTGGATGCTAAAACCCTGGAAAGTCAATTAACTGGATGATTTGGCTATATTTATATATTTTAGTGCTGACCGTGTTAATTTCCATTATAGCATAGTACCTTTTTTTTTTAGTTGTGTATTTATCTTGAGATAAAGAGAGTGCATGAGTGAGTACACAAGTGGGGGAGAGACAGAGAAAGAGGGGGAAAGAGAATCCCAACCAGGCTCCATGCTTTCAGCACACAAACAGGATATGAGGCTCAGTCTCACAAACTGTGAAATCATGACCTGAAATCATGACCTGATCCTAAATCAAGAGTCATACTCTTAACCTATTGTGCCACCCAGGCACTCCTAGCTTAGTGTCTTTATGGCTCAATCTTTTCCATTTCCTTGTTAGTACATTGAGCTTCTAACAAGCACCCTCCACTCCAACTCTAAGTGATTGATGGGTTTGGGAATGGGTTTTTCCCCCATTATTTTAATTATATATAGGGTTATATCAATGAATAAAAAGACTATAGTCATTTATTAATGAGGTATAAGATATGGAGGAAGAATTATAGCCTTTGAAATGTTGGGTAAAATAAATCTACACAATGATTCAGGAGAATTAGTTTCAAATTCTGACTCTGCCCTTGTTCTGTGGAAAGTGGAGGACTTCTCTGGTCTCATTTTACTTACCTGTAAATGTAGAAGATTGGATTCAAGGATCTCTTTTGTTATAATTATTTTGTGATCTCTGAATGTGCTTCCATTACTTACTGCAAAAAGATGAGTGGGCAGTATACTTAGAATTCATTATGGTTCCTGTCCCTACCTAAGGCTTATGACTGTCATTCTTGGTCTTTAGAGCTGCACAGCATATTCATTCATGACCTCCCAAACTTCTGACTCTTGGAGAGAATACATTTTTTAAATTGGTTATTTAAAAATTAAAGTCATCTTAGTCTGCAGACGAATGAGAGTGTGTGGTATTTTCCAAATAAAAGGAGGTGATAAATCTATTACTCTGTGCTGACCAGATCATATACTATTTCCCCTACTTTATTTTAATCAAATAAACAAATGAACATATAGCACTTAATATATACAAAATACTTTCTAGACACAGGAATATGGATATGATTAAGACATGGTTCTTAAGAAGACTGCAATTTGATGAGAGAGAAGGATAACCAAAACTCAGCGTAAGTATTCTGGCAGATTTGTAAATTAGTTTGCTATAGAAAATATGAGATATTTAGTTACCCATCCATTCAACAAATACTTAGTGCTGACTATTTATCAGAAATTCCTCTAAGAATCTTTGTGTGGTAGCTATCAAAATAGAGAAGGTTCCTACTTTAATGGAGCCCAAAATCTAGAGTAGGAAGAGAGAAAATGAATCAATAACAAGGCAGTAAAGACTTCCAGGTGGTTATAAGTACTACATGGAAACAATATTAAGTAGAGAATAGGGAATGATGGTGAGGATTATAGTTTTGTATAAGAGAGCCAGAAAAAAAAATATTTATAAGAGAAGGTTGAAGCAGAGAACTAAGGAAAGCAAGAGAGTGAGGTGAGGTCTAATGGAATATTGGTCCAGATAGAAGAAACAGCAAGTGCACAGGCCTTAAGGCACAAGTATGCTTGACCTGTGTGAAGGCAACTGGGGAGAAAAGTTTGGCTAGAACTTTTCTAGAGTCTGAAAAACTAGAGGGATGAATTTTCCATTGGCTATGAGAAAAACAACTGTGTCAGGGAGGGGAAATCAGGACTTTGACTTTGAACATGTTAAATCTGAGATGCCTGTTAAACACCTAAGAGAGATGATAGAAGAGCATATAAATGTATGGTTCTGGAGCTCATGTGAGGGGTCCAGATTGGAGATACAAATGTGGGTGTTATCAGCATATAAATATACTTAATTTTAAAATATGTAATATGACTGAAATAGTTTCCCCCCAAGGAATGACTATCAGTAGACATATAAGAGAATCAAAGGAACAAGCAAAGATAAACTGATACAATCTGCTCAGGAATATTGGAGGAAACTGAATAGAAGTGACCTCAGAGCCAAGTGAAGAAAGAGAAAGGGTTTTGAGAAGAAGAACATAATCAATAGTGTCAGTGATTCTGATGGTTCATGACTGACACAGAGAGGGGAGAATTGCTGAGGAGCAGTGGAGGAAAGACTTGAGGGGTTCAAGGTTGAGGGCTGGAGGGGTGAGAGACAGGTGGCCTGAGATAAGTGGTTGTGAGGATGGAGAGAAGAGGCCTGAACAGGAAGTAAGTGTGATAGGGCTGACCAATGGATTGAATATTGCAGGAGTAGTTTAAGTACTAGAGAGTAAGTGTAGAAGACTCCCAAGGTTAAAATCTGAGTAACTAGAAGAATCAAATGATGATGCTCTTCATTAATGTAGAAAACAGTGGCCTAGGAGCCATTCTGTGGGAAGAAGATAGTAAATTTTTAGGACAAACTTATTTTGATATGCATTTAAGACATCCAAGTGAATTTATGCATTGGGAAGTTGGATATGAAGGTAAAGTTCAGGAGACAGCTCTAAGGGGTTTCATGTGTATTTCATGTCTCCATGTCATTACTGATGTATTTTTGAAAAAGATGACAGAGGAGGGCATGATCGAGAGAAACTGTGTTATAAGAGGGAAGTATGGAGAAGCTGGGAGTCAGCCATCCTGAGTTCTAAGCCCAGACTATCATGGGTCAGTTGTGTGAGTTTGGACAGTGGTGTGGTCTGTGAATTCTATCCTCTGTAATGTATGGAGAAGAGCAAGTGTGAAGTTGTTTGAGGATGATCCAGAGTACTAGTAGATGTAGAAAGTATTCAAAGCTATTCTACACGTTTATGTCATTACAGCTACTACACACACATTAATGAGACTGCTACTACAACAAACACAACTATTAATTTTATTAAAAAAATAAATGCCCTAGTATATGTTATAAATGAGGGGAAATCAGTCTCTTGAGATGAAATTTGTAAAAAGAATCTCTTCTCTCTGCCATTAAAATGTATTAAAATATATGCCTCCTCTCTCCCACCTCTCTCATCCCTGCCCCCTTTTAAATTCATGGGAAATGTACTATTATTTCAGTATATCCAAGAAACTAAGTATATGCGCATTAACTCAACTGAATCATTTTGTAGGGAACAAGACACTTTATAAGATTGCTTTAATAAGAACCCAGTAGGCTGAATTCCCATCTGCTCATGTCACTTGTCATACAAAACACCTTTTAAACCCTCTGCTTTTGACAAACACTTGATTTCAGTTTCCTTAGTTTTCCTAACAAATTTGCCTCCCTGATGTGTGCTGTCTTGCTGTGGAGGAGCAGAGGTAGGGGACTGTGGTGGTGGCTGTGCTTTTCAGAGCTCACCAACCTGTCTTCCCTCACTGTCACTTGTCAACCTACCATAGCCTTCTCCATCTGAATATCCTCAGCAGCTGTTCCCAGGACTGAGCAGGGATGCCCTGCAGGCTGGGCCAATTCCTCTTGTGATTATGTGGATGGATCTTGATTATTGATTGATGCACTCATTTGTTCAATGGGCAAAGGTAGCAAGACAACTATAATGATGATGTGAATGAGGATGATAATCTCTAGCATTTAGCACCAATGGCAGGTATTGTGCTAAGAGGTTTAAATACAGCTTATCAACTAAGCTTCACAAGAATAATATTTGATTCATGAATATTGTTCTCAGCTGAGAAAAATGAGAATGTAAAAAATAGTGTTTTCAGGTACACCTGTAATTAGAGCTGAATCTTAAATCCAGGTCTTTTTTAAAAAAAAGTTCTAGGTTTCTTTTTTAGTGTTCATTTTTATTTTTACAAATGCAATAAATATGAATAGAAACAGAGAATTAAAATAAAACAGTAAAACAACATATCCCTACTATGCAGAGATTACCATTATATTTTCTTAGGCTATGTTCCTTTATATCTTGATAATCCCCCCCCCCCCACACACACACTGAGATTTCCCTCTGCTTTGCAAATACTGACCTCCATGCTATGACACATCAGTATAAAAATCTTTGACTAAGTCATTGAGTTCCATCTACGTCCTGCCCTACAGACAGGTGAGTGCTCTCAGGGAAAAATCCTATAATTGCAGATCTTTACAAAAATTTCTTCTTCCTGCTCTTGTTTGCACTCTAGTGCCTTCAAATAGTCACTCTTCATATATTGTCCAGTGTTTATAATTGATAGTTGGCAGGAGTACCAATCCACCACACACTACACACTCCTTATCACTTTCTGGCACCAAAAACTCTTTCATACTGTTTTATGTTTCTCTTAATACTGAGGTTAAGTGTCTATTTCATACAGGGTCACTGTCTATTTCATGTGGAGAGTCTTCATTTCCTTTGCCATTTTTTCTGTTGTGTTCTTTGTCTTTTTCTCTTGACTGTTCTTTATATATTAAAGATTGTTCTTTATATACATTAAAGATTAATGTTATATCTATAACATTGGTGGGAAATATTTTCCCTTTAAAACAATTTTGTGTTATTAAATGCTTTGTTATAAAGTTATTTTAGGGGTACTCTTCCAGTTGGAAGAGTGTGCAACACTCGTTCTCGGGGTCATGAGTTTTAGCCCTACATGGGGTGTAACAATTACTTAAATAAATAAAACTTTAAAAATTTCAGAAAAGTTATTTTAATTATATTAAAACCTACAAAAATTTTATATATAGATTTTGTATTTTGGATTTCTATTACAAAGGCTTTATCCACTCTGATTTTAAAGGAGTATTCTCCCTGTTTTCTTCAAATACTTAATACAGATTACTTTTCTCCTTTGCATTGTGATCTTTAATCCATTTGAAGTTTTCCTTGGTGTATTATGTGAAATGATGATCCACCTTAGTCTTTTTTTTTTTTCTAAAAGGTATCCGTTTTCCTTAGTATCATTTAAGAGTACATGTTGACCCTACCCATTAGAAATGTCTCCTTCAGCATATACTAAACTTTGATGTTTGAGGGGTAATTCTGGATTTTATGCTCTTTTCAATGGGTTTTTCTATTTGTATACAAATATAATTTTAATTATTGAGTCTTTATGGTGGTTTTTAAAATTTTATAAGACTATTCCACCTTGTTGCTCTTATCTTTCAGCATTTTCCTGGCAATTTTTTCCTTGCTAGACCAAGTTTTTCTGTCACCAAATTCCATACTTTCATCTAATGTATTTTATTGTTAGGTACTGTGTCCATTTGTGTATTACATGATTACAGAGAACTTTATTTCAGGACTTCTATGCTGGCCTTTGTGTTAAGTGTAAGAAAAAAACAAATGTGGGGCATGTAGGTGACTCGGTTAAGTGTCCAACTCTTAGTTTCAGTTTAGGTCATGATCTCATGGTTCTGTGAGTTTGAGCCCCACATCAGGCTCTGCACTGATAGTACAGAGCCTTCTGAGGATTCTCTCTCTCCCTCTCTCTCTGTCCCTCCCTCCATCACTCATACTCTCTGTCTCTCTCTCTCAAAATAAATAAATAAGCTTAAAATAAAAAAGAAAAGAAAAAAACATAGATGAGAGTCCTTATTCACTGAGCTTCTAGTAGAACCATGGTACTTTTTAAATTGTGGAATATGCATGGAATATAAATATTGTGAGCTCTATTATGTACATCTCTAGTTTCAGAAATTCCAAGGGTCACTGTGAAGGGCCGACATGTTTGATAACCAGTGGCTTCTAGGGAAAACCAACATACTATGGCCTCCTCCTATCTGGCAAGAAAATGGTCATTTCTCTTTAGTTTTCATGATGTGATACATCAATTCGGTCAACATTGGAAGGGGCATTATAGATCCTAATCCAGTTTGCTTACTTATGGAGAAACTTAAACCCAGATGTGATATGTTCTACTCAAAGTTGAGTCAGTGGTTTATTTGATTAGAAACCCAACATTTATCTTCAGTTCGATTTTTTTCCCCACAATTATACCATGCAGAGACCTCATTGAGCAAACCAGTATCTCATGATTGAAAGGGGTGAAATTAATTTAATTGATATGTAAACATTTGAAATCATTCATCAGGCTAGGATTGCTTTCACTCAATATTTTGAACACTGTTTCTAAATTTACTCATTATCTATTTGTTCATACATTTATTCATTTATTGATTGAACACATTTCTGAGTGTTATTTATTCTAGTTGATGTAATGAAATATCAAACTTTGAATCTGTATTCAAATTATCTTAATTTGAATGTGTATGTAAGATACATCCACATGAACTATTAAACTTATAATTTGGATATAGTACAAGAGAATTCAAGGAATGTTACAAAGCATTTACATGCTACATAAGTAAAATAGAAAGAAAGTCAGTGTTGGTTGGTAGTAGAAAACATGCTGTGTAGGAGGTGATTATTTTGTTTGTGTAGATATGGAGGGGTGGTGAAGGGCACTGATACCAGGAGATATTGTACATATAAACTTAGCAATTATGAGAAGCACTGAGAGCCTTTTCTCGCCACATCTGTCCTTTAACAGAGGTTTTTCTGTTTGTAACTCTGTACATTTGCTTTACAACATCTTTTGTCTTTCCAAAAGTGGAAATTATTTGATAGATATTCATAAATACACTACACAAATAGAAAAGCCTCCCTAAAGATCTAACATCACAGGCATGTAGTGTTTGATAAAAAGTGAACTTTCCAGATTACTGAAGCTTGCCCTCTAGATTCTTAAGACTATTCTTTAAAAAAAAATTACTCACTTTGAATATAAATTTTTGTATAATAAAATTTAGACTTTTACCTTTTTAACTGTTCCTGGAGATAAGAATTATGAGAACTATGTCTTCTTGTACTCTGCTCAACTGAATACCCCTGTTTGTCTTTAATTTCCATCAGTCACAATGCAGATTAATTTCTTTTATCTTTTAAGTTTCTTTGTCCCCTCCCTCACTGTGTCCTGTTATATATTTCTATACTTTAGGTATTTATTTCTAATAATCTGGTTTCTCTTTTAAACTGTTACTTTTGTTCCCCTTTTAGCTATGAAAATTAATGGGAAAAGGATCAAGGAAGGTTTGCAGTATAGGGGAAAGGGGCTGAACTGAGAGTTAGGAGAACTGGCTTTTATTAATGGCCTTGTCAACAAAGGAACTGGGGATGTATAATTTTAGGGAAGTTACTTTCTTTTTCTCATGCGAGGGTTTTTCAGTTGAAAAAAGACCCTGAATGTGATTATGCATGGTTTTCAAGTTCTTCAGGGATCACACTGGATAGGATGTAGGGGCTCAGTGAAGGGACTCTTAACTTTTCATATTCTCTCCCTCCGTATTTTAGCCAGTCTATTCTAGCTTATCTCATGTATCTTGAATATTTTTATGGAAAGCACTCTATAACTTTTAAAAATTGTGAATGCTACTGAATTAGAAAGGCAATGGCTATGATTTATTCATATATTGAAAATCTCTACATTCTCCAATTTATCAAAGGCTTTTTATATATATTATTTCTAATTTTACAAACTCTTACAAGATGGTAAAATAATGTCATTTTCACTTTACATTTGAGAATACTGAGCCTCAGCATTGAAAAACCTTTTCCTAGGACCATATAGCCAATAAATGACAAAAATAAAATTCTGACTCCATGCTACAAGACTCATGAGTTGGGGGAAATTTCACCTTGTCTCCTTGTATGACTCCTTTCACTTGCCCATAACTACTATTACTAGATGTGGTGTAATTGTATCTATACTGAGCATAAGAAAAACCTCAGAGTGAATTTGTCTTCTGTGAGAAAATTCTGTTAATTTTAATGACAATTTGCCCATGCTTTTCTTTGATGTTTTCTTCTTCTTTTTGTCTGATTCATGACCGTGTATCTAAAACTGGATTACATGTATAGTTTAAAACATTTATAGACACACTAATTGATTATAAGGGAGAACGTGACAGACATATTTGAAGGAGGAAAAAAAATCCCAAATTATGTACTTAGGATAATATGAATACTACTTTTCTGCAAAATAAGTCATTTTTTTTCTTTGAAAACTAGATCTTCTATGTAGTTGGTAAATTTCCACCCCACAGTGAACTTTGACGTCTTTTCTGATTTGTAACTGGGCTTTGCCAAGTCTTAGGAGAAAGTTGCCTCTGTTGGCAGGAAGGAAGAATTTAAATAATGAACTGAATCCAGAGAGTGGTGAATACACAATTGTGCGTGCACACATGCACATGCCTTTGTCTCTGAATAGCAGTAATTACTAGTTCCCTGTACCTCTTATTCTTTTTATCCTGAGCTGTCAAACTTCTCACCTACCTTTTTTAAAAAAAATCAAGAGTGGCTAATGTTCTTGCCTTTTCAATGAAAAAGCTCCAATTTAAGAAAGCAACTAAGAAACGCCCAGGTACTTTGTCCCCAGTCACCGGGCTTTCAGCCTAAAGCTACATTTTTTCCCCTCCTTTTCATGTGATAGTGTAAAGGAATGACTTGACCTTCAGTGCTTTAATAGAGCATCTTACTGCTGTTTCTTGATTTTTCTGAACTTTGATTTACACAACCAAGCCTGATTATGGTCTCCTTTCCAAGGTTTCTTGACTTGGAAAGTATACCCTTGAGTGAGCCATATCTTCTCTATTCTACTTTGTGTTTCAGGGAGTCATGACCCAGGATTTCTGAGCATTTTTACAGTTCTCTGAGGCTCCTGTCTTCCATAAAGCACCATTTTCTTTAGAAGTGCATGGAGGCTGAAAATAAAGTGTAGTATGGCCATATTAAATACTTTATCCTACTCAAGACTCCTAGGCAAAGTTCAAAAACCTAGGAAGTACTATGGTATAATAATCACAGAATTTAGAATCATATAAACTTATTTGAAAACCAAGGTTAATCTTCACTACTAGTTGTATGTTCTTGAGAAAGTATTCTTATTCTTAAATAACAGCTTAATTGAAATATAATTCATATACCATAAGCTCATTTTTTAAAGTGTACTGCTTAGTGGTCTTTAAGATACTTAGAAGGGACTTATGTAAGATGGCATTGTAGGAAGATCCTGAACTTACCTCCTTGCAACAGACACAGAGCTATATAGGGATCATTTCCCTCAGAAAAATATCTGAAAACTAGATGAACTACTTCACCAAAACAAAGGATAAAAAGACCATATCAGGGTGGGGATGACAAGCAGAGACCTAGTTTCACCCCAAATTCCACCCCTAGTGTATCCACGCATAATACGAAAGGATCTCAACAGTACAGTGCTTTTTCCAGGGAAGTGGGAAGTTGGTGTTTCACATTAGACACCACAGCCCCTGGAATGTGCCCTGGACAGACAAGCCCTTCCCCCTCTTCCCCCCACCAAATGTCTGTTTTAGGAAACAAACGGGGTTGATGACAATGGAACCATAAGCACTGTAGGAAACTGGAATTCTTCTTTCAGTGCGCTTGCATGTGGTGTCAGTCACCCATGGTCCAGTGAAAAACCAGCAGTTTGAAAAGCACCTACATGATACTTGAACGAGATTCATTTGCTAATCTAAAAGCATCTGCTGGAGAGCCAGAAGACAGTTGAAACTCTCTTTGGAGATGGAGGTACTGATGCCAATTTTGTACCCTTCACCTACCCAGCTAGCATGGTTGCACAAGCTCAGATGCAGTACCCTCTGTTACCTTACTAGGAGGTAGGGCAAGTGGTTGCAGCACTCTCAGCTGCCTTGCTGAAGCTAGAGAGAGTGGTAGGTATAGCATCCCCCCCACACATACACACACACACACACACACACACACACACTCCCTGGCTGGGGATGGTGAGAATGAGCATCTGTGCCATTCTCTTGCTCCCAGCTTAAAGCCGACATGCATGCACAGACAAAGCACTCTCCCACTTCATTTCTGAAACCCAGAGTCACATCCAGTCCAGACACTCTCTTGCTGCCTTTCTGAAGTCCATGAGTGTACTCCACCACTAGCTAAAACAGCAGGCATATGGCAGTCAACATGGGGAATGTCCTTTGATCACCTGGCCCTGATGGCCAAGGAAACTGGTTTTCTTGATCTCCATGAGAAAGTAACAAATGGAGAGTTGCACAGATACACTGAAACATAAGCCCAATCACCCTGTGAAAACTAATCCTGGAGCTTCAGTCTAAACAACGATCTTCATAATCCCATATATCTAAAGACTAAGGAGGCATTGCTAGGGAATGTAATCAGGGAGATACCATCCTTATATACTCACTTGGCTTCACTAGAGCTTGACAAGACCTCCCAGAAATGAACTTATACACTTGTCTGGGGGGGGGGTACTGATATTTGCAACTATTCCATACAGAATATCTCCAGAACTCTTGGTCTTGCATTCCATAGGACTGTATTCCATAGTTACCCAGGACTATATATGTTTACATACTTTAAAAGCTGCCACTTGAGGGTCAGACTTCCAAACAGCCTAAGACTAGGCCCTAAGTGAGATTCCTCCCCTTGGAACTCTGATATTTTGGCAAACCCTCAACAACAGGTGGACATCAAGAAGAAAACAGGTGACTTGGGCAATTACAAAGGTTAGAGACAACCAAGAAGTAGGGCAAGGTTAAATGGGAAGGTGAATTATGTACACAAGACCATTTCTTCAAGACTGAGAAAAGTAGTTGCTTTACCTAATATATAGAAGCAAATACAGAGAGTCATCAAAAATGAAGAAACAGAGAAATTTTCCAAAAAAAAAACCATTGGTACAAATATAATAATCTACCTGGTAAATAATTCAAAGTAATGGTCATAAAAATGCTTTCTGAACTCAGGTAAAGAATGGATGGACACAGAAATTCAGCAAGAGATAGAAAATATTAAAAGTGATAAACACAGGCTCCTGAGTGCCTCAGTCAGTCAAGTGTCCAATTCTTGGTTTTGGCTCAGGTCATGATCTCACTGTTTTGTGGGTTTGAGCCCCACATCAGGCTTAGGATTGTGGAGCCTGCTTGGGATTCTATCTCCCTATTTTTCTGCCCCCACCCCCCGACTCATGCTGTCTCAGTCTCTCTCAAAATAAGTAAAAAAAACTTGAAAAAAGTACCAAACAGAAACCACAGAACTGAAGATTATAATAACTGAAATGGAAAATATACTAGAAGTATTCAATAGCAGACTGAATGAAACAGAAAAACATGGATTAGTGATATGGAAGACAAAGCAATTGAACCCACCGAGACAAAGGATCAAAAACAAAACAAAACAAAACAAAATTAATGAAGGAAACTTAAAGAATCATGAGATAATGTCAGGCAACGTAACTTTTGCATTAGAAAGATCTTAGAAGGAGAAGAGTGAGAAGAAAGGGGCAGAAAATATATTTGAAGAAATAATGGCTGAAAACTTTCCTGACTTAGGGAAAGCAACAAGCATCCAGGTCCAGAAATCCTGGAGACTTTCAAATAAGATGAGCCCCCAGAGATCCATACCAAGACACATAGTAATTAAAATGTCAAAAATTAAAGAAAATTCTTAAAGGCAGCAAAAACAAAACAAATTGCCATATGGAAGAAAAACCTCAAAAGCAATTAGCAGATTTCTGAGCAGGAAATTTGCAGGCCAGAGAGGAGTAAGATGACATATTCAGAGCCCAAATAGGAAAAACTTACAATGGAGAGTAATCTACCCAACAAGATTATCATTCAAATTTGAAGGAGAGATGAAGAGTTTTCCATACAAGCAAAAGCTAGACTTTATCTATACTAAATTGGCCTTATAAGAAATGTTAAAGAGACTTCTTTATGCTTTTAAAGAGACTTGTTTAAGAAAACATGAAAGTAAAAATCTCACTGGAAAAGATTAATATATAGTAACATATAGAAAAGTAAAAAATATAGTAAATATATAGTGGATTATTGACTTACTAAACTACTATATAAGTTAAAAGACAAAACTATGTTAAATTAACTAGAGCTGTAATAATTACATAAAATAAAAAGATGTAAAATGTGGCCTCAAAAACATGAAACAGTAGGAATAAAAATACAGTTTTGAAGTGTATTCAAATTTAAGTTGTTATCAACTTAAAATAGACTTATATACGGGCACCTGGGTGACTCAGTCAGTTAAGCATCTGACTTTGACTCAGGTCATGATCTTGCAATTTGCGAATTGGAGCCCTGAGCCAGGCTCTGTGCTGAGAGCTTGGAGCCTGGAACCTGCTTCAGATTTTGTGTCTCCCTCTCTATCCACTTCTTCCCCACTCATGCTCTGTCTCTCAAAAATAAATAAACAAAAAAAATTTAGAGTAATGGATTTTAAAAAATGACACATATACAGTGCCTATAGGACACCCACTTTAGAAGTTAAGATGCAGACTGAAAGTGAAGAAATAAAAAAAGATCTTCCATGCAAAAGGATATGAAAAGAAAGCTGGCATGCCTATACTCATATTAGACACAATAGACTTTAACAAAATACTCTGATAATAGACAAAGAGGGTGCTACCTAATGATAAAGACATCAATATACCAAGAAGATATAAAATTTATAAATATATAAGCACCCAACATAGGAATATCAAGATCTAAAAAGCAAATATTAACAGACATAAAGGGAGAAATTGACAGAAATATAATAATAGTAGACTTGAATGCAATACTTATATCAATGGATGGATCATTCAGGTAGAATGTCTATAAGGAAACATAGACCTTAACACTTTAGACCATATGTGTTTAATATATAAAAAGCAGCATAATACACATTTGGCATAAGTGCAAATGGAACATCTCCAGGATGGATCACATGGAGGCCACAGAACAAGTCTCAATAAATTGAAGATGATTAAAATTATATCAAGCATCTTTTCTGACCACAATGGTATAAAACTAAAAGTCAATTACAAGAAGAAAACTTGGAAAACTATGAGTATGTGGAGATTAAACAACACGTTACTGAACAACTCCTGAATCATAGGAGAAACAAATGTCTAGAGACAAAAGAAAACAGAAATATAACAAAATCTATGGGATGCAGCAAAAGTGGTTCCAAGAGGAAAGTTCATAGTACTACATGCCTATCTCAAAAAAACAAGAGAATCTCTAACAATTTAACTTTACTCCTAAAGGAACTGGAAAAAGAAGGATAAATAAAGCCCAGTGTTAGTAGAAGCTAGGAAATAATAGAGATCTGAAAGGAAATAAATAGAGAATAAAAAAATACTAGAAAAGATCAATAAAGTAAAAGCTGGTACTTTAAAAGACAGAATAGACAAATACTTAGCTAGATTGTCCAAGTAAAAAGGAGAAGGCTCAAATAAAATCAGAAATGAAAGAGAAGTTACAAATGATACACAGAAATATAATCAAAAGAGACTACTATGAACAATTATAGACCAAAAATTTGACAATCTAGAAGAAATGGATATACTCCTAGAAACATACAACCTACTAAAACTGAATCATGAAGAAATAGAAAATCAGAATAGACAAAATACTAGTAAGGACATTGAATCAATAATCAGAACCCTCTCAATAAACAAATATTCAGTACCAGATGGTTTCACTGGCGAATTTGACCAAACATTCAAACAAGATTTAGTACCAGTCCTTTTCAAATTCTACCTCAAAAACTTCCCCCCAAAATGTGAGGAAACATTTCTAACCTCATTTTACAAGGCCAGCATTGCTCTAATACCCAAACCAGAAAAAAAATAAAAATGCCACACACACAGAAAAGAAAATTACATGCCAATATCTCTGATGAACATAGATGCAAAAATCTACAACTATATCAGAAAACTGAATTCAGCAAAATATTAAAATTATTATATGCAATGATCAAGTGGTTTTTATGCCAAGGATGCAAGGATTGTTTAACATCCACAAATCAATGTCATGATACACAACATTCACCAAATGAAAGATAAAAATATGATTGCTTCAACAGATGCAGAAAAAGCATTTGACAGAATTCATTATTTAAGATAACTCTCAACAAGGTGCGTATATAAAGAATATACTTCATCATAATAAATGATATATATTAAAAGCCCCAGCTAATACCATACTCAGTAATGAAAAGCTGAAAGTTTCATCTCAAAGAAACTCTCCCCAATTTTATTTAACACAGTATTGGTAGTCCTAAACATACCAATTAGACAAGGATAAGAAATAAAACCATCCAAAGTTGAAAGAAAGAAGCAAAACTCTTTGTGGGTGGCATAATACTATATATAGACAACTCTTAAGACTCTAGCAAAACAAAAACAAAACCCCAAACCTGTTAAAACTAATGAATTAGAATACAAAATTAACGTGCAAAAATCTGTTGTTTCTATTTAATAATAAACTATCAGAAAAAGAAATTAAGAAGATAATCCCGTTTATAATTAAGTGGTGAGGGTTCTTTGTAAATTCTATATAAAAGTCCTTCATCAAATATGATTTGCAGACATTTCCTCCTTTTCTGTGTGGTTTTTTTTTTAATACTTTAATCTTTTGTATTGAACTGTGATCAACACACAGTATTATTTGTTTCAGTGCTTATCATAATAAGTATAGTCATCATCTGTCACCATATAATGTTACTACAATATTTTAGACTATATTTCCCTCTGCTATACTTCTCATCTCATGATTTATTTTATAACTGGAAGTTATACTTCTTAATACCCTTCACATATTTCACCCTCCCTCTCACCTTCCTTATATCAACCCCCAACTTGTTCTCTGTATTTGAGAGTCTGGTTTTTGTTGATTCTTCATTTGTTTTGTTTTTTTAGATTCCACATGTAAGTGAAATCTTATGGTATATGCCTTTCTCTGTTTTATTTTACTTAACACAATAAATCCTAGGGCCATCCATGTTGTTGCTAATGGCAAGATCTCATTCTTTTTTATGGGTAGTAATATTCCAGTGTGTGTGTGTGTGTGTGTGCGCGTGCGTGCGTGTCTACACACACACATCTTTATCCGTTCATCTATCAGTGAACACTTGGGTAGCTTTTGTATCTTGGCTGTTGCAAATAATGCCACAATAAACATAGAACTATAATACTCTAAGGCGTTGATATCCAAAATGTATAAAGACCTTATATAATTCAGCACCAAAACCCCCCCAAATAAATCAATTTAAAATGGAGGGAGATCCTGAATAGACATTTTTCCACAGAAGACATCCACATGGTCAACACACACATGAAAAGATGCTTACCATCACTAATTATCAAGAAAATGCAAATCAAAACCACAACAAGATAATACACCAATCAGAATGGCTAGAATCAAAGACAACAAATAACAAATATTGAAGGGATGACTGGGTGGCTAAAGTTGGTTAAGCATCAGACTTCGGCTCAGGTCATGATCTCGTGGTTTGTAGGTTCAAGCCCAGGGTCAGGCTTTATGTGACAGACTGGAGCCTGCTTCAGATTCTGTGTCTCCCTCTCTCTCTGCCCCTACCCTGCTCATGAGCTCTCTCTCTCTCTCTCTCTCTCTCAAAAAGAAACCTTAAAACAAAATAAAAAATAAGTATTGAAGAGGATGTGGGAAAAAAAGGAATCTTTGTGCACTACTGGTGAGAATGTAAATTTGGTGAAGCCACTGTGGAAAATAGTAAAGAGGTTCCTCAAAATGTTAAAAATAAAAATACCATATGATCCAATAATTCTACTACTGAGTATTTACCCTATAAGAATTAATTTGAACATTAATTAACTTTATCTGTATATAATTTGCAACTAACATATTGATGATATATGTTAAAGCAAAAAAAAACTTCTAAAAAATTTTGGTGAAGCCCAATTTATATTTCTTTTTGTTGTGTTATTTTGTTATGTATCAGAAACCATTGTCTAATCCAACACCATGAAGATTTGCCCTCTATTTTCTTATGCCAGTTTTATAGTTTTAGGTCTGTGATTTACTTTGAGTTAATTTTTGTGTCTGGGATGAGAAACCTCAATTTTTTTCCTATATGTTATCTAGATGTGCCAGAATTATTGGTTCAAACCTACCCTCTTACCATTGAATTGTCTTGGCATTTTTGTCAAAAATCAATTGACCATAATGCAAGATTTTATTTCTGAACTCTCTCTTCTGTTGACCTACATGTCAGTTCTTATGCCAGTACCACACTGTCTTGATTACTGTGGTTTTGTAGTAAATTTTGGCAGAGTGTTTTGGGTACTCAGGGTCTCTTGTATCTCAATATGCGTTTTAGAGTCATCTGGTCAATTTCTGGAGGAAAAAAAGGCAGATGAGATTTTCATAATGATTTCATTGAGATATAGATCAATTTGTGGAGTATTGCCATGTTAATGGTATTGAGTCTTTTCATCCATGGGCCTGAGATGACTTTCCAGTTATTTAGATGTTTAAAATTTTTATTCAATGGTGTCTACAGTTTTAGTGTAAAAATCTTATACTTATTTTGTTAAATGTGTTCCTGAATGTTGTATTTTTGTGTGATATTATAATGAAATCGATTTCTTTTTCAGTTTAATTTTTAGGTTATTCATTATTTTTGTAAAGAGATACAATTGATTATTGTAGATCCCTATTGTATCCTGAAACCTAGCCGAATATGTGTATCAGCAATTATACTTTTTGTTGATTCCTTAGAATTTTTTATATGCAAAATCATATTATCTGCAAATATATAGTTTTACTTCCTTTTTCTAAACTAGATCCTATTATATTTTTTACTCAAATTCTCTGTTAAGAACCTCCATTACAATTTGAAAAGTAATGGTACAAATGGATATTCTTGTCTTGTTCTTGATCTTATATGGAGAATTGTTAATCTTTCACCATTAAATATGATTTTAGCTGTGGAATTTTGCAGCTGTCTGTGTTTCTGGAGGCTACTGTTACCAAAAATGAGGTAGCTTAAACAAGGGAAGGATATTCTCTCGTTCATCTGTAAGCTAGAAGTTCAAAATCTGGTAAAGCTACACTCCTTCAGGGGCTCAAATGGAAAATCAATTCCTTGAATTTTCTAGCTTCTGGTGATTTCCCTGGCATTCTTGGACTATGGCCACTTAGCTTTTATCTCTGCATCTGTGTTCATATATATATATATTTTGTTTTGTTTTGTTTTTTGTTTTTTTTTGCTGTAGGTCAGTATCTTACAAGGATATGCATGATTGCAGTAGGGCCAACTGGATAATCCAGGATAAGCTTCTCATCTTGAGATCCTAACTTAATTACATATTTTGCAATATAAGGTAATATTCATTCTATAAGGTAAATTAGTCAGGTTCTGACATTGTGATGTAGAAATATCATTTCAAGTGCCATCATTCAACCCACTACAATGCCCTTTAGTAGACTGAGGAAATGCCTTCCTGTTCTACAGTTGTTGAGATTGGTATTTTATTTCTTATCATGAAAGAAAGTTGGATTTTGTCAAATGCTGTTTCCACATTGAAATGATTATGTGATTTTATTGCCTATATTCTGTTAATGTGCTGTACTACATTGGTTAACTTTGGTATGTTAAAATAACCTTTGCATTCCTAAGATAAAGCCCATGAAGTTAAACTGTATAATCCTTTCTATATGTTGCTGAATTCACTTTAAGAGTATTATGTTGAACATCCATATTCATAAGGAATATTGGTCTGTAGTTTTCTTTCTTTCTTTTTTTTTTTTTTTATCATCATATCTTTGTCTGGTTTTGGTATCGGAGCAATACTGTCTCAAGAAATCATGTAGAGGGGCACCTGGGTGGCTCAGTTGGTTAAACGTCCGACTTTGGCTTAGTTCATGATCTCCGTTTGTGGGTTCAAACCCCGCATCGGGCTCTCTGCTGACAGCTCAGAGCCTGGAGCCTGCTTCAGATTCTGTATCTCCTTCTCTCTCTGTTCCTCCCCCATTCATGCTTTGTCTTTCTCTGTTTCTAAAAAATAAATAAAAGTTAATTAAAAAAAAATGAAATGATGTAGAGATTGTTCAGCCCTCTCTTGATATTTGGAAAAGTTTGTGTAAAATTTGTGTTAATTCTTCTTTCAACATCTTGTAGAAGTCATCAATGAAGCCATTCATCTGGACTTTTCTTTGTGGGCAGATTTTTGTTTATTAATTCAATTTCTTTACTTGTTATTGGTCTACTTATATATTCTAATTTTAAAATTTTTAATTTTTATTCATCTTGGAGAGAGAGAGACAGACAGACAGACAGGCAGACAGAGTACAAGCAGTGGAGGGGCAGAGAGAGAGGGATACACAGGATCCAAAGCAGTCTCCAGGCTCTGAGCTGTCAGCTAAGAGTCCAAAGTTAGGTTCAACTCACAAATTGCAAGATCATGACCTGAGCCAAAATTGGATGCCTAACTAACTGAGCCACCCAGGCACCCCTATATTTTCTAACTATTGATTCAGTTTCAGTTGTTTGTGTCTTTCTAGAAAGTTGTCCTTTTCATATAAGTTGTTTAGTTTGCTGGCATACAATATTTATATTATTGCATTATATACACATTTGTAATGTCTGAAAAGTTGGTAGTGATATCCTCTGTTCAATTCCTTATTTTAGCAAACTAGATCTCCTTTCCTTCTCTCTCCCACTCCTCTTTGATCAGTCTAGCTAAAGATTGGTCAATTTTGTTGATTTTCTAAAAAAGATCTTTTTTAATTTTTATTTTTAAAGTGTTTATTCCAGTTATTTAACATGCAGTGTAATATTACTTTCAGGTGTACAACTTAGAGATTCAGCACTTACATACAATACCCAGTGCTCATCATAGCAAGTGCAAAGAAAACCTTCAAAACCAAAAAAAACAACTTTTTAGATTCATTATTTTACTTATTGTCTATTTCATTTATTTTATCCTCAATTTTAATTTCCTTCCTTCTGTTTGCTAAGGGTTTAGTTTCCTTTTCTTTTTACTTAAAGTGTTTTTTTAAGTTTATTTATCTGTTTTGAGAGAGAGAGAGAGTACATGTGTGCAAGCACACATGGAGTAGGGGCAGAGAGAGAGGGAGAGAGAGAATCCCAAAGAGGCTCCACACTGTCAGCACAGAGCCCATCGCAGGGCTTGATCCCCAGAACTGTGAGATCATGACCTGAGCCAAAATCAGGAATCAGATACTTAATGGACTGAGCCACCAAGGCAGCCGTACTTAAAGTTATTTGTAAAGTAATTAGTTAAGATTTTTTGTTAAATAGGCATTTTTAGCTATAAATTCCTCTGTAAGCACTGCTTTAGCCCCATTTCTAAGTCTTGGCATGTTATGTTTACCTTTTCATGCATCTAAAAATGTTATTTAATTTTGTGTGTTTGTGATTTCTTCTTTGACACATTGGTTACTTAGAAGTTTGTTGTTTGGGGCACCTAAGTGGCTCAGTTGGTTAAGCATCTAATTTTGGCTCAAGTCAGGATCTCAATCCATCTGATGTCTTCTTATGAAAAGTGTCTATTTATGTCTCTTGTCCATTTCTTCACTGGATTTTTTTTCTTTTTTGGGTGTTGAGTTTGATAAGTTCTTTATAGATTTTGGATACCAGCCCTTTATCTGATATGTCATTTGCAAACATTTTCTTTCATTTCATTGGTTGGCTTTTAATTTTGCTGATTATTTCCTTTGCTGTGAAGAAGGGTTTTATGTTTTTTGTTTGTTTTGTTTTTTGGTTGGTGTTTTTTGTTTTTGTTTTTTCTTGATGAGGTCCCAATAGTTCATTTTTGCTTTTGTTTCTATTGCCTCCAGAGACATGTTAGAATTTGCTGCAGCTGAGGTTAAAGAGGTTTTTGCCTACATTCTCCTGTAGGATTTTTACTGTCTTACGTTTAGGTCTTTCATCCATTTTGAGTTTACTTTTGTGTATGGTGTAAGAAAGTGGTCCAGGTTCATTTGCATGTCACTGTCTAGTTTTCCCAACACCGTTTGCTGAAAAGACTGTCTTTATTCCACTGGATATTCTTTCCTGCTTTGTCAAAGATTAGTCGGCTATATGTTTGTGGGTCCATTCCTGGGTTCTCTGTTCTGTCCCATTGATCTAAGTGTCTGTTTTTGTGCCAGTACCATACTGTCTTGATGAAGCTTGTGAGCTCAAGCCCCATATTGGGTTTGTTGCTGTCAGAATAAAGACCACTTCAGATCTTATGTCCCCCCCCTTTTTTGCCCCTCACCATTTGTACTCTCTCAAAAATAAACAGTTGTTAAAAAATGAAAAAAATAGAAGTTTGTTGTTTAATTTTCATGGACTTCTGAATTTACCAAATTTACTTTTGTTACCAATTTGAAATTTCAATAAATTACAGTTAAAAAACATACATTGTATAATTTTTAATCATTTTCTATTTATTTAAATTTACTTAAAATTCAATTTATTTGTATCTTTGAATTAAAGTTATCTTTTAAAGACAACATAGAGTAGTAGATAATTTTTTTATCCATCTTGCCAATATGTATATTTAATAGTACTATTTAATCTATTGGAATTTAATGTAGTTGTAAATATGTCTGCCATTTTGATATTTGTTTTCTATAGGTGTTACATGTTTTTCCCCTCTATTTCTCCATTACTGCCTTCTGTGTTAAAAGGATATTTTGTAATACGCCATTTTAATTTCCCTATTGTTTCTTATTCTGCAAATATTTTAATTATTTTTCAGTGGCTGTGATGTAGCAATGAATATCTTCAAACAATCTAGTTTAAATTAATACCAAATTAATTACAATAGTACAGAAAAACTTTGCTCCATTTCCTCTCCATCCTTAATATTTTTTGTCATACAAATTACATCTCTTTATATAATAAACCTGATAACAGTCTTATAATTACTGTTTTATACAATTGTGTTTTAGATGAATAGAAAAAGTAAAGAGTAATCAACAATAATACATTTCCATTGTCTTCTATATTTACCTATACATTTACCCTTACAGGTGCCTATTATTTCATGAGGATTCAAGTAACTGTCTAATGTCCTTACATTTCAATCTGAAGGACATTTTTAGTATGTGTTGAAAAAAAGGTCTACTAGCAATAAATTCTCTATTTTGTCTTTCCTAGAAACATCATAACATTCCTGTTACTTTTAAAGGATAGTTGGGCCATATATAGAATTCTTGGTTAGTGATGTTTTTATTTCAGCACTTTGAATATGTCATTTTACTGCCTTCTGGAATTTATGGATTTTGATGAGAAGTCAGTTGTTAATCCTATTAAGGAAACTTTGTAGGTGATAAGTCATGTTTCTTTTGCTGATTTTAAGATTCTCCTTGTTTTTTAGTTATATCAATTTGACTATAATGTCCCTGGATGCGGATTCCTTTGAATTATTCTTCCTGGAATTAATTAAATTTCTTGGAAAATGTACATTAATATTTTTAAATCAAATTTGGAAAACTTTTGACCATTATATTTTCAGTAATTCTTTCCATTCTTTTCTCTCTCTTTTTTCCTTCTAGTTCTACCATTATGCTGGGTTCCTTTCATTTTTCTTTGTTCTTTTTTCTTTCTTTCCTCAGACTGGATGATCTGAATTTGCCTGTCTTCTACTTTACTGATTCTTCCTTCTACCACTTCATATATGTCGTTGGGCACCTCTACTGAACATTTTTTTCAGCAAATTTATTTGTTAAGGCCTTACCTATCAATAATTATTTTTTAAATTTTTTAAATAGTTTAAATAGTTTATTGTCCAGTTGATTTTCATATAACACCCAGTGCTCATCCCTACCCCCATCATCTATTGAACTTTTAATTTCATTTATTTTTCTTTTCAACTCCATAATTTTTTAACAACAACTTATTTATTCATTGATATTCTCTATTTTGTGAGACATTGTTTGCATAAGTTATTTTAATTCCTTTGGCATGATTTCCTTTAGCTCCTTGAATACGTCTAAAATAACTAATTTAAAGTCTTAGGCTAGAAATCCAATGTTTGGGCTTCCTTTGGAATAGTTGTCTATTGACTGCTTTCACATTTCTTATATATAAGCTACACTTGTCTGTTTCTTGTTTTGTCTCTTAATTTTGTGCTCAAAACTACACATTTTAAATAATATGATATGGTAACTCTGGAAATTAAATACTTCCTTCCTCAGGGTTTGTTATTATTGCTGTTTGTTTAGTGACCCCTGGACTAACTTTTTAATGTCTGTACTCTTTGTCATGTGTGGTCACTGAAGTCTGCTCATTTTGCTTAATAGATAAACACTTCCTTAATCTCCTCAAACAAATGAGTTATCTGGTCTTTGCTGAGGGATTTTGTCTGTTGGAGTCTATGTTAAACCCTCCAGCAGTCAGTTTACAACTCAGCCTTAACATTCAGATTCAGCTAGGAAGTACCTCAAAATCAAGATAAAGATCTTTTATCAGGTCTTCCCTTAGCATGCCCATACCTCTGGGCTCCTGCATGGTCTTCTAGATTCCTAGAGGTATTTCAGGGCTATACAAAGTCTTCTAAGAACATACTTTCAAGTTTTTTAGGCAGTCTGTTAGTCATATATGCTGACAATGCCACCACAGGCAGTTGCAATGTTGAATTGTAACTGTTTGTATTAAGAGCCTTACCCATAGGGTATTTGTTAAAAACAAAATGAGCTCTGAATGAGGTGAAATAAAGATCAGACCTGAGAATAGAGCTTTTCAGTATAATAGCTGCCAGATGTGTCAAACAGTGAAAATTTTCTGGGGATGAGCCTTTTAGAGATCTTCAAGTTAATTGTGGCTCCTCTAGTAGCTTCTATGTTGCTGGTGTTCATAGCTACTATAGTTTTTAGTTGGTTGTCTAAGATACCATGGTACTGGGAAAATATGATGGGATTAGGGTAAGTTAAAATGTCACAAGGCTTGCTGTTCTTACCAATATTCTGTCCTTTTCTTGTATGACTACTCCTCAGATCACTGCATGTCTTTAGTTAATTTTCAGAATTCTGAATATGCTGATTTTGGCAGTTTTTGCCAATGTCTTCATTGGTTTATGGAGGAGCAGTTATTCAGAGGTTCTTATTCTGCCATTCTAGAAGTCACCTCCTTAAGAAAGTCTTCTGAACCTACTGAAGCTTCATTCTTCTGTAAAATGAGAATGATAATACCTACCTCCTAAAAATAATTGTAAGTATTTAATAAGGGTAATGTGAATAAAGACTCACAGAAACCCTGGCACATCATAGGCATATTACCTTTGCTACTCCCTTTTTTATTTCCTCAGTTGAGAAATCTAGAGAGTGATAACACAATTGACTTATGATGACCTAACATCATACTTTTGTCTAGAAACTTCTTCCTTCCTATATTAGAAATGTATCCACCAGTGACAAATGATAGACACTTGATTCAAACTTATTAAAGTCATAGTAAAGTAAGGGGAAGGATATATTACTTCACATGTCTGAAAACTTCATTAGTATACTGACTTTAGGAACTACTGCTGTTAAAACTCACTCACGTGATGTCATTTTTCTGAAACAACCTTTCTGTTTTTGTTGTTCCCACATTCATGCAGACATACATAACACGATTAGTGTTCTCAGGCCTCAGTAGAACTCAATTCAGGAAGAGGGACAGGAGAGGGGAGTGAGAAGTCCCTCAAACTGTGTTCCAAGTCAGCTGGACCATCCAAGTCAGTGGAAACTCCTGTCCCACTGTGTTGGGACACCCCATTCTATCCTCATCTCTGAAGCCTTTGTGGACTTCTAGGCTTCCTAGGAAGTAGTTTAAGATTCACAGTTTCTCAAGCCCTCACAATTTGTCCCAGTCACTGTAATAGACTTGGAAAAGTATCACTTGGTGCCTGGTAAGTAGGTAATTTAAAAAATCTTTGATTTTTTTATTGTATTTTCTGTATTTTACTTTTATGAACTCAGGCTTTCTTGAACCAATCTGTGGCTCTATTGAGTTTCTGAAGTGCTTGCACTTTAAAACTCAGTAGTCCATACTGTGTGCTTCTCAGTTGTGGAAGGAAGGAAGGGAGCTTCCTTTACTATGACTTGAACTACTCCTATTTCTCAAGGGAAAAATTAACAGTGATCTTGAATAAGAGGTTTACTGTGCTGTTTACTGAATAATCAGAATTTCTTCTTGCTTGTTGCTTAAGGAGTGGGGAAGAAAACAAAAACGAGACCAAGGAGAACCTTGTTATCTCCTTTCATCTCCTAAGTTTGTTTTGAACACTTCCTTCTAAAAACAACTCAACTCTACCTTTGTGAGAGAGTAGCCAGGAAGAACATGGTGATGTCAAGTTTGCAGTGAATGATGAAGGAAGGAATATATAATGCCTATAACTGCATCAAGTATTTAATTATTAATCCTTTCAAAAAATAATTTAGGGGTACCTGGGTGGCTCAGTTAAATGTCTGACTCTTGGTTTCGGCAAAGGTCATGATCTCATGGTTCATGAGATAGAGTTCTATGTGGGCCTCTGTGCTAATTGCATGAAATCTGCTTGTGATTCTCTCTCTGTCCCTCCCTTGAACATGGATGGACACATTCATTCTCTCTCTCTCTCTCTCTCTCTCTCACTCAAAATAAATAAAAATTTAAAAGTATTTAGAGTAACTGCCATAAACATGGATCACAGAGATCCACAAATCAAGGGACACTCTCCAATGAAAGGAAAGTAGATTGAAACTGGCATGGTGGCAAGATAAAATTAAAGCAAGGGGCTACTAATCAGAAGGCCTAGATCTATTTACTCTGTGGATTTTCAGGCCCAGAGAGGTAAATGTGTTTACAGGTTTCTACATCTTTAAAGTGAGGGCTCACTTTAAACTAACTCTGAATTTCTTCCTAGCTTTGACACTCAGTGATCTGAGGTACAATGTCTACTCCCAAAAACTTCTTTTGAGTGATTTCCATGTCCTCAGTGACATCTAATGAGTGACCAAGTGACTACCTGGGATGGGGCATACAGGGAAGGTGACTAAAATTTGGCACTCACTTTTTTTTTCTTTAAATCCTCACATCCTTGTAATATAGTGGTATTACCTCATTTCTTACATAAGAAATTCTGTGTCAGAAAGGTTTAGCCAGATTTCGTTTATGAGTGGAATCATACAGTATCTAATGGTTGCCAAAGAAGAGGGTATGGGGATGTGCAAAATGAGTGAAGGGTACTCCAGTTTTGGAATAAACAGATCATGGGAATAAAAGCCACAGCATAGGGAAATAGAATCAATGGTATTGTAATAATGATGTAATGGGACAGATGGTTGTTATGCTTGTGGTAAACATAGAATAAGGTAAAACCTTGTCATATCTCTAAGTTTGTCACCTGAAACTAATGTAACATTGTGTGTCAATTATACTAAAAAAAGAAAAATGTAACCAGGCACCAATAACTCTGAGACTACCCCAAATAAAAATAAGTATATTCCAATGGAACAGAATTCAGTAATCAAAATTTCTTTCCTTTTTAAATTATTTTTTATTTTATTACATTTTAAATGTTTATTTTAGAGGAAGAGCAGAGAAGAAGGTTGGTGGGGGCGGGGGGGAGAGACAGAGAGAGACAGAGAGAGAGGATTCCAAGCAAGCTCCACGCTCAGCCTGGAGCCCAACAGAGGGCTGGATCCCATGATCCTGGAATTATGACCTGAGCTAAAATCAAGAGTCAGATACTCAACCACCTGAGCCACCCAAGTGCCCCAAGTAGTCAAAGTTTCTTAGAAAAGGTATCAGAATGAATCAAAATAAAACAAAAATCATTCTGGACAGATCAACAGTACTTAATGTTTTCAAAGAAAATAATGTACAGACTCAAAACATGTTGACAAACAATAGTGGAAATATAATGAGGATGAAAAAGAGAAGTAGAATGACTACCTTACTTCTTGCCAACTATTACAGATAATGCCTCCAGTGGATTAACTCCTTTATCTCTACCTTACAAAAAGTCCTATGAAGTTGGTGCTTTTATTGACCCCATTTGCAGGTGAAGAAACTGAGGATTAGAATTGCATAAATGAAATGTCCAGTTTGTACAATGGATGATGGAGCTGAGTCAACTCCAAAGTGTCTGACTCTGAAATATGTATACTTTGCCACACAGCTGTACTATATGAAAGCATGCTTATATTGATGTAGAATCAAGAAATGCTTCATTAGAGAAGGTGATATTTGAGTTGTTGTTGAAGTATGAATAGGATTTTGTCTGGACAAAATGAGACAGGACTGCCATCTGAAGGAGAAGCATAAGCTAAAATATGGAAAGGTATTTCTAGGAGATGTCTTTGTGGTCTTCATAGGAGCAATGAGTGTATGAGGAATGAATAGGTGTCAAAGGCTAAAAGATAAATTGGACCTTGGTATTAAGCAGTCTTTAATAGGCTAAAATGTTTGAACATTTTCCTATGGGTATTGGGAGGTGATTGAAAGTCTATGATGACAGCTGTGATGTGTTCTGATCTATGTTTGGAGAAGACTCTGACTGAAAGATAATAATTCTGACCTTTCTCTGCTTGTGTTCCCAGCCCAGTGGGGCTTCTGGTTAGTGCCAGTAATCTCTGTGTGAGAAATCCAAACACTGGCATGTTTTCCAGTTTGACTGGACATCTGAGGTTTTGACCTATACTGATAGTAGGAGAGCTTGCATAGAAGTTTGCTACACCAGCCTATGATCACTAATTTATTTTTTTTTTAATAGTTTATTGTCAAATTAGTTTCCACATAACANCCCCTCCTCTTGATCACTAATTTATTTATAGACTCATTCACCTGTTGTTTCACTGACTTGCTCTTTTATATGATTATTTGTTCATAAATATTTATTGAGCAATCTTTCCTATGCCACGTGCCATTCTTTGTATTGGGAATTCAAAATTGAATGAAATACAGTCCCTGCTTTCTGATGTGCCATTGTTTCATAGCAGAGCTAGACATTTCATTTAATAATTGCAACATAATGGGCTAAGTACAGTTAGAGAAGTGTGTAAAGAGTTTAACCAGTAGAAATAATCATATCAAGGCATATGATATCACTGAGAAGTTTCTCCAAAAATGGAAAGTAAGCATGGAAGGAATATGCTCCAAAATCCCTACATGGGAAAGTCACAAATGTTTGATAAACAAAATTTCAACCAGGGAAAATGCCTCATATGAGAGAAATTATTTAAACAGTCCACATTGATGAGTAGCATCAGTAGAAGCTTAATAAAGATTATCTTTCTTGAATGTAATATCCTATGCAAAATAAAATTAATGCAGCTGAAATGGACTCAACTAGCACTCTTGTGGTAGCTTGGGTAGATAGCATCTTTTTGGAATCTTCAAAATTAGCATTGTAATTGTTCATATAAAATACCTGCTTGGCATGAGGTGCTATACTAATTTAAATGTATACCACAGGGGTGCCTGGGTGGCTCAGTTGTTAAGCGTCCAACTTCGGCTCAGGTTATGATCTCATGGTTTGTGAGTTTGAGCCTTACGTTGGGCTCTGTGCTGACAGCCAGCTCAGAGCCTGGAGCCTGTTTCAGATTCTGTCTCCCTCTCTCTCTGACCCTCCCCTGTTCATGATGTCTGTCTGTTTCCCTGTCTCTCAGAAATAAATAAAAAATTAAAAAATAAAATAAATTTACACCACAGTATGGGAACTCTTCCAAAGTAGATATCATGGCTGCCTGTCAGTCATAATAGCCTTACTATGGTGCCTCTCTAGGACAAACATTACATTTTAAACTGCTTTTGTTGGAGGCTGTATCTATCCACTTCTTTTATCCTCACCTCCAAATAGTTCCATAATCACATATACAACTTACTTGATGGTTAGATCAGAAAATGTTTATTGCAGTGATCCATCTCTTTCACTTCCTTTTCCTGATGCTTCTGGAAGCTGCAGAATCTGTTGTTCAATTAACTAAAGGTCAGAGAGCTGTCAGCTTTTTCTCTCACTGCTCCCTTACTGTCAGTTCAGTGACAGTGAGAGGAGCAGAAGCCTCCAAAATGGGCAAGGACCACCAGAAATAGTCTCTGTTGAGTGGTATGTGGCCATATTTCTGCATAGACATCAGATCCATGTGACTCACTAAGTCCTCAGGCATGTGCTTGGTCACACTTTCCCATTAAGGCTTGTAGAGGACCAGAGATGAGTTGATAAAATAGGATGCCAAAGGCTTCACATTTAATCACTAAAGCAGCAACTGAGGTTAGCCTAGAAAATAGAAGCCCCCACCAAAAATTCGAGGCTCTTGGCTCTATTTCCATCTCTCTGACCTTGGTGAGACCAGCATCAGCTGCTTCAGGTCTTTGTACTCCAAGTTAATCCTCAAAGGAGTTAATTTACTCATTCATTCATTCATTCATTCACTTATCAGGTGGGATTGATGTTTTGTAAAGCTAATTATCTGCCTTTGGAATTATTTGCAATTCATTCATTTAACAAAGATGGCAAGCACCTCTAAATTTTTTTGGAAATTTGCCTTACAGTAAATATTTTAGGCTATGTAGCCATATAATTACTGTTACAACTATTCAAATACTTTCCAATGTAAGGCAGCTATAGACAATATATAAACAAATGAGTGTGGCTGTGTACCAATAAAACTTTACTTCTAAAAACAGGAGGAAGGCCACATTTGACCCATGTGCTCTAGTTTATAGACTCCTGAATGAGGCCTTCCTGGAATTGATGCAAATAAGAGGTATTTCAGAAAATACCTAGTTATAGTTGGTATGAGTGGCTTGCTTAGAAACCTCCAGATTCTGGGGGCGCCTGGGTGGCTGAGTCGGTTAAGCGTCCGACTTTCGCTTAGGTCATGATCTCGCGGTTCGTGGGTTCGGGCCCCGCGTCGGGCTCTGTGCTGACTGCCAGCTCAGAGCCTGGAGCCTGTTTCAGTCTGTGACTCCCTCTCTCTCTGACCCTCCCCTGCTCACGCTGTCTCTCTCTCTCTCTCCTAGAAATAAATAAAAAATATTAAAAAAAAAAAAAAAAAAAGAAACCTCCAGATTCTGGAGATGTTCTCCATAACAAAGTAAAAGTACTCTTAAATAAGGGTGGGGATGAATTTTAGCCCTAGGGCTGCCTCTTGCTAATTGTGACCAAGGATAATTAATCAATTAACCTCTCTCCTAGGCTTCTTTTTCCTGGTCTCAGAGACTAGCAAGGAACTGCTCAAGGAATGAACATGATACGAGATATTTAAACCCTATTTAAGGGGTAAACGAGCAGAGAAGTTTGGTGAAAGTCAATGGGTAATGCATGATCACTGAGATAGAAATCAGATCTACTAAAGGCTTTACTTACTGCTGATGTGTACAAGATAAAACTGATGTGTCTGTTTCTCAGAGAAAGAGCCTGTCTCTGTTGAAAGCACAAATCATGAGAAATGCTCTTCAGCAAGCAAGGGAGCTAGAGAAAACTTGAGATTACAAATTGGCTCCAGAACTAAGATCTTTTTTGTAGGTTCAATGGGAAAGTGTAATAAGAAAAACTCCTGTAATCATAGCACTCGTTTATTTGAAAAGGGCCTTGGCAATTATCAAAATAGTCATTCCTGCATCAGGAAGAAACTGTTCATTGGGTGTCACTTGAGTGACTTTCTGGCAAATGTCCTGTCAAACCATCCATCACCAAGATCATGTTTTCTATATTTGACTGCTCTCTGCTTTGTGAATAATACGTGGTTGGAACTAGTCCAAATAAGGAAAGCAGACAAATTGACCAATTTGTATATTGATCAATCAACAAAAATGTTGAGCATTAAAGTAGGTTCTCTGGGAAATGTAGAGTTATTGGGGAAAGGACTTACTGAATGTCAGAATACATGCACACAATAATTCATGGTTGCCAAATGAAAGATGTGAATGCTCATTTCTAGCCAAGATTAGAGGAGGAAGAGTTGACTTTTGCAGGTGGGTGGGAAAAGTTAGAGGACAACATGGAAAATTATTGTCTGCAAGATAGAAAGGCAGTATATGAGGTCTGGAAAAGAGAAAAACATGTTGAGAATACCCAGAGAACAGACCAGTGGTTGAAGGAGTGAAATGGGAAATAATTCTGGGAAAGTAGGTTAGGTTACGTTGGAAAGGACCCCACATTACACCATGGAAGGCTTGTAGATTTTTTCCTTACAGTGACAAAGTAGGTACTATAAATGAGTGAAGCAAACTGAGGAGGAAAAGAGAAAGCAAGGAAGAGAAAGTGAGCTAGAAACAGATCAGCAAGGACACTGCTCTCACTGATAATGGACAGATGGAATTCAGTTCTAGGGTATTTTGTGCTCCATGGATGTGGACTCAGTGTTGCTCATCATGTAATCATTCAGAAACAGAAGATCTGTGGCTTTAAGTGAAATATTCTACATTTCAAGAGTGACCAATGAATCATTTCTTAACCACTGTATGAAACAAGACACCAAGGACAAAATCCCAAATGTTTAAGGGTATGACTTGCTGGCTGCATATTTGTAGCCTCTAGGTTACCCAAAAAGCCTGGGGAGCGTTTGACAGTTTGGAGTTTGGGAAGGACAGCACCTAGAAGGGACTGATTGGGAGAGATTCAAGAGCTGGTGTGAGACTATCAAGGTAGTCCATGTGGGAGCAGATCATATGAAGTGAAAAGGGAAAAAAGGGGGGTAGATGGGGCACAATGCATGCCACAAAGTATGATAAGATTGGATCTTTCTCAGAGATCCAAGAGCTACCTGGTGTTCTGTTTTTCCCCCATTGAAAGGGCCTGCCAGTGTTATTCTTTGTGTGACACTTTCTCAGTTGACCTTTCTTTGAGCTGCTTTTATGTTTTAATTGCTCTGCTATTATTTTATTTCCCAGTTCAATACTTTTATTCTTCTCTCAGGTAAACTTGAGTGCATGGCCAGGTGAAGGTTGTAATCTTTAAACTTGTCAAATAGGAACTCATTTTACAGCCCATTTTTGATGTGGCTTTTCCCCCCTACATTTCAAGTTAAGGAAGATCAAGGCTTGCAGCTAAATCACTTTAGAGATAAACGAGTTATAGAAAAATGTACTTTTGATGAAGAAGCATATTCTCCTTATATTTTCTTCTTAAGTCATTGCTCTTGTCTTTGAAGAAGATTTCCCTAACCACCACATTACATTAGTGTAATAATCCTTTTTTACACTATTATTTTTCCTTTTTGTTTCTCTGAAAGTTTCCAGGGTATAGTTTTCTTTCAAAATACAGAGACTGATTTGTTTGTTATGATTAAAGAAGGTATGCTCATTAAGATAATGTTATTTCCAAAAAGTACAGAGCAGAATTTAAATATTCTTACTTGTCTTATGTGTGTTTTAAATGATGTCTTCTGTATATTGTTCCAAAACGTGAATTTTCATATTTAATAAACATACATGCACATATATTGAAATAATAATATATATTATGTATTTCAGTAAGTATAAAATTACATTGGCATTTTTAATGGATGCATAATATTCTATTCAGTTTATCTATGCATATCTATAACATGCTTACTTTATTGCCTTCTTCATAGCTATTTAGGTGGTTCCCAAATTTTCAGTAGTCTGAGTGAAGTAGGCATCCTTTATGTTCATTCTTATTTCTTTATACAGTAATTTCCTCAATATATGGAATTAAAATGGTTGCATTGAAAGATATATTTTTTAAGGATATTTGATAAATTTTCCTCATAAATAATCACTTTTATCTCCAGTAGCACATGGGAATGTAGGCTTCTTTTCCCTTCCCTCCAACCATGAATATTAGCAATTGTTACAATGTTTAAACCTCTGAGAGAGAAACAAATTTCTATAAAATATTAAATTGTTGTATCTCATTTTGGAATTACATAGTGACATAAAAATCTTTGAAAAATTTTTTCCCACCTACCCTATTAGATTATATATACATAAGAAATTATTATTTGCATTTATAACTATCATCTCTATTATGGACTCTCATCTTTGTCTTCGCATGATTATATATACTTAATAAATTATTTGCATTTATAACTATCATCTATCTTCATTTCTAGTCTTACACACCTCCTCAAAATAATTTAAGAAACCATAATATTTTAAAAATAAGTAATTGACATGCTTTTTCATCTTTAAAGTAGCATCTATTGATAGCCTACTCTGTGTTAATTCTTTATTCCTGTTGGGAAAAGCCTCTGTATATCCTACAGATAAAATAGATGTTGAACAAATAAAGGCAGTGTAGAACTGCACTTTCCAAAATAGCAGCCACTAGCCACATGTGTCTACTGAACATTTGGATACTAGCTAATCTGAATTGACATTTGCTTTAAGAACTACACAGTGACTTTGTAGATGTAGGAAAAAAATCTCACAAGTAATTTTGTATTGATTGCATTTTGATTGTATTGATTGTATTGTGTAGATATTAGACTAAATGAAATAGGTTAATTAATTTCACCTTTTTTTACTCTTATAATGTGGCCATTAGAAAATTAAAAATAACATGAGGATCACTTTTGTAACTTATGTTATATTTCTATTGGACAGTGCTGCTGTAGATATTTTTACAATGTAAATATTAAGACCGTAAGAGGCCAACCTGAAGAGTCCTGTCAGATGGTCTTCAGGTCAGAATTTGATCATTCTTTTGCAACAAGAAAGCAAGCAAAGTACCCAAATACCCATTGTCATACTGGCTGATGTTTGCCTTGTCTTTCATCTGAGGGAGGCTTGATGAAAGGAAATAGCTTCAACCAGAATAGTTTATAGCCCCTTTGGAAAGAAGCTTAAATTGAAAAGGAAGAGATAAATTGAAATAGCTCTGACTTTGAACAGCTGCTCATGTCACCTCAAAGCCACGGTCACTGTGTGATCTGTTGGCTGGCTGTAGAAAAAGGGTGAATCACTGGTCTCCTCAAAACTTTGGGCATTGAAAAATCCCAAAGGCAGCAGAGAATTGATGAAAGAAAACTTAGCTTGAGCTGCAAGGAAGGAGTTTCCTCTGGGCCCCTGGTCCTTTCTTCTATGGGGACAGAGGAAAGAGAAGGGCTGTTCACACAGGTTTCTGATTATCATCTTTAGTAATCATGTTTCTTTAGTGGGAATGTGGCTTCCTTCCCATTAAAATGAACAATTCCAGCACTTTGCAGTTGACTTCCTCATTTTGTAGATGAGGTAAATGATTTAGAGTGATGAAATGAATATCCCAGCGTCTTAGAGCAATTATTTGTTGGAACAGAATTCATATTCAAGTCTTCACATTTATGATACAAATCTCTTTTCTATCAGCCTGCAACCTCTCAACACAATCCTTTTAAGACTGAAATATCTTAGCTTCCCCCCCCCCAACAAAGTTTTCAATTCTATTTTCTCCTAAAATGAGCTTACCCAGTTGGCTCTAGAAAAGCCTGTTCTCATCAGATATTTTGAACTCAAGTTCTCTTTCTCATCTAAGCTTTTGTCCACAATAATTAACATTTGGACTTATATTATTATCTATTTTCTGTATTGATGTATGCATTGGGAGTGGCAGGGGATAGCTTGAGCTCATCAGAATTAGACAGGATCCCAAGAACCACTCACAATTTACATATTAGAAGACAACAGTCAGATACTTACACACCACACATCCAGTCCTTGCAAAATATGTGAACTATGTGGCTGCCTACAGAGTATTTCTAGAAGAAATGAGAAAAAGATACTTGCCTCACATATCTTCTCTAGTAATACTGCATTTAGGGGGAAAAAAACCTACTAAAATGAAAGGACCAATGAAGAGTTACTCTCTTGGCCATAACATCTTCTGTATAGATTCTTCCTT
Source organism: Crocuta crocuta (assembly GCF_008692635.1). Classification (NCBI taxonomy): domain Eukaryota; kingdom Metazoa; phylum Chordata; class Mammalia; order Carnivora; family Hyaenidae; genus Crocuta; species Crocuta crocuta. The sequence goes on from NW_027530642.1 coordinate 986,745, forward strand.
CCCCACATGTAGTGAATTTCTTCATTTTTCTATCCATCTACACACCTACCAAATATGCATTGACTTTCATTCTTCTTGCTAATCTAGGAGAAACATATGCATAAGACAAGGTCTTACTGTCAAGAATTTTACAGTAGGGTTATTGTTTTCATATTAGGAGAATCAGAATTCTGAGGGAAAATAGTGAATGTTGGGCTCTGGCAAAGTGGCTGGGATGGAATACTGTCTTCTTATGAAGACTTTGGCCATTTATAGGGAGGCATGTGACCTGAGAGTCCTGGTAGGGATGACAAATGGATACCAGAGATGGGAGGAAAGCAGAAATGACACACAGGTATAGGATAGCAAACTTCATTTCTTCCTACTTTCATTATGGTAGTCCCATGAAAGAAGAATTACAAATTTGGATTATGCAATTCTTAGAGATTCTTGGGAAACTTTGTCTTGGGTTAGATGAGATATTTTGACAAAAATAAATGATTTTGTTCTCTCCTCAATTTGCATTTTCTTTGAAACCTAGAAACAGTAGGCGTAGCAAGCTCTGGATTAGGGAAACAAAGTCCCTTCATCTCTCAGTAAATAGCCATTTCCTAAACAAGTCTGATTCTTTCCCCAGATGCTTGGAATTTGCAAGCCTGGTGATTCTATTTCTAGGATTATTCATAATGGGCCTCTCTTTCCTCATTTCCTCCTCCTTTCTTTCTCCTCCCTTCTGAATATACTGCTGCAACTATGTTGCTCTAGTCTCAATCTCAAAAGAAGCTGATGCAATAGCAGAAAAAAACTACCACTGCATAATAAGGCTTAGCTAAAAATGATGCTCTTCTAGAAACTGTGCAGTCCATTACTTGGAGAATTTTTACTGACACTTGGTTAGGAACAGTGAGGAATACAGAAGAAGATTAAGTGTTCATATCCTGAAGTTGCACATACTTGTTGTATACAAACAGCTATGAACACAGTTGCTTGAGGTTGGAAGTCATGAAGACTTGGATGTGATTCTTAGTTAAACCGTATGATTTTGAATCAGTAGCTCTACCATTTCAGGTCTCTTTCTCTACTTTTAAACACGAACTTAGTTCCTTTTTGTATTGATAATCTCTTATCTAATTACATAATAATATGAAGTGCCATATACTGAGTCCTCAAAATGAAGCAGAAGCTATGCTAATAATAGAAATCAGAATTCTCTGATTTAATTCTTATAGCTGGTCTGTGAGGTTAGGTACTGTTGTTATCCTCATGTTATAAATAAGGAAACTGAGGAATACTGGCCCTAAGTTATGCAACCATTAAGAAGTATACCTAGTTTGAACTAAGGCAGTTGGGCTCTAAAGCTTAAGTGTAGGTCACTAATTTCTTTCTACACAAACAGTTGCTTGACTGCATGCTAAAGATGTACCAAGATTTACCAGACAGATAATCGTATCAAACTCAGAAGAAGTTGTCTAGAGTTCTCCAACTTGGGAGTTTTATAATGTAAACTTTGGATTTGGGGGGCTATTTCTACAGGCAAGCAAGATAAGTGCCAATTTTTCAAATTTGGTGTGCCAAATGTAAAGGGGTGAACAGGATAAGTGAGAGAGTATAAAGATTATTTTGGCTTGCTGGAAGAATCCTTGGATAGATGAACTGAGTAGGTGATAACACTGGCTAATGGATGACCTCAAATTTCAGGCTCAGTAAATAGAAATAAATTCACTGGTTCAACAGACACTGACATAAACAACACATAGTATTTCCATGGGTACTTAGCCTAACATAGAATGAGCATTCCCTCTGGGTTTGGATTGTTGCTCTGCTAATTGCTAGTTCTGGGCCTTGAGTTTATCATCTCTAACCTTTGGTTCTTCACCTGTGGAATGGGAATAATGATACATATTACATAGTTTTGTGAGAATTCAGTGTTAAGTGTTCAAAATAATATAGTTAGCTGAGGAAATAATATGTTCAGTATATACTAACACCATTATTGCTTATATTAAAAGAGATATATAAAGTGTCTGATATAATGCCTAGCACTTTGTATGCACTATGTGAATGTCAATTCTGTTGTTACTTCTATCATAAGACACTGCCTCAAATTGCTGGTAGAAAATACAGGCATTAACTAAAATACAGTGTATTTATTATGGAGTTATTACAAGGTACACAGTAATCACAGATCAAGAGATATCAAAGTCAGCCAAGAGAATGTGGATGATCAGGGAATACTTGGGGGGTGGTTAAGTAATATTTGGGGGGTATTTTGACAGAAAGCCCAAACAGGAAGATGTTAGAGATTAAGGAGCACTAACTGAACACAAACTAGGAATGCACTGCTAGACACACAGGGCAAGGGGCACTGGTAGGAGTTGAGGGTGGATAGGTGTGCAGCAACCAGATCACATTGGACCTTATAAACCATATGAGGCAATTTAGGATTTCATCCAGAATGTAACAGAATAGCATCTGACTGACATGATCATGAAAAGACTTTGGAAATGTCAAATGCCCAAAGGAAGGGAGCTGCTTTTTGCATTTTTAAAAAATTCCAATTGAAGGCATCAGTCCTCCAAATCTAGATGGCAAGACTCCTGACTGCAGTGGGGAATTAATGGTAACAATCTTCATTCTGAATTCTGTTCTCTCTCCAATGGAAGATGGCAGTCTTTGGCTTGGATCAAAGGAGGCAGAGTTACATGGGAATAGTATGTCACATTGGTGGCGAAAAATACAGCTTGACGCACAAAAAGATTGGTTCCAACTGTCAGCAAGATACTTTCAAAAGGTCAGACTCGGAAGTCACAGAATATACTGCTTACCTTGTTGAAAAAGTTGATACACATTAAAATTGAATGATGATATGGAACAATACAGGCTTTGGGACTATATTGACTTGGTAGACATGCTACATTCTTATATTTTTTTCTCCCTCTTGCTGCATAACTTCAGACAATTTACTCCATCTCTCTGAGACTTTTTCCTACTTGAAAATCGGAGATTAGCAATGCCTCCTTCAAAACTTATGGCAAAGAGCAAAAGAGACGTTGTCTTTGAAAGCACTCAGTACAGTGCTCATTATTCATAGAACTTTACTGAGTGCCTTCTGTGTTCCAGACACTAGCATGAACAATGGCCAGGAATAGAACAAGTGCACTTGAAGCTTACATTCAGTGGGGAAACAGAAAAAACAAAACAAAACAAAAAACAGTAATGAATAAACAAATAAAAAAGGTATTTTCTGGCAGTGATGAATGCTATAAAGATAAGAACAGTGAGGTAAGGCTGGCTACTTTGGAGAGAGTGCTAATTTTGTAGGATGGTAAGGTGTGTTCTCTTGGATAAAGTGACACTGAAGTTGAAATGTGAATTAGAAACAAAGCCTCATCTGCAATGATCTGGGAACATGCTCTCCAGACAAAGGGAAGGACACTTCCAAAGGCAGACAAAAGGCTAGGCTCCTGGAATGGAATACATGAGGAGGAAAACAGTGCATAAGGTTGGAATAATAGTCAGTAGCCTTCTGAAAATAAGTGTCCTGCTAGCAGAGCAAGACAGAGCTGTTAGAGAGATGATGCAGTTAGAAGACCAACATCCTCCAAAGCAGCCCTCTTCCTGTGTATGGTTACCCCCCTACATGATGCTGCCAAGTGAGCATTTAAGAGCTGCTTGGACATCTGGACTACATAGATAATTTTGTTGTATCCTTTAACCCAGAAGTTCTCAAAAGCAGTAGTTTAGATCTTCAATCATTTTTAATCTCTCAGTTTGTGGTATATGTTCACTTTTGAAGATAAAAATTGTACAATAGAATCATACAGCTTACAAGCTAATGGTAAAGAGGGATAAGTGCACATAAAAGAGTCACTATAGCAGTTACAGAAGTTCTCTGAGAGTACAGAAGACAGATAAAATCTAAATGTGTGGTCTGGGGAGGCTTCATGGAGGAAGTTGCAAGTCAAATGTTGTGGGTCTCCAAAAGTTGGAGTGTGGTTTTCTTACCTCTGTTTTTATTTGCTTATACATTTTTACCAGTATAAATGTATTCAGATTCCTTCTGACTCATTTCTTTCTTCCTCTTTTTTTTTTTTTACAATTATCTGAAATAATATTTCTTAATTTGCCCCAATTCAGAATTAGGTATGTCCATGTCTTCTATTTTACCATTCTGGTTTATATTTCTATTATAACCTCCCTTGAGGTGGCATGATTTCATCTACAATAGTAAGTATTAATTCCAAACATTTTCAGTAAACATTGAGATTTGTAGCTATATTAGAACCCAGGATCTTCTAGCCTCTTTTTTCATTTATACCCCAAAATTACATGATCAGCCTCACTAAGGGAAAAGACAAAAAGAGAAAGTTTTCTCATCGTGCAAAGCACAGTCAACCGATTCCTGTTTTTGTCTTCCACATATATGTATTTATTTTGTATTTAATAGATACAAGGCTTGATACGAAGGAATCAGACTTTCAACATAAAGTATATTATCATGGGGAGGGAGGAGGTGAAGCAAAGGGTATACTATGGAAAAAATAGCATGGCCATTTCTGGGTTGCTTGAGAAACTTAACGGGGCCTCTATCAGGCTGTGTTCTGGGTAGAGAGGTCATTTCCCAGGAAACAGATCTGCAAACAGGTACTAGCTCCCAAATATCTAGAGAAAGGTTCTTCTCTTTATTCACTTATAGACTGAGTGGTTACAATTATTTGTACTGGAGAGGGAGACCAGGATAATTAGATACCCATAGATATATGAATGTTTTAGGCAATCATTACCATAATTCTGGTAATCATTATCATAATTCTGGGTTTTAGCATTTTCTATTACTAAAATAGGTCTTACTTGCAGTTCATCCTCTTACAAACCATTTTCCTCCAAAAGGAAAAAAAAAGATCCTGGGATCTCAACAACTTTTGCAGAAGCCTGTAGGTAAGTGCTTTCATCCCATTTACTAGTCCGTCTACAGCTCACTCATGATGGAGAGTTAATCTTCTGAGATACAGCAGCAACAGTATTTTCTTGGATGTAACTTCTTATTTTTTCTGATGATAACAAAAGTTCATTATACAAAACATGGAAATGTGAGCATAAATAATAGAATACAAATAAATAATATAGCATTAATAATAGAACAGCTATAACTTTAGACTTCTGAAAAATGTACTTGATGAGCTGTATGTTTTTCTATCAATTGTTTATGCTGAGAGCACCTTGTTCCTCATAAACTTTTATTTTTATTTTATTTTTTTAATTTCTAGGAGAAAGAGAGAGAGACAGCGTGAGCAGGGGAGGGTCAGAGAGAGAGGGAGTCACAGACTGAAGCAGGCTCCAGGCTCTGAGCTGGCAGTCAGCACAGAGCCCAACGCGGGGCTCGAACCCACGAACCGCGAGATCATGACCTGAGCGAAAGTTGGATGCTTAACCGACTAAGCCACCCAGGCACCCCCTTCATAAACTTTTAAATCATGCTAGGTGCCTAAATGTCCCATGGTGAGGAAGAGTTGGATATGTCTTATGGTGGTTTCATCATGCTCCAGTTGAATTACTGTGATAGAAACAGTATATGAGTGAGGTTCTGGATAGATTCTGTAGCCCAAGCACCTGAGTTTGAGCCCTGGCTCACAATGACCTTGGTCATTACTTACAGTCTTAGCACCTTGGGTTTCTTTTATCTATAAAATGGAGATCACAATAGTACTGGACAGTTCTTTGTCCAGTGAGTTAATATGTAGAGACTAGAAAGATCCCTGCCACATACACAGTGTTAACAATGCAAGCTATTACTGTATGGGTACATAAACTCTAATGCCTATAGGAGCCACATAGTGCAAATGAGTCAGGTATAAAAAATGAAGCTCTTTTTTGGTCTATCTTTGATTTCCCCATATTGTAGTAAAAGTAAGAAGAGAAAGAACATTTCTGAACTCTGAAGGAAAAAAAAAAGCCCAGTGCAAGCACCATATGTGCAAATAACCTTGACGTATGCTTGGAGAACAATAGGTGTAATAGACCCACGGAAAGGACAAGAGGACCTGGTAGACTATACTCAGCTCTAGATAATTGCTACCAAGAGAAGCTGGAAAACTAGATTCATATGTGGCATTTCTCAGGATTTAAATGTTGGCACCTGGTCAGTCTTTTGAAGGCAAACAGTCTTTTGAAAACATTATGTGATTTAACCAAGGTAGCTTTGGGGTTGCATTTGTTCCACAAGGTTCCAATTTGAGTCCTCTGAAATTTTTGCTAAGTTGTGGATTCTGAATTCTAGCCCAAGAGTCTTGGCTCTGGTTCCTGGACTCCTTCTATGACACCTGGCTGTAATGTCAGACATTTATTGAGCTCTATAACTCTCTCGGGTTGAAGGGACCAAAACCTGTGTCTTTTACCTCTCGCCCCCCTTACCCATTTGAAAGATCATCTGGAGGTTTGCAGTAAGGAATAGCTAATCAGAGGAAATAGCACCCATTTCTTGTTCCTGTCGCTCGCCCACCCGACAATTGCTTTGCCTTAGTTGGGAATTCCAGCCTCTCCCTAATTGCTGTCCACTGACTGATAATGGAAACCCTCTGAGTTTTCCATCTGACTTTTACAATGTCTTCTTGCCACTCATTCTGCTTAATTGCTCCCTCCTGTGGAAACACTAGGCTGTTCCTGCTGCTCATTAGAATGGGGAATAACAAGTCTTTGGGTTTTTTTCCTTGCTCTTATTTGCTAGGGAAGGAGATGATAAATGTTTGGTGCTTTGGGGACTGCTCTCTCAACCACCCTGAGGCAACAACTGCTTATTCAGTCCTAAGGAAAAGAGGCAAGCACTCAAAGAATAGCTTTTTAATAAAGTGGTTTATGATCAGGGAAGGCAAGAGAGGGAAGCAAACTCTCCTTGACCTCTTGGGAATGTCCTTTCACCATGACAAAGAGCAGAGAGAAAGGAGGAGTAGCAGGGGACCAGAGCACAACATTTAGAATCAGCCAAAGGGCTGCCTTGAAGCAGTCAAGTTGGCTATGATAATTCCTACAGCAGCTGGTCAGATAGAATTAAATAGGGAAGTTTTAACAACCCTGTTGCCCTCCAAATCTCAGGCTCTCTGCTTTTCACACACTTCCCCTTGGATTTCTAGAGACAAATCTTATGTAGTCATTCTTCATCCCACTCTCTCTAAAGAGGTTCTGTTCTGTTTGCCTTCCTTTCTTGTAATACTACCCTATATGTACACTTGATTCTTTTTATTTGCCCTCCAGGTTCTTTGTCTGCATGTCGAATTTCCTGTCTGGAAGACACATGTCTTATCTCAACCTATACAAATCCTGGGCTTACGTTAAATTTTGTCTCCACCCAGAAGCCTTTCTGGATTTTCCCAATGCACTGGGATCTACAAGCCTTTAGGGAAAAAAAGGAAATCCTTTTTCTCCTCACCCCATTCATCTATCCTGTACCCAATCCTCACAGGGGAAAATATATATATATACATATATATATATATAGTGTGTGTGTGTGTGTGTAGGTATATTTATATGTGTGTACACACACACAAAATGGCCAAATTCTAGATTATTTATTGGACAATTTTTGCTGAGAATGGAATCATTTTACTTCCAAAGGCAGGTGTCTAGATGTCCCCCTCTCTCTACACTTTGTTTTATTCTTGAGCAAGAGTGATGGATGGAATTGGAGTCTGTCCTCTTAGAAAGGACACAGCCAGTTTCTCAGGATCCCTTCTCTATTGTCTTGAGCCTTTCCTTGCACGTATTGTAGTTGTGGATCTGAGGTGGTAGGTCTGCAGGGTATAGTTTAAGAGTAGGCAGAGGTCCTTAAAGCTCCATTTCAGTGTATGTGTTCCATCCCCAGTCATCAGAGCTACTTTGCCTCATGATTAGATTTCCAAGATCACTAAACAGCAAAGGGATATTTGTTTTACGTTTACTGATGTCCTTGTGCCTTTTTCTACTTTTGAGACTTTGTGGGAGTGGCAGCTGTGCTCCATATATCCTCCTAATACCATCAAAACCCACACATTGTTTCAAACACCACCTACCTCTGAAGAGGCAAAAATCAGCCTGGTGAAGAGAACAGTATTTGAAGCCAACTTCCCTGGATTCAAATCCAAGCTCTGCCATTCTGCTGCTTTGTGGTTTTAAGAATATTATATTTCTTCTCTGTGCTTCAGTTCCCTCCTTACAGTGCTACGATACTCCTAAGATTTTTCCGGGAAATTAATTAAAATAGTATCTCCAAAAAGCTGACAGCTGTGCCTGGAACATAGTAAACAAATACTGAGCAAATGTCAGTCATCTTCATCATCATCTACACCGCCATTGTCATCATTTGTACCCCAAGCATATCACTCCTAATTTCATCACAGTCCTCAAGAGTTTACCATTTCAGGGGTGCCTCGGTGGTTCAGTAGGTTAAGCATCCGACTTTAGCTTAGGTCATGATCTCACGGTTCGTGGGTTCGAGCCTGGCTTCAGACTCGGTGTTGACTGCCAGCTCGGAGCCTGGAGCCTGTCTCAGATTCTGTATCTCCCTCTCCCTCTGACCCTCCCCTGCTCATGCTGTCTCTCTCTCTCTCTCTCTCAAAAATAAATAAAATCATTTGAAAAAATTTAAAGTTTGCCATTTCATAGTACAGATTGCCCATATACATTATTCTCTTCACATTTTCAGCTCTGCCTCAAGGCCGTTTGCTTAGTCACAAAAGGGGTCTGAAGTTTATTATATATGAAGAGTTTATCTTAAGAAAAATAACAGAAGACGAGCTCTGTGCTAACTGCCAGCTCAGAGCCTGGAGCCTGCTTCAGATTCTGTGTCTCCCTCTCTCTCTGACCCTCCCCTGCTCACGCTCTCTCTCTCTCTCTCCTAGAAATAAATAAAACATTTAAAAAAATTTTTTTAAAGAAAAGTAACAGAAGAACAGCCTGTCATTGAAAATGTGCCATGAAAAATCTTGTCACAAACTTTAGAGCTGGAATAAGCCTTAGAGATTATCAGGTTCAAATTCTTTTTATAGATGAGGAAACTAAGTCCCAGAATGGAGAAGAAATCTCTGAGTCCCCCGATCTGCAGAAGAATGAATGAGCAGTGCAGCTCAGCTGTTGGGGCACATTACCAGGGCCCTATGACCCTGCAGTGCGTCCCTGGAGAACATGCAAAATGCTATAATCCTCCAGAGTCTCACAGGACAGTTTAAAAATTAGAAGTGGTAGTTACCTTTACATCCAAGATAAGAAGCAGTGTGTTAATCTAAATGTCTCTCCAAATGGCTATATTTCCAATTTAATAGATGCATTGTTCTCATGTGTTAATTATAGACCAAGTTCCTGTTTTAAAGGATACCTCATAAGGTTTTATAAACAAGTTTAGAGGCCAGTACTCTATGTCTCCCTACTGAGTAGTCTGACTTGTTTATAATGAAAACTACCAGCAGGATTAATGTAATGATGTATACAATATAACAAGTGTAGCAACAGATCATAATCGTTATTTTGCAATTCCCCCAGTCTATGTTCTGACTTCCATTCTTTATTTGCTGGTTAGCTATGTGTCTTCTTACAGCACTCCATCATCACAAAACTAAGTGATTTGCCAGTTACTAAACATTTTTTTAAAGCCTTAAAGTGGGCAACTAATTTGTAACTGAAAGGCTGACCTTAAATTGTTTTTCCATCATTCATTAAACACCAACAATGTTCTTGTAAGTGTCATGGGCTCTTTCCAAGGGCCCAATAACCAGTGGCAATGTCTTTGCAATTTCTAGATAATTATTCACTAATCAGAACTTATCTCACAATCAGTAATTAAAATACCCCTGAAGGTCCGTTCAGAAATCAATTGGCATCGAGCTAATATGGAACATCTCACCAAGAGTAATGAAGTACAGAAAGCACTTAAGCATAGAAGATATTAAACACTGATAAAAATTCTCAAAAAGGCCAAATTTTAGTCCTTGAGAAAATCATCCCCTTTGTGTTCAAGTCTATGTAGCCAACAGAAGACAGATTGTGCACTTACTATGTATAAATACCACACTAGTCTTACTGTATGGGAAGTAATCTTATTTCCCAAGGTGTTTATTACATAGCGGGTTACATATCCTAAAGCAATGCTCCTATAGGATAGAAAGTGAAAAGATCCTCAGGAAATAGATGCAAGGTACATTTATATTCAGAGATAAGAGATGAAATGTAGGATAGTGGTTATGAATACAGGCTTTGGAGCCAGATTAGGAATCAAATCCTGCCTGGACCAGATACTGGTTGGGCATTAATAACTTGTTTAACTCATCAGAGCATCAGTTTCCTCACTGGAAAATAATTACATTGACATTATGGAGGATGTGAGTCAAGTGTCTGGTGCTTCACACACTGGAAGGCTTAGGGAGGTGGTATTTATACTGGTACTTAAAGAATGAGAAAATTTGGATATGCCGAAGTGAGTGGGATATAAGTGCAATTAGAAGAAACTAAGGTAGGGGCGCCTGAGTGGCACAGTTGGCTGAGTGTCTCAGGTCATAATCTCACGGTTTGTGGGCTTGAGCCCCATGTCAGGCTCTGTGCTGAATGCTTGCTCAGAGCCTGGAGCCTGTTTTGGATTCTGTGTCTCCTTCTCTCTCTGCCCCTCCCCCCCCATGCTCGCTCTCACTCTCTCAAAAATAAATAAATGTAAAAAAAAAAAATTAAAAAAGAAGAAACTAAGGCAGGCAGCAGTTCAAGGAACCACAGCATTGAAAGGAGAATAATGTTAGAAATATAGGGCTTACCAAGGGAATTTGTAACGATAAGACTAAAAAAAATCTGGATGAGATAATACAGTGGTATATGGAGACATTCTGTGTAATAAAGAAATTTTCATACCCCTGTCTGAAGGGGGCTCCAAAATATCATATCTTACCATTGTTAAGAATGTGGGCCTATCTTGAATGCTGACAAAAACAGAGGACTGATGGATGTGGGGGGAGGGGGGAATTGGCATGGAGGAGGACACTTGTGGGGATGAGCACTGAGTGTTATGTGGAAACTAATTTGACAATAAACTATTTGTAAAAAAAAAAAAAAAAAAGCTGATAGAATTTGCCTGCCAAAAAAAAAACAAAACAAAAAACAAAAAACCAGTGTGTCTTGGGGGTTGGGATGTTAGGGCACACTTGCGGGCTTTGAAATAAAATGATCTTGTTATATTTGCTAAAAAAAAAAAAAAAAAAAAAGGTGGCCATAA
>NW_027530642.1:997992-1017054 GCF_008692635.1 Crocuta crocuta
TGGGCCTAAAGAACAGTCTGCCTGGGTTTTCACTCTGGTTATACTATTCACTGGCAGGATGATCTCAGGAATTTAGTTTCAGTTCTCCTCATTTATAAGAGTGCTTCATTCATAAAATGCAGTGAATATCAGCACAAATGCTTAACATGGTTATTCTTCTCATTACCTGTGTTTCTGACAATGAGCTTGTTGAGTGAGATGGAGAAAAATCTTCTCTAACCATCACTGAATGATTTATAGCTCCATTGTTGATATTTCTGGGGGCAAGCAGGTGGAAACTCAAAACAAGTCCAAGGTGGGTAGTCTGATAAATATTACTTGCACATGAATGTAGATGACAGCAAACCAGAGTACACCATTCTTCACTCTCACTCCTGGAGCTGGGGTGACCATTGCTTGGACAAGCAGATTCAGGATGAGTGTGAGAAGGAAGAGAACCCATCTCTGGCCTTCTAGTGAAAATTCAGTTCAATTGCATTATAAATATGATTCCAAAATCCCTTAAACCTTGTATTTAGTTTAAAGTAGTTTCATACAATCAGTATCCAGGTTTCAGAGAAAGTGAAATTAAAACTCTCTCTGACAGAATGTTTCCTCATTCTGGATCCTAAGAAATCCCTGAAAAATAATTTTCAAAGCCAATAACCAGCCCACAGTCCCAGATAAACAAACACCCCAACAACAAGCAGCCAAGAGTAGAAGCCGGTAGAAGCAATAGCTGTAGAGTCTGAGTTCCCATGACTTCAGAGAGTAAAGCTATCAATACAGTTTACAAAGCAAGTGGGCTTAGTATTTAATAAATAAAAAAGGCAACCTTAAAGTGTCTAAAAGGAAGAAGAGGGGCACCTGGATGGCTCAGTTGGTTAAGCAACCAACTCTTGATTTTGGCTCAGGTCATGATCCGCAGTTCATGAGTTTGAGCCCCACATTGGGCTCTCTCTCCCCACCTTCCCCTCTTCGTCTCCCTCTCCCTCTCTATCCTTCCCTATTTTCATGTACATTCTCTCTCTCCCTCTCAAAATAAACTTATAAAAAAGAGAAGAGGGACGCCTCTTCGGCTCAGGTCATGATCTCACAGTTTGTGGGTTCCAGCCCCTCATTGGGCTCTGTGCTGACAGCTAGCCTGGAAGCTAGAGCCTGCTTCAGATTCTGTCTCCCTCTCTCTCTCTCTGACCCTCCCCTGCTTTCTCTCTCTCTCTCATAAATAAATTTTTTAAAAAAACATTTAAAAAAAGAGAAGAAACCTTAGTGCTATTGCAGATTTTTTAAATTAAAAAAATGCAAAAATAGAAACTACACCTGAAATTTAAAATCCAGGGGATGAGATTAGCAGCTGATTAGATGCAGTTGAAAAGACAATTAATGATACGTGGATGCGAAGGAATTATCCAGGATGCAGCAGAGAAACACAAAATAATATTGTAACTGATTGTCAAGAGCTATGGAACACAGAAGGAGAAATCTGCTGGAAGTTTTCCTGGAGTTGGAGGAAGGGAGTAAATGGGACAAGGGCAACATTAGAAAAAGTAATGGCTTGAAAAATACATGTAGGCCATATAAAACATCAAATTACAGATTAAGAATACTAGCAAATCTAAAGCTATTAAAAAAATAAATGCATGGATATACCATAATGAACTTACAAAAATAAAGTCGTAAAACTAGCCAGAAAAAAAAATGACAGCTTGACCCCGCCATCCTTCCACCTTCCACCAAACAGCGGTTGTTGAGTCTTGTGCTCTCCTTTCTCTCTGATTCTTTTACTTCTTCTTCCTCTGCTTCTCACAGTAAACATGTGTCATCCACAAAGGAAAGCCCTCTATTCACGTATTCTGGGAGTAGTCGTACCTGAGGTACTCACTGTGACAGAGTCATGCCTTCTGCATTTCCTCCCCTGATGACTTGTGTATGTTTTTTTCCTCTTTCCAAAATTCTCTCACCATCCTAAACAAACAAAAAATATGCCCTATGTATCAGGAGGAACCTAGGAGTTTTGTAATTAATTAAGAGTAACTTTTGCATCTAGTTCCAGGAAATAAGATTTCTAGCAGAGCAATTTGGTAACCTTGAAAAACCACAGCCTTTGCGTTTGAATTCCTGATCTGCCACTCACTAGCTGTGCAAACACGTGCAAGTCCCTTAAACTTCTGAATGTTGGTTTCATTATTAAGTGAAAACGACAATAGTTCCTACAAAAGTTTCTAAGAATATTAATCAGAGTAATACATGCAAAATGTCTTGCCCAGTGTTCGGCTCAGTCCACAATCAATACGTTTTCTGAGTAACTGAAATGGATTCTAGCTATGACAATTCTCAGGTCAGTTAAGAAGCATGCAATATTAGCAAAAGAGATTATCAAATGCTTTGAAAATTGTAGCCTTCCTCATTAACTTTCAAGTTTTAATATATAAGAACAGTTCCTAAGTGGTGTTGATAGGTCAGGGTTTTACAGAGAATGAGGAAGGTAATGGTGGTGGTGGAGATTCACCTGCACGTGTGTTTCTGCTACTCTTCAACAGGCTCCTGCATATATTGTGCAAGTGATTATTATCCATGTGCAGGGGATGTGGGAGTGGGTGCTCAGCTCCAACCCTATGTGCTGGGGAAGGAGCATGTTTTCTTCTATGTCCAGAGGCATCTGGAGTCTGTCCTTGAATTTATTTACCTGATGGCGCTCAAGCTGACTTGGAGATGAGCAAAAAAGTGATGGATTTGGTGATTCACTGGTTCATAAGGCTGAGTTTAGTGGAAGAAAAGGTGATGAGATGGTGACCAATGAAATGACACCCAAGTGCTTTCAAAACTTTAATAGATGGAAATTTAAAGAAGTGGAATCGTTGGTACATAATAGGTGTGAAAGGGCTCCCGAGAAACATCTGGTCCAGGCGCCTCAGTATAAAATCTCAGAGAAGAAAAAGTGCCTTTTCTCTGTTTGAAGGAACAAACAAGGCTTGCTGGAGGCCAAGTTCTTTCCCACATGGGCAGGGCTGAGCACATGTGGGGGAAGGTGGGGCAAAGGCTGCTTCTGGGGTCCATTTGATGTTTTTGCTTCACAGGGACTAATAGATTCCCTTTGCTGATATTTCAGGTGGTATTTCAGATGTAGTTTCAGTTTTGAAAACAAAAACGAACTCTTCCTGTAACTGAATGGGCCCTCATATTCTCCAGATGAGAATTGAAAAAAATAAAACTTAATGACAATTTCTGCCAGTTCCAGACCTAGTAGGGAGAGAAGGAAGAGAGGGTCTTGAGCTCAGGGGAGGGTAAGGGTCATGGCCTTACCAATCCAGGCAGAGTGGTTTGTACAGAGAGCAGGAGATGTGGAAGGGTAGGCATCATCCCACATAACACAGACCTGCAGCACTGGGCCACCTCGTCCAGTCATGGCAAAAACAACAGTTGTAACCACAAGTTCGTATGGTGCCCTAGCACAGACTGAATTACATACCTTTCTCTATCAGGATGATGGAGGGCCAAAACTCACCTTCTAAAGGGGCTCAAAGATATGCTTATAATGTTTGTCCAGAGAAGTCAGGCACTTTAGATCTTCTAGTACAAGTACTTTGCAATTCTCCCCAAGCATTAAAAACCAAAACATTTTTAAATTCAAAGGGCATTTTCACCTAAATTTAAACTCTCAAATGTACTATCTTGCCTATAATTCAAGGACTAGCTGGCCTAAGGTAGCAATCTCTTTACAAAGGAGTGTCAATTTGGAGTGTCAATTTGGAGCTTCCAGTCCCCTGCATGAGAGATTTTCTCCGGTTTTCCTACCAATGCCAGAAAATGACATTTGCTGAGCAGTTATAATGTGCCAAGGGCTGTGCCAAGTACTTACATAAGTTATCTGTGAAGTTCAGACCATTTACTTGAGGAAGAACTATTACACTAATCTCCCAGAGAAGTTAAGGAAATTGTCCTAGTTTAATAGTTAATAGGTGATGGAACTGAGAATAAAAAGAGGGACTATCTTTCTAAAATGTTGATATTCTTTCCACTATACCTATTTTCAATAAGCAGTTACTCATGGTGGTGATGTTGATAATCTTGAACCACTGAGATTAAAAAAGGTAACATTTATCTAGACAAATACAATCTTCCTTTTGGAAGAAAATGAAACTAGTCACAGGTGATGATTATTTAGACTATTAAATCACTGTTCATCTAAAAAATACATTAGGTGTTACTATATTATTTCTCCATTCAGGAAGCATTTCAGCATAATACACTAAACTGACTTGTGTACTTATGGCTTCAAACTGACTATATTTTTAAGTTTGTATGAATTTTCTTTTTTTTTATTAGTGTATTGAGACATCTCAGCAGTCAGACAAAATTCAAAGACTACAGCTATTTTTCTATGTGTATTTGTTGCATAATCACTAGCTAATGAGATTTTTGAGAATAAAGAAAACTAAACAAATGGAAGCAACTCTATTTGTCTCCTTTTGGACAGCTAAAGCATTTAACAACATGGTTTCTTTGAGAAAATGTTTGGTTCTGTGTGTTTATTTTTATTTTTATTTTTGTTGTCATTATTATTCAAAACACCCCCTGCTTTTCTACAAGAAGATAAAAAAGTGTTTCATTTTTTTAAAGTGCCTAGTAATATTGCTGGGGAACAGTGAGGTATAATTACTCCCATTTTTTCAGATAAAGAAGCACAGAGCTATTGACTAGTTTTCCTGGGTCGGATGGCTAATTTCATAGAAATTCTAGAATCTGGGGGGTCCTTTGGTGTTTCACTACTGTATTTTAAGATTGTGGAAAATCCACAGCTCATCCTTGGATGTGCTTTCTTCTAATGATGACCAGGGATGGATATGGGGAGAAGTAATGGTTATGTAATACATCCCATTCCCAGGTCCCTCACTTGTGGTAAATTAGACTGAGGGAAGCACAGAATAATAATAGATTATCCCAGATGTCAAGGAACCTTTCAAAATATGCATATTTTCTAATCCCCTCCTATCCCCCAGCCAAAAGGAATGGTTCAGGAATGAGGCTCAGAACCTAGATTTCTATAACAGCAGTAGGATGGCTCTGATACTCAGCAAGGAGTTTGGGAAGTACTGTTTTTCTAGTTTTCCTGACGCTTTGAAGACCCTCTTTTGTTTCTCCCACTTCAGGGATCACTATGGAAGTAGTGTAGCTTTGGTTTGAATGCTAATTCTGCCACATGCTAATTGGGTGACCTTGGACAAATCATTTAACGTCTCTGAATTCTGTTTGAATTGACAATAGGTTAAAAAGATGAATAATGTAAGGGTGAAATAGTCTAAAACAAAATCAAACAAAAGCTAAACAGAATATCAGTGCAATTAATAGTTTCTTCTGAAAGAAATGGTAGTGGGTGTGGTAGAAATAATATTGGCCTTCTGATAGTCCACGGCCTTAGTACCTACTTGTTAAAAAAACTCTTACATTTAGAGAACTTCTTCCTTTCAATTTCCAGCCATCAGTGTTAGGCACGACCTTCATAATGATAGTCTGCTCTTACTTTTTCCATGTAAAAGGCCTATTTAAATATTTCCTCATATCTCTTCTTTCCCCAACCAATACTTCTTTTCTCTGGAATTGTTATCTGACTATTTTCTCCAGATCTGTGCCTTCAACTTTTGCCCATAAGAAATAACACTGGTCCAGGGCCTGCGGTTTCAAACTGTAAAAGAATAGGTGCTTTTCTCCGTTAATGAATCCTTCTGACTCACAGTTGACCAGAGTTCCCATATGATTGTAAAACAAGAGTTGAAACCGTTGTGTCTACTGTATCAGTGCTTCTGAAACATTTGAATCACCTGGGAATATGATTAGAATGAAGATTCTGATTCAGGAGGTCTGGGATGAGGCCCTATATCCTGCATTTCTGATAAGCTCCGAAGTGATGCTACACTGTTATGTGGGCTGTACTTTGAAGAATGAGGCACCACATCACTACCTGTCCTTCATACCTAGATTTATATAGTAAATTCTTACTTTAGTTTAATCCTACAAAAAATAAAATAGTCTCTGTAGATGGATTTCTATAATTTCTGCTGTCAGAAAATGACAATTCTACAACTCAATGTACCTTCCTTTTGGCCTTAGCTGTCAAAAAAAATACTGCCTGCCTGTTATCTCCTCAGTGATGATTCCTGCAAGCCTCTATAGTGCCTGATTCTTTCAGATTGGCATTTTCTGTTATTGCCCTCTCTTGAAAGTTTTTGTATTAGGCCATGTTTAAATCTCTTTAACAATAAGGCTTTCCATCATTCAGGATTAAGACTGGCAACCTTTGTGTGATGAGAAACTTGGGTAGGAGCTAATTTTGGCTTTTACAACTTGCTATTCCACTGGCTACTTGTGCCTTGTTACCATGTAAAGACAAGCTAAACGGATTGGAACTGATGTCACAAATTGAGAAAATAACCTCCCTTCAACTTCCTATGATATTAGTTGGGCTACGTGTCACTCTATTAAGGGATAGTGGTATGAGAGCTTCATTTCAGTCCAGGGATTTGGGTAAAGAAAGACAACTTGGAGGTACTTTTGTATTATCTTTTTTTTATTACTTATTTTAAAAAATATTTTAAGATGAAATTAAAACTTATAAGGAAATTATAAACTATAGAAAAAAAATTGAGTCAGAAATTCCATATACCAACCAGTTGAATACATATACTATTGATTAATCTTTTCTTCCAGAACTTCATACTTTATTTTCTGTATATGCATGTGCAATTTACAAGACACACACACACACACAATTTATTACTAAATAGAATATATAAAATTGCCATCTTTGTATGCCAGAACAATTGAATGTTACCAGTTTATTATAATTCAAACTGTATATATATATACATATAGATAGATAGATAGATAGATTTATAACCTGGTTTTAAATGTCAAAGTCTGTATAAACATTATCCAGTTCTATCTTCAACAATATCATTAAAAATGGTAATATTAATGTCGTAGTATGTATTTCACCAATCTTCTACTCCTGAAAACTTTGTTTCCAACTTGTTCATTATTTTGAGCAATGCTCAGTAAATGTCCTTTTGAAGAATTATTAGTATATCTCCACAATAATTTTCTCAGGAGAATCACCCACAGTTGGATTAATGGGTTGAAGATTACAGATATTTAAATATTTCTGATGCAATTTAAAATGCCAACATCTGTTTATGAGCTTGTGTCTCACCCTATATCTCACATTCTTGATATATTTTAATCTCCTCTAGTTTGATAGATTAAAAATGGTTATTTTATTACTTGCTGTACATTATTCAATGGTGACTTTTGTTCTGTTAGTGTTTTTATTTTATCTTTTGTAAATTGCCTACCATGTAATCTTCTCTTGTGCATTTTACTGGTTTGGCTATCTTTTTTATTTTCAAGTTATAAAAGTTCTTTTATATTTATGGTGTTGCCTTTTCAAGTCACAGATGCTACAAACATCCCACTGTTTCAGTTATCTTTTAATATTCTTCAAGGCAGATGCTTGTTTTTTAATTGTGTGATTTCAAATTCCTATGGAGATGGTTTTCTATTCTTTTCAAATTTAGTTTAAGCATTTTGTGCTTAGAAATTCCTTATACCCTCAAGTTATTGAAAATGTCTTCTAGGTTTTTTTTTTCTTTCTAGTTCCTTTTAACTATTCAGTTAGTCCAACATTATTTTAGGATAATTGAGACAAAGATCCAGCTTCCAGTTTCTCTGAGAACAGCTTACTGAATATTCCATCCTGTAATCGCTGATCTAAAATGACACATTGACCTTAAACTAAATTCTGGGAGGTAGGTGTGTCTGTTTTTGGAATTTTACTTCTGTTTCATCTATATTCCTGTTCTGCTTCCATTACCAGAACTATAATAACTAAATTGTTATACAGATTTTGAGTGGCTGGCAAAGAAAGTCGCCCACTGTTATTTGTCTTGGAACTTTCTCTAGCTATTCTTTTTAATTTATTCTTTTTATCATTTTGTTCAGTTATGAGGAAAACAATTCCACTGATATTCAATGAGAATATCAAATTTAAAATTAATTTAGGGAAAATTAAAATATTGAAATTTTGAACTTTGTTACTCAAAATCATGGTAACCCTTTTTACTTTTATGAGGCCATTTTTATGTCTATATTAAAGGTTTATTTCAAATAGGTCTTACACATTTCTAGTTAAGTTTCGTCGAATACATTCTCTATTTTTTATATGAATAAGATTTTTTAAAAAGCATATTTGTTTTAAAAAATCACATTTGTTGTGATTTTTAAAGGATCCAAGGCAAGTTGTTGTTGTCTTTTCTTAATATGTCATCTTACCAAACTCTAGTAGAATTAAATTATTATTCCATTTTCCCTCATCGTTTCCAGTACCGTGGTAGTTAATAAAAACTTAGCCTGTCTTTTCTAGTAAGTTTTATATTTTTATTCCATTTACCTTACATAATTTTATCCAATCTTTTGTTTCTATTGCTTATTTTGAGAGAGAAAGGGAGAGAGAGCACACAGATGGTAGAGAGACAGAGAGAGGGAGAGAGAGAGAAAATCCCAAGGAGGCTTCACATTGTCAGTGCAGAGCCCTACATGGGGCTCGATCTCATGAACTGTGAGATCATGAGCTAAGTCAAAATCAAGAGTCAGATGCTCAGCCAACTGAGCCACCCAGGTACCCCTGAGTTTACCAGTCTTATTGTCTAGAATTTTCATAACCTTGTGGTTAATAACAATTTTCATTTTTCAGATTTTAGTTAGAAGGCCATTATAATTTTACTTTGAGTACAATGTTGACAGTTGATTTTAGATATATTTTTTCCTGTTTAAGATAGTGTCATTCTTTTCATGGATTATTAAGAGTTTTTAGCTGTAATGTGTGTTGAATTTTGTCATTTGGATTTTGGCCTCTATTGAGATAATTCTCCTTTGATCTATTTATTGATGAGTTGCACTGTACTCCTAAGTTTCCTAATATCATACCATTGTTGCAGGCCTGAATAGTCCATTTGTGGTATATTCTTTTAAAATGGCTTTAGATTATATTTATTTTCCATTTTAGGACTGCTATATTTTATTGACAGCATTATTTAGAGGTATTTATTTTTTGATATTTTCATTAAGCTTTATCATCAGTTATATTAGCTTGGTGAGCATAATTGGGAAATTTTATTATTTATTAATGCTTTTGAGCCAGGTTATGGGAGATAAAACATCTTGTGTCCACTGTTTAATCTCCTTCCAACTTCTCGTGTTATTAGTTTCTCTGTACTCCTTACTTTTACAGCCAACTACTTTGAGACTATACCTATGAAACAACACTTCCGAAATAGAGGAGACCATTTGTATCTCTAGTATTTTTTTCTTTTTTATTTAAACCATGGTAGCTTTCTAGGTGTCCATAATTTTTTCTCTTTTCTCATCTTTCTAAAATGATTCTTGTGCTCAGCTACTTGACATTAGCTCCCTTAGACTGTGTGTTTCTACATTTAAATCTTCTAAATTCATATTAAAAAAATAAACCAAACCAAACCAACAGATATTTAACTACAGTATTGCTTGACAATTAGGAGATCCAAAGCCTGCACAGGCAGAGGTTGTTAGGTGGTGATTGAGCCAGAGAGTTCTGAAATGGTCAGAAATTCCTTCTTTGTGTTTGTTGGGGTAGCCCAAAATTAACTGGGGGAATAGGTCAATAACAAAGACGTGCTCTTTTGGTGGAGAATGCTACTGTTGTGCCCATATTATTTTATAGAACATAGAATAAGCTCAAATATGCTATATGGAGTACCTCTCATGTTCACTGCTAGAATAAAAACTTGTCATTTATTAATTACTCTTTTCTCTAGTGCCTTTATGAATTTGAGAATATGGTATCCACTGGGGATTCACTTATTTCCTAAGCCAAAACATTCTTTTCCTATGGTAAATTATGGGTCAGTTTGTCTACGTCTCATTCTGGTGTTCTCTGCATTTTTTTTCTTTAAAAATATTCCCAGTTATAAAAATAAGCCCCGTTTTACCCTCCTTTCCCTTACTGGTATGGATTGTTATATTCTTTTGGTCATTTGAGTGGGAAGGCAGAATAAAGGTAAGGAAGTTCTTGAAGCTAAAAGCATGTCCCCAATTCCTGACCTTTCTTCATACATACGCATTGTTCTTTGACCTTATCCTGAGAAAACTTATCCAAGTAAGTCATAGAAAAAAGTTTTCACAAACGAATATTATATGATTCTAAGGGTGGGCCTTTTGTTTCAGAGATTTAGAAAAGGCTTATTGTAAGAGCTTTTGGAGCAAATAGATAAGACTGTTGTATGAGACATATCAGCACTGATGTCTCCATGGCATGTGAAGATGGGGGATGACTGTTAACAATGAGGAAATCAGGCCCTGAAGTTAAGTGTGTGAGTCAGACATTCTCTTCCTGGGTGACTGGAGCAAAAATGGTTTTGTTGCCATCATGTACTTTATATAGACTTACACTTTTTCTATATAAATTTAAAAATTAACTTATTCTTGATTTTACCCATCCAGGCTATGAGACCTGATGAGTTAGGGTTACATTTTATATTTATATACACAAGGATAGGATAATGTCAGCCATTTTATATAAGAGGAAGTGAAGCTCACAAAGGTAGGTGATCTCTATAAACCATTCAGCTAATATGAAATAAGACCAGAAGCCCAGGGATTCAGATGACCTGTGTGCTATCTTTCCCATCCTACCATTTGTTTTTTGGGTTTTTTATTTTTTGTTTTTCTTTTTTGTTTTGTTTTATTTTTTGGAGAGAGAGAGACAGACAAAGAGTCTTAAGTAGGCTCCACGCCCACTGTGGAGCCCAAAGAGGGGCTCAATCTCAAGACTGTGAGATCATGACCTGAGCCAAAATTCAGGTACTTAACCAACTGAGCCACCCAGGTGTGCCCCATCCCACCACTTTTATTTATTTATTTAAAAAAAAATTTATAGTTTATTGTCAAGTCCATCCCACCATTTTTAGACAGTTGCTTCAGGATTTTGGTGTCACATTTTTATAGGGGATTTCTCAGAGGCCATTTCTATTTCTGACCCAGATCCAAAAACCAAACTGAAGCAATTCACACTTTACTAACTGAACTGTTTTCCCTTAGATTCTTCAGAGGAATTAGTCAAAGGAAAATCCGATAATGCTTCTAGAAAATTGGATGCTACTGTACTATTCTGTAGGCAGTATATTTCTCTGACCCCAGCTTGAGCTCAGTGCATACCCTGACACTGGGGGACTAATTGGCCATGTAATTGTTATCCTTGCTAGTAACTGCACAAGCTGTTCTTATTCATATAAGCACCTAATCCTTTTCCTAATTCTTCTTGCTTCAATTTGCCTCAATAATATCCTGCAGTAATGGATAATTGCACATTGTGTAGAGAAGGATTTTCCTTTGATCTTCTCTAAATTTAGACTCTGCTAATTTCATTTACTGTCCCCTTCTGGGTAGGCAATGGGACCAGGTAGCAAGAACACTGAAATAGATGCCCTACAACATTTCATTTATATTCCTCTATCATATGCCAGGCAACACTTTGCTCTCTCCATTTCCCCTACTGAAGAGACAGACTCTTTGTCCTTGCCTGGAATTCTCCCTGTTATACTTACCCAGCCATTCTAATTATTTCTGCTGCAATCAGATAGATCTGGCAGCATTGCTCAGGTTCAAAGGAAGAATAAATGGAGATTAGATCACTGACTTTGAGTGTCTGGAGGGATGTCAGGAGGATGAAGGATAAGACTTATCCTGAATGGTTTAAGAATTTGAACTAGTGACTGCATATGTTGTTGAAAAGTGGACTTGAACTCAATGAAAGGTAGGGGGTTATATATTAAATAGAGTTATCCATATAAGAAGTGGTTACCTCAGAACGAACAAGCTTCCCTTATGGGAGTCCTCAAAGCTGTTAAAGCCTGAGCTGAAAATCACTCAATTCTAGGCTTACGTCTGGGTGACCCTGGGTGGGCCACTTCACTTCTTTCAGCTCTCCTAATTTCCTCTGTGTAAATGAGTGTGACCACCTATTTAGGAGACCTTATATGACTATTATTTAACATCATAATTAGTCCTATCAGTGGAGGGGAGAGCTAAGAAGCAGGATTTTGGATATATTTGGGAGATAAAAATAAAAAATCTTTGTGGTGAATGGTTTTGGGGATGAGGGAGAAAGAAGCGTCAAGCAACAGTTTACTTGTTATTTTTTTATTTAATTTTTTTTAAATTTTGAGAGACAGAGAGAGAAAAAGAAAATATGCATGAGTGGGAGGAGAGACAGAAAGAGGGAGAGAGAGAATCCCAAGCAGGCTCCATGCCTTCATCACAGAGCCCATGTGGGGCTTGATTCTCCCCAATGTTGAGATTATGATCTGAACTGAAATCAAGAGTCAGATGCTCAAAAGACTGAGTCACCCAGGCACCCCAACAATTTGTTCTTAAAGATTTCACATATGTGGAGAAAACTGTATAAAGTGTAAAATATTTCTACCTATATAAAAACATAAAGTGTCCCTTTGTAATATGTTAAATGTTATTTATTTTTTAAGTGAGATACTTTTTTAAAAGTTTATTTATCTTGAGAATGAGAGAGATACAGCACATGCACACATAAGAAATGGGAGGACAGGCAGAGAGCGAGGGAGAGAATCCTAAGCAGGCTCTGTGCTGTCAATGCAGAGCCTGATGCAGAGCTTGAACTTACAAACTGTGAGATCATGACCTGAGCTGAGATCAAGACTTGAACATTTAATCAAATGAGCCATGCAGGTGCCCCTTTAACATGTTAAATATTATAATCACTTCAATAAGTAAGGAAGTAGCAACGGTCAGGGAAGGCTCTCTGGAGAAGGCAATGATTAATCTGCATTGTAACCTGTGAATGGGCATGAGAAGCAGAGCAAGGGCATGCTGAGCTAAGGAGGATGATGATGGCCAGTTGGCATTTATTGACTGACTGTTAATATGCAAGGAGTTGTGCTAAGTGAGTCCATGCATGATTTGATTTAACTTCATTTAGATATGTAGGGACTGAAGTTCAGAAAGCTTAAGTAGTCCTTGCATGGTTGCATATACAGTAATTGGTGGAGCTGGGCTCATACCCAGAGCCTATGTTCTTAATAATTTTGGGAAACTGGTTGAGGTAGCTACACTTGAACGGATTCTTAGAAATGTGTCAGGCTTCAAGGGTCATCTTTAGTGCCTGAAGGGTTATGTTTGCATTCATAAGTTTATTGGAAAAAGAATTCTAGTATAAGGCAGCAAAGAAGTAAAAGAGGCAGGCACAAAAGAGGTGGATGATCCCAGGAAAACTGGGATCATGGGAAACCTCATAAGGAACTAAGTGGTGTGTTCCCACAACACACAACTATATGCTCTGAAAAATTGAATGGTTGAGAACGATGAGGCTGTGGGCAAAGAAAGTTCCCACAAGAAACCAGTTGGCTGACATGAGGTTAACTTCAGTGTGGAAACTGGGCGCATCGATGTGGAAAGAAACAAGTATAGATTCATGAACGTGACTTCAGAGATCTCTTAGACCAAACCACTCCTTCATAATTTCTCTCTCCTTTAATAAAATAAGGTTTGGCTACAGGACCAGAAACCTGTTCAAGCTGACCAAAACAAAGACGATTTCTGATAAGGATAGAGAGAGCTCAGAGAATCCAGGTCCCCTTCCCCCAGAACCTTAATTAAACTAGAAACAAAAACTATACACTTGGAACCTAGGCAAGTAGTTCCATCTCTGAAGAGCCCTCTGCTTTGTGCTGTCTTCAACACTTATCTCTGCCTCTCACTTTGAAGCAACATCGCTGCCCAAATCCTGAAATCTCTGGATTTGAAGTCTCTGAAATATTAGTCTCTGAAATATTTCCACCCAAAAGCCTTCCATGAATTGGCCCCAGTTTCCACAAGTAATAGTTTAGGTTCACAAGAGAGAAATAGTCTGGTTGCTCATGGGTTTTATAGTATACTTAAAAAATCCTTTTTAGGGGCTAGAGTATGGAACAAAGATGTTGGTATTTTGGACTAAGTAGTATCCTAGAGGAGAAACTATTGTAACAAAATCACACAGCTAGTGAGGAGCAAAATCCAGGCTTTTGATTTGCTCAGGATCCCTTGCATCCTTCTGCGATGCTCCGCAAGAATTCTTTCTAACAATGCAGCCATTACTAGACTTAAATGGTCTAGAATGGGAAAGCAAGTGATAACCATTTGATGTGATATTATCCTGCTTCTATTTGACTAAACAATTTTAAAGTAACTTTGCAAAGGCACCAGGGAGACACTCTCTCTACCCCCAACACACATACACCATTTCATTGGAAGTCTTGGCAAGCATGGCTCATCTGCAAGGTTGATTCCAGAAATGATTCCAGGGTAATGATTCTCACATAGGTAATATTGAGGTTTTTGTTCTATTCCCTGATGGGACAAGTGATACCAGGAGAGAGAAAGGAATTTTTCCAGAGTAAAGAATAGGTCAGTGGACAAACTGGGAGTAAAACACAGGTATCTTACTTTTCAGTCCATTCTTAGTACCTAACTTTCTGCCTGTAAATCTTATCTCATATGTCAAGTTTAGCTGGTCAGTGTAGCAGCCTGCATTAGTTTGGAAAGGTTTCTGAGACCCCATCAATTCCTAACAGAAAAGAGTGCTATGATTAATTTGTAATGTCTGCATTATGCATGGAAGATAAGTATGGTGGCATGTAACCTATGTGCTTACCATCCTCATTTGCCTTATTCTCTTCTCCTCCCTGCTTCATTGTGGCAGAGCTACTCCTCAGGTAAGCAGTGGACTACAACCCACATGTAGGGTCTTCACATAATGGAAGGCTTTCCTTTGCTTGCATTCTGATTTCTAATTCCATCCTCTCTAAACAGGAAAGGATTGATTAGAGTTAAATTTATTCTAGCTAAATTGATCGGGTGGAATAGTTGCTCAGCTTCCCAATAAACATCCACCTTCTCCTAGTTTATTTCCCTGGACTCTTGAAAGTAAATCAGAATTTTAAAGGTGTGTTTAGACTACTAGTGGTAATAACTACTCATGTTATATAATACTTTAATTTATAAATCATTCTCTTCTTTATTCTTATGCTTAAAAGAACCATATAGATCAATAAATCATCTAGCCAATAAGAAAAATATCTTGTGTGTTCTATACTACCTCCCTCTATGATTTCATTTAAATTCAAATAGCTGAGGGGCACCTTGGTGGCTCAGTCAGCTAAGTGTCCAACTTTGGCTCAGGTCATGATCTCACAATTCATGGGTTCGAGCCCAGCATTGGGCTCTGTGCTGACCGCTAGCTCAGAGCCTGGAGCTTGCTTTGCATTCTTTGTCTCCCTCTCTCTCTGACCCTCCCCTGCTCATGCTGCCTCTCTCTCTCTCTCTCTCTCTCTCTCTCAGAAATAAATAAAACATTAGAAAAAAATTTAAATTCAAATAGCTGAAATGAAAGAGAATTGTATCATATAAGATTGTGCCTCTTGTTTTGCTTCTTAGAGCTGATCTAGCCTGTTATAACTGTAGGGCATTGCAAGGTATTTCAAGGGGAGTTGAACCATAGATATGGAAGCCTAGGTTTTGTGTATAATTGTGTGACTTTGTTCAAATATCCCTACCTTGGATACCTCATTATAAACACATTTATCTTTGTGTCTTTTGTGGGGGTGCACTTGGAAAATCTGATTACCGAACACTGATTACTGAGCACCACGCCATATTCAGAATAACGTCTGTCCTCTGATGAGGAAGTCTGAGTGCAGAGATGAAAACTATTTTTGATCTCATGAGATAACACTCACATTGTGGCTATGGCTACTATACTACTGTCATCATAAAGATTCTGAAGCTACCTCTGACCTTAGCACAAAGAATGACAGTAATCCATAACGCAGTGTCTGACATGGACAAGGTCTGAGCTCTTTGGTTTAATGATTCTTTTTGATGCGATATCTCCCCAAAAGTCTTCTTAATTCTTATTCCCAGAATGTGCTTCTGCCCTGTTTTGTTGGATCTGAACTGTGGCCACTAAAAGTCTACAAGTTACCACCCTACCTACCCCTGCTCATGTTGGGAATGACCTCTCAGAAATTCTTTTCTCATTCACTAGTTCCTCACTCAATCAGACTCTAGGATCTATCATTCCAACACTGGTAAAAAGTGTGTGTAAATCTCTCATACCTGGCTGTCCATTCTTCTTCTTTAGAACATGATATCTGTGCTGAGTGGTACATGAAGGGTGGGTTTGGGGACTGGTGTAAAGGAAAGCACTAGATTGCGAACCAGGAGATTCATGTTATTGTTGTCCTGCAGTTTCATTTCTGTGAGCCCTGGGGGAAGACACCTCCATTTCCTAATGAAGAAAGGCAAAGGGAATTATTATCCTCATTCTACACAACAGAAGGTCAGAACAGTGACCAGCATAGAACTGCTCAGATCTGGGGGCAGGCTATAGACTCAGCAGTCTTTTTACCACGGTTATACTTCAGTCATAGTTTTCATCTTCTGAACTCTAGAGTCAGTACTGTAGAAAGAGAGACATTTCAGGATCTTGGAAAGAAACAAGGAAAATAGTTTCATTGAAAACAGAAGCTTATGAAGTCAGTAATTTGTAGTCTCTTTCTCCCTCTTCTCCCATTAACCCATCTGTCCACAACCCCACATGATCTGGCTTTAAGGATCAAGACAGATTGTTCCCTTGAGAACACTCAGAATCAGGAAAATGTGATTTGTCAAACCCTTCTCTCCTCCCCAACCTACTGAGAATTCCCAAGGGTCAAATCCTTTAAGCTGATTTAAATTCCCAGAGAAAGAAGAGCTCCTTTACCTGGCTACTACCTTTCTCCTTGTTGTTGGAACCTTTAGTTCTCATCTGTAGACTAAGAGTTTAGTGTAAACAACCTAAGAGTTTAGCTAGTCATATCACCAGGATGTACATGGGAGAAACTTGAGACCTGTAGATGGGAAAGATTTTCTCAGGGTCAGATAATACATGAGTGGCAGAGCTTGGATTAGAACCCAGGTCTCTGGGTTAGTGTCCCTACAAAGAGAGTGTTCAATCTCATTAAGCAAATATTTTTAAACATTTCATGGGGATCATTATTCTAGATACCTATTGTTACATTAGAAGACATCTTATAATGATTGTGATAAAACAATCACTTAATTATGCTTAATGATTCCACATATTAGGAATAAGAAAGGGAACCAAAAGGAAGGACAGCTTTTCTCTGTTGTATGATTTTAAAATTTCCAGGGCCTCATCTGGGATGGCTTAATATCTGAGGTCTGTGTCATCTGAGGCTGGAGGATCTACTTGCAAAATGGATCCCTTATTCACATACCTGGATGCTGGATTGGGGTGGCTAAGGAAGTGTATCAGCTTGGATTGTAAACCAAAGCACCTGTGTATGGTCTCTCTAGCTTGGTAGTCTCAGAGAAGTGGACTTCTCTTGTAGCAGCTCAGGTCTCCATGAATGAGTGTTCCCAGCAAACAAGGCAGAAGCTGTATGGTCTTTTATGTTACTCTCAATAGTCACAAACCATCACTTCCACCAAATTGTATTAGTCGAAGCTTTCCCAGATTTGAGGGAAAGAAACAGATTCTACCTCTCAATGAAAAGAATATTAAAAAAAATCACAGCATGCCAGTTACCTCCTAAGTCAGGTCTCAGGTGGACATAACCATTATTATTTCTCCCTAAATGGAGTTGATCTTGTTGTGAAAGAGACAGACCCAAACAAATACATACAAACAAAAGAATATAATTAGATTTTGACAGTTTCAGTCAAGGTAACAGAGATGACATGATCAATGTTTCAGGGCAAAGTAAAATGATAGGATGAACATGAAGTCAAGAAATATTTCTCCAAGGAGATAATATTAAGCTGAAACTTGAAGGATGATGAGTCAGCCTTGAAACACCAAGGGAATAGTGTGTTATAGGTAGAGAGGAAAGTGCAAGAAGTAAACTTGGGGCAGAAGCAAACTTAAGCAAATTACAAGAAGCCTGTGTGGCTGACAAAGAACAAGCATTGGAAACAGTGAAGAGGTTGTATACATGGATGTCAGGGCATCTGGGACTTTGTGTGTCCTGATAGGATCTACAGCTTCTATCCCAAGCATGATGGAAAGTCATTAAAAGGTTTTAAAATTATCTCTATGGCATGGATCAACACAGATGGACTGGAATACTTGTGGTAGTGGCAGGTCATGTCCCAGACACAAAATGTAGGATACACGTGCTAGGATGGAATTCAAGGAAAGTAGATGGAGAGCAGAATATCTTGAAGATAAATAGACACAAGTTTCTAAAGTTTTTTAGTGAAAAAAATAACAATAAATGATCCAAAAATAATTTCCAGATTTCTAGCTTGACCAGTTGGACCAATGATGCTACCATTCACTAACACAGTTTCACCTTCCATCTTTGATCATTCATTTTTGCCTCACCAAGCACTTAATCCGTGTGCATGATTTTGGATGCAAGAAATAACATCTTTGGCTCAAACCTACATAAACAATGTTATGTTTATTATGTCTATATCTGGAAGTTCAGAGGTAGGTTAGGTTTAGTAACGTTACCACAAACCCAAGATTTTTCCTTGTCTCCATTCAACCTTCCTCTGTATTTATTTCATTGTTATTCTGATTACTTTGTGGTGACACTATGGTTGTTATTGATATTTGGGATTATGTAGTATGTTGTTTACATCCTGGAGAGAAGAGATAGACACAGACACACAGACTGAAAGAGAACCCAATCAATCAAGCATGGACTGAGACCTTCCATTTGTACTAAATGAGGTTACCTCTGATCCCTATAAGTCATCCAGAAAAGATCATGGGCTGCTTGCTTGGACCAATTAAATCTGTACCTGAATTATTCCTTGAGGTATATAAAAAGCATAGCATCCTGAACAGATGTAGAGTTCTATAAATAACAAATAAAAGAGAAATTGATGTTGGGTGCCTAATAAAAACTGTTGAAAGCTCTAGGCCATATCTGGACCTACAAAAAAAAAAAAAAAAAAAAAACTCCTTGGTCTTTG
>NW_027530642.1:1017112-1080556 GCF_008692635.1 Crocuta crocuta
AAAAAAAAAAAAAAAAAAAGACTCCTTTGTCTTTGTCCAAAGGAGTAATTCAATCATAAAAATTTCAGATATTGTGGCTGGCCAGGCATAATTTTGATAGGAGATATTTTGCTGATAGTTAAATAATTTATAGCCAACACCTATCCTTACAAGTCGTGCCCTACCTCCTTATCCCAAGAAGCCTGGTGCAGTGGAAAGCAATGTATTATAACAGGAAAGGCTTGGTCTTCACTGAACCTCTCCTTCTAGAGTCTCACAGTTTAAAGTAGCGGAAGATAAATCTGGAGGGGTGCAGAGACAACACTGGATCACTCAGTACTATGAAGAAGACATTATGCTATAATGTGATATTTTGGAGTTAAAATTTTGCCTCAAGGAGAAAACTCTACCAGTATGATGTCAAGAGAATTCCCTTTCAATCCTTAGAGAATACCAATCACCATCTCTTCCCATCCTCATTGGAGTCTAAATTAATACGTTTTTTTGTGGGTCAAGCTAGCAAGTGCTCTCAGGAGAAAAAACTCTGGTAGAAGGAAATAGTCATCATCTATGCCTACTTTCTAAGCTGCTGCAACTAAATTCCTGATAATTTCTATTTATTTTAAGTTTATTTATTTTTTAAGTTTATTTTTTATATTCTTGTTTGTTTATTTTGAGAGAGAGAGATTATAAGTGGGGGAGGGGCAGAGAGAGAGAGGGAAAGAGCACCTTGAGCAAATACTCAGGGTTGCTCTAGGCTTTGTCAGAATAAAGTATGTGATTGAAGATATTGTATGGATATAACAGATAAGTGATTTAAACTTAGTTAATATAACATATGAATACTAGCCAATTTTTGCATCTTAATCCTACTTTTGCAGTTTTTTTCTTTTGCCTTTATTTTTTCTTACCATTTCTTAACATTTTTATCAATTACTATCTTTACCCCAGAAACTTTTCACATATACATAGTTTAACAAATTAAACTTTCACCTTTTGAATTGTGTTCCCAATAAAATATTTTTCACTGTAGACTTTAATGAATTATTATTTTTTAAATATAAAAATATAGAGAATAAATATATTGAATATATTCTTTACAGTATCTGTCTTGTTTTCCTTTGCACTGAGCCTAAAGTATATATTAAAACATATATTAACTTATTTAAAAGTACATGTTAATACACATAATATGTGCTTTGATTTTAATAATTTTCTTTCTCTGGAGCCACTGTATAGCACTCTCCTCTGCTTTCCACTAAATCCTATCTCAGAGGTTATTCTCAAGGGAACTGTGGTATCGCTTTCCTGGTTGAAGCCATTTTATTATAATCAAGGAACTTTAGTCATACTCAGGCATCACAGCCTTGGGGTCACACCTAAACTGACCCCTGTCTCAGGGACTCTGAACTAGAGCCATGTCAGTTCACCTGTCTGCACCTCAGTGTTTTCATCAGAGCCTTCATATTCTCCCCTTCAATTTCCTCCACTTCTTGAGTTGTAAGCAGTAAAATAAAATGATGTTTATAAGGCCTTTGGCACTGTACTTGGAGCATAGCAAATGATCAAAAAATAGTAGTTAGAAGCTAGGAATGGTAGTAAAGAGTCAAGGTCAGAGAGACTCAAGGACATAGTAAAAATTTAAAGGAAAAGTTTCATGTCACTGAATGGTCAACTAGATCTTTTAGACTTCTGAGACCACTCGACTCATTTCTTAAAGGAGGTGACACATTTTTAATAATACTATTTCACTTAATTATGTAATTAAAACACTATTGATTATAAGACACCCTATGAATTTCCATACAAATTTTCAAGAGAAAATAGTTGCAGTACCATGTTCCATGTAAGCATCAATTCTAAGACTCATTTCAGAAACAGTAAGAATTTATAAAAACTAATGTTAGAATTTAGAAAATAAGTGATATATTGGGTGTAAGTTGTTTTATTATACCTCTTGAGAAATTGTGAGATCCACTGTGATTATGCTAGTGTGTCTAGGCATTATTGTTCCTTTGACACATCTAGTTAACAAGAAAAACTTGTCATCTCTTTATATGAAGTTGTATGTAAATAGAATTTGATATAAATTTATTGTATGATTACTTTGTGCCAAGTAATGTGCTGGGAACCCTATATTCATAATCTCATTTAATGAATGAAAAGAATGAATGAATCTAATTTAATAAATGTCTCTTATCAATCATGTGAGCAATAGTGCTGTTTTGTAGAAAGAGAAGAATTGATTGGCTAATGTCCTCGAACTAGTGGGTAGCATAGGTCAGTTTGGAACCTAGTTTACCTGACTGAGGACCTTTACTCCTGTTTTGCAAAATCATCTCTTTGAATAGTTTTCCTTGCTTTGGAATCAATCACATTCCTTAGCCTTTTTAACACAGGTACCAGGAAGAACTCAAATAAGTCAATCCACTTGATCCCAGGGCTCCCTGTCCCTTGTTACTTTACTAGTTGCTTGGGAAAGCTGTAATTAACTTCTACCCAGAGGGGCCAGGGGAGTAACAACAGAGGTGATTTTTGCACTACTGGCTTGCTCTGCCAAGTAATTGACCACATTTACGTTTTCAGGAGGAAAGCATCTCTGGAGAAAAGAGAGTTGGAGGGCCCGATAATGTGGGAGGGTTATAGGAGCAGGCTTGGTAAGAAAAAGAAAAAAGAGCTTTATTATAGTACATGCTGCTAATTTGGAGCTATTTTTTTTCTTCCAACTGGGTTTGTGAAGTTTGTGCTCATAATCCACAAAAAATATGATTTCTAGGTTTAGTTGAGAGTGATAAAAGGAATTCAAGAATCTAGATATGGCATCCAGGGCGGAGTCTCAGTGTCTATGCTGTTTGGTAAAAATGGTCAGTCTTAGGGTTCCTGAGATACTAGGAAAGAAAGATAAGAGTGGGCTCAGGAGCTGAACAAGTCTTAGAGAGAGGCTGGGAGAAGTTGTGTAGTAATTGATTAGTGATGACTGCTAATCAGAGTGGGAGGGCAAGGTATCAAATAATGGGACTTGTATTAGTTATTTACCAGACTGGACCTTTAAGTAACAGCTAATGTCATTTCCTTACCTAATCTAATATAGCATAGCATAACAGCATAACCGAGACTCGTTTATTAAGACAAGCCCATGATTAGTGGGTAAGGGAGAATAACTGAACTAAAGGAATAGTTCTATCTAGAGAAATGAAATATATGCTTGAAAATGGAAAAAGTTGTTTTGGCTGCTGGAAAAGCCAGTTGGTGGTCTGAACTTTTAAGGAGAAGGTCAACTGTTCTAAATTACTTGAGAGTGAAAAGGAAGAAACAGGCTATTTTGTTTTCTTTCAGTTTTAGGCCCTTAAAGATACAAAACATGTCTTATGTTGCAGTTCTGACTTCGCAAAGTATTGAAGACACTCATCCAGCTTTGAGTAGAGCTATGGCAATTTACTAAAGGTTCTAATTAAATTAATAGTTGATTAATGTATTAAGTATGTTAATTGGATTCTGCTTGCTTGAAATCCTGGCTTCTTAAATGGTTAAAAATTTGGAAAGGAGCAATGGAGGGTTTTAATCCTAGCAGGAGGGAAAAATAAGTGAAAGTGAGCAGCTGGGGAAAGTATTAGAAATACATTATGTAGCACAAATCTCAACCTAAAAGGATTTCCTCACGAGTTTCTATCCTAAAGACAGTCTTATTCTAAAGACAAAGTGGATCTTTCATGGGCACATTTACCAGTTTTCACCTCTGACTACTTTCCCTTAAGAAATGTCAGTATCTGTTATGAGCTAAAACATGATTTAAAGGAAATTTAGTTCCATTTTTAGTGACATAAACTTTCAAACAAAACACAGAATTCCTGAGATATAGAATATAGAAAACTAGGACTACTTTGGTTGGCCCAGTGAGTGGAGGAAACAGGGCTCTGCCAGATCTGTACGTTCTCTCCACATAAGGCTTTTTGAAGAATATCTGAAAGCCCTGGTCTTATCCTACCTGTAATTATGTAAAAGACAAATTGTTATTTAGATGGGCTTAGGGACTTACTCAAGGTCACACATTTAGATAGTGACTAAGTCAAAGCCTCTACCGGGCATCCGGCTCTAAGATAGAACTCTTGACCATATGGTTGTATTTTAGTATTCTTATTTTGAATTGAAGAATAATTGATACACAGTCTTGTATTAGTTTTAGGTGTGCAATATGGTGTTCTGATATTTATATATATTACTAAATGGTCACCACAATAAGTCTAGTTACTATTTGTCACTATATGAAGTTATTACAGTATTATTGATTATATTCCTAGTGCTATACATTGCATTCCCTTACTTAATAATTTTACATTTGGAAGTTTGTACTTTTTAGTCCCTTTGATCTATTTCTTCCGTTTCTTACGCCCTCTCCTCTGACAACCATCATTTTTTCTCTGTATATATGAATCTGTTTCTGTTTTGTTTTCTTTGTCCAGTTGTTTTGATTTTTAGATTCCACACAAATGAATATCATATAGTATTTGTCTTTGTTTGACTTAATTCACTTAGCATAATAGCTTCTGCTTTCATCAATGTTGTCACAAGTGGGAACATTTCACTCTCTTTTATGGCTGAGTTTTATATTCTGTGTGTGTGTGTGTGTGTGTGTGTGTGTGTGTGTGTGTGTCAATCTCACCTGTATGCATACATTTATCCAATCAACCACTTAGTTTGATTCCGTAGCCTGGCTGTTGTAAATAATGCTGCCATGAACATAAGGGTGCATCTTACCTTTTTGAATTAGCATTTTCAATTTCTTTGAATAAATATCTAGAAGTGGAATTATTGCATAGTATGGTAGTTCTATTTGTAACTTCTTGAAGAATTTCATATTGTTTTACGTTGTTGCTGCATTCCCACCAAAAGTGCAGGAGGGAACCCTTTTCTTCACTTCCTGTGTACACTAATTATCTTTTTGATAATAACCATTCTGACAGGCATGAGATATCTCATTGTGGTTTCGATTTGCATTTCCTTGATCATTAGTGATGCTGATCATCTTTTCATGTGCCTATTGGCCACTTGTAAGTCTTATATGGAAAAATGTCTATTTAGGTCCTTCATCCATTTTTTAAATAGATTATTTATGTTTTTGATATTGAATTGTATGAGTTCTTACACATTTTTGTTGTTAACCCCTTTCAGATATATAATTTGTAAATATGTTTTCCTCTTTAAGAAGTTGCCTTTTTGTTTTGTTGATGGTTTTCTTTCCTGTGCAAAAGATTTTTGGTTTGATGTCGTTCCACTTGCTTATGTTTGCTTTTGTTACACTAATCTGAAGGGATAGATACAAACAATATTTTGTTAAAACTGATGTCAAAGAGCTTACTGCTTGTGTCTTTTTTGAGGAGTTTTATAGTTTCAGGTCTTACATTTAGGTTCTAAATCCATTTTGAGTTAATAGTTGTGTATGGTATAAGAAAGTGGTTCAGTTCTTTCTTTTGCATGTAGCTGTACAGTTTTGCCAGCATCATTTACTGAAGAGACTATCCTTTTCCCACTGGATATTCTTCCTTTGTCATAGATTAATTGACCATGAAGCATGTATCTATTTCTGAGCTCTCTGTTCTGCTCTGTTGATCAATGTGTCTGTCTTTGTGCCAGTACTATACTTTTTGATTACTATAGTTTTGTAGCATAGTCTGAAATCTGGGATCATGATACCTCCAGCTTTGTTCTTCTTTTTCAAGATTGTTTCGGTTCTTTGGGTTGTTTCGTGCTTCTATACAAATTTTAGGATTATTTTTGTTTAGTTCTGTGAAAATTGCCATCGGTATTTGATAGGGATTGCCCATTGAATCAGTAGTTTGCTTTGTGTAGTATCAATATTTTAACAATATTAAATCTTCCATTCAGTGAACATGGTATATATTTCCACTTGTTTGTGTCTTCAATTTCTTTCATTAATGTCTTGTATTTATCAGAGTACAGGTCTTTCACTTCCCTGATAACATTTATTCCTAGGTATTTTGTTTTTTTTTTTGATTCAATGGTAAATAGGATTGTTTTGATTTCTCTTTCTGATGCTTGTTATTAGTGTATAGAAATGCAACAGATTTCTGTATATTTGTTTTATACTCTGCAACTCTCCCAAAATCATTCATTCTGATAGTTTATTTGGTGGAGGCTTTAGGGTTTTCTATATATAGAAATCATGTTTTCTGCATATAGTGACAGTTTTACTTCTTTTACAGTTTGGATAATTTTATTTTTCTTGTCTAATTGCTGTGGCTAGGACTCCTACTACTATTTTAAGTAAAAGTAGCATTCATGAGTATCCTTATCTTGCTTCTGGTCTTAGAAGAAAAGCTTTCAGCTTATCACCCACCACTGAATAATGAGTATGATAGCTGTGGGTTTGTCATCCATATCTATTATTATGTTGAGGTACATTTCCTCTATACCCACTTTGTTTTTATCATAAATGGATGTTACGGATGTTTAATTTTGTCAAATGCTTTTTCTACATCTATTGAGATGATTGTATGATTCTTATCCTTCATTTTATTAATGTGGTGCATCACATTGATTTGCAGATGTGTAACCATCCTTGTATTCCTGGAATAAATCCACTTGATCAGAGTATATGTTCAGCTATCTTTCCTGCTCTTGAAGGAGTAGCCTTATTTAAGAGATGTCCTTGACTACCAGGAGTGTAATAACCCCCTAGCCACCAGAGCCATGTGCTCCAGTGATTTCCCCTATATAGGCTGCATTTGTCTTCATGTTGTGGTGGGTTCACTACTACTAAAGGTGTGTTGGTGGGCTGGCATGGCCCTTGGCCCAGATAGTATTCTTATATTATGTATTGTCTTTATCTTTACTTAAATAGGTGAGGTTTTTCTTTTTCTCTCTAGATTTTGTTTCTTTGACCTTATTTATTTAGATGTCTAATGTTCAAATCATTTAAGACTCAAAAACATTTACATTTGTAACTTTTAACACACTATTTTTATTGTTTATGTGTTCATTTTTCTAGATTATAGGCTCCTTGAGGGTAAAGCTTCAACATATCTCCTCAGTGAGCATGTGTTTAACATAGCCTGGAATATAAATTTTAGAAACTCTTATAAAATGATCCTGCCCCCTCATTCCTGGTTGCAATATTTCATGATATTGGCAATAAGTGCAAGAAGCACTTATTGACTGAAGCCCTAATTGGTTCATTTTATGTAGTTGACTCCTCTTCCCAGATATTTTTTTTCTATGAAATTATTTTATATTCCAAATTAATTTTAGTGAATTTCTTCTTAAATTGTCATATTGTGCTATCACATGTATTCTTTTACATTATTATCAGAGACATTAAAAATATGTAAACAATGGTGCACAACATAGGCCCTGGTCATTCAGAATGGGCACTCACTATAAAAAATCACAATGGCCTTATGTGTGCCTATGTACCTCAAGAGAAGCCAGAAGAAGGCCCCATGTGCCAGTCTCCCCCCTTGCTGAGCAAGTTGTCCATCTACCTCCTCTTATCCAATCTGCTCTACCAGATATTAGTGAAAATAATTATCTTGCTGAAGGTTTTGTGGCAAAGATGAAGAAAGATTTTGTAGTATATAAAACTTCACTTTCCACATCTACATCACACTTTCATGAATCCATTCAGCAAATGTTTATTGTACCAGAACATCTCTTCTCTCCAGTAATTCCCTTCCAGCTTCTGTCCCTTGGTATCTCCCTTTCCCTCCCTTACTTCTCTATGGAGAGTCATCAGCCTCATCCTCCTTCTGGATCCTCCTCCCAGGCTCTCTGGATCCTTGTCTCCCTGCATAGACTATTTCAACTCTGCCACAGCCAGGCTGTACGCATCATTGATACCTACTTCAATAGGAGGATGTTTGCAGAGAGATTATTTGTGCCCACCAAACAAATGGCCTTCCTCTTGTTAGGAGCTTGTCTCTTTAGAAACTGAAGGAGAAAAATTAGTTATTTTTGTCAGAAGATAAAAATTTTTAAGGGTTCTACTAGCATTTATATAGTGAAGTGCATACAAAATATGCTCTGATAATATATGCCAAATGAAAAACCATGGAAATAAGTTAATTTAACAATCTTCTTTTCCCATTCTCAAAAGATATACTAAAACAAATCCAGTGTTTCATGCTAATATTTTACTTAATGGAGGACATTCATTCAGGCACCACTTCATCAATTTTTTATAGCATGCTTTTATGTGCATGTAAGAAACTAGGGATATGAAGGACCATAAGATGAAGCACTTGCTGCCTGGTGGAGGAGATGGATGTGCGACAATGTGGGCAGAAGTGTGAAAGATAAAGGTACAGTGTGTGCTATAGCAGCATGTGGGAGGGGCCCTCAGGCCAGGCAGGTGAGCTGGGGACAGCCAGGGAAAGCCCCACAGAGTTGAGAATACCTGCAGTGAGTTTGAAAGAACCAGTAGGAATTACCCAAGAGAAATAAGAGTAGCATGTTCCAGAGAGTTGAAGCAGTTACATATTAACATCAATGAGCATAATAACTTCAGGGTGCAGCAGAGTCTCAGTAGAGTATAACCAGAAGTGTGAATAGGAAGTCTGGGAGAACAAAGGGTACAGAGCTAAGCACCCTTCAGTTCTGTTTGTTTGACAT
Source organism: Crocuta crocuta (assembly GCF_008692635.1). NCBI lineage: Eukaryota > Metazoa > Chordata > Mammalia > Carnivora > Hyaenidae > Crocuta > Crocuta crocuta. Next base: position 1,025,717 of record NW_027530642.1, read on the forward strand.
TTGTAACTTTTATTCTGATAAAATTTCAAACTTCTAGAGAAGCTGTCAAAATAGAAGAGAGTACTATTTCCTTTTTGCCCCACTGATCTTCTGGCCACTCCCTCTCCCTCTGCTTCCCTCCCCCCTCCCCCCCGCCCCCTAATTTTGGTTNCTAATGCTGGTTTCAAACCATTTGAAAATAAGTTGCTGTCATGTTGCCTTTTTAACAATACTTCATACACAAAGTGCATATTTTCTAGGAACGAGAATATTCTCTTACGTGTAACCGCAGCACAATTAGTGAAATCAGGATGTCTAATGACAATGCTAATACTTAAGTCACACTTTATCCTCATATTTTTGCCATTAACCTAATACTGTTCTTTTTTTTTTTTTAATATTGTTATTTATTTCTAGGAGAGAGAGAGAGAGAGAGAGACAGTGTGAGCAGGGGAGGGTCAGAGAGAGAGGGAGACACAGACTCTGAAACAGGCTCCAGGCTCTGAGCTGGCAGTCAGCTCAGAGCCCGATGCAGGGCTCGAACCCATGAACCGCGAGATCATGACCTAAGCGAAAGCCGGACGCTTAACCAACTAAGCCACCCAGGTGCCCCAACCTAATACTGTTCTTGATAAGTATGGCTCTCCCACCCTCCTCTCTTTTAATAATCAATCCAAGGACACCCACTACATTTACTTGTCAGGTATAGTTGGTCTCATTTAATTTAGAACAGCTCTCAGCTTTTCTTGACATTTTTGGAGAGTATAAATTAATAGAATGTCTCTCATTTTGGGTTCGTCTGATGTTGTCTTATGATTAGATTAGATTCTTATGGCAGGAATATCACATAAGCAATACTGTGTCCTTCTCAGAACATCACATCCAGAAGCACAAAATGTCATTTTATTGGTGATCTTAACTGGGATCACTTGGTTAAGGTGGTGTCAGCCAGGCCTGTCCATTTTACAGTTACTATTTTTACCTATTGTAAAAGTATGGTAAAAATTATAATAAGTATTTTATGATGAGGTACCGTGAGACTATCAATATCCAGTTTCCTTATAAAACTTGGACCCACTGACTTTAGCATCCCGTTTTGATTTTTTGCCTTAATCAATTATCAGTGTGATCATCAAAATGCTGATCTTTTCTAATTCCATCTTCTAAATGTATTCATTGGCATTCTATTATAAAAAAGGAATTTCCCTTTTCCTCCATTATTTGTTTATTATCATCATGTAATCATAGATTTAATTTAGGTAAGCAGTTATCAACTATTATTGTCCTTTACTTTGAGGCTCAAATTAGCCAGTGAGTGGCCCTTCAAATTGTCCCCTGTGACTTTTGGCATGCCTTTGTCATTTTCTTTTAGCCATTTCTTTTGGCAGAAGACATTCTGGAATCATCTTATCTTTTCCCTGCCATGGCCATTGAATCAGTTATATCTGATTCTTATAATCAAGCAGATTTTTTTTTTTTTATGTCTGGAGTTTAAGCTATGAAACACCGTGTAGTATTTATGACAACATAGGCAGGCTTTCAAATGGGCAAGTGAAGCATATTGTGTTTGACATCAATGATACTTGCTCCAGAGTGAGAATTAATTGGAGATGGTATAATTCTCCAGACTGAGGCCAGTCTGGATGGATGGATGGATGGATGGATGGATGGATGGATGGACAGATAAAATCAACAGTTCAGATAATTTCATGATGCATCCATGGTTAATAATCTTTGTGATAGAATTCATTTTAAATATCCATGAATGAGACGAGGAAGGCATCTAAAGCAATAGGTTTAGTGCAAAAGACACTAGGCTGGCTGTCACTGGGCTGGCTGTCACATTTTGGGGCTCAGGACTTATTTCCACTGCCTGATTGTCCCTGTAATCTCTTGAGTTCCAGGCTTATTATAGAAGAAGATACTTTTGTTTTGCATTTTCACTGAATTCTTAGAGTGATCAAACACAATAGTACATGAGGAAGTATTTCTTCATATACAAATATATTAACGTAAAGTATAATTATTACAGTTATTTCACTGATTGCATAAATTAGGAGGGTAGAATACCTTCTTTAGTCTTCACCAGATTTTTAATTTTGCTGCCAGAGTAGTTTATTATTTCAACCAATATTAATTAGGCATAGGTACCAGAATCAGAATATAAAAGTGAGGAGGAAAAAATGATTCTGAAACCCATGCTTCTTACAGTCTCAAAGAGGGAGATAAACATTAATTCAATGCATATAAATGCAAATGTACAATGTGATACTTTCTGAAAGAAAAGAGGTAAATAGTGCTAAAAGCAAATGTAGAAAGTACAAAAGAGAAATTCAATCAGGAATGACTAAGAACAGATTGTTTGAAGGAGAGGTACACATTAATCTAAGAGCTGAAAGAATATTAAAAATGAACTATGTAAGTAAGTGTATATATCCATAAAGTAGAATTAATCACACATCTCAGTTTGCTTGGGGAATTCATGGCTTATACCATCTGGTATAGCATTTAGTTACATTATTCTTTTTCCAACTTCAGTGATATATATTCAAAGTTAAATAAATATATTCAAAGTATTTAATATGATGATTTTTGACACATGTGCACATTTGTAAAAGTATCACCACAACCAAGATTATGAATATACCCATCTTCCCAGGAGTTTTCCTGGTCACTTTTGCAACCTCACTCTTCCTCACCTACCACCCATTCTCATCCTGTCCAGAAGCAACCATTGATCTGCTTTCTGTCACTGTAAGTTTGTTTGCGTTTTTATGAAATTTTTATGGAAGAATCATAGTGTATATACTCTCTTTGGTGCATAGGGTGGTCTAGCTTCTTTTACACAGCATGATTATTTGAGATTCATTCATGTTGCATATATCAATCATTTGTTCTTTTTTATGAGTACAGTTCTATTGTATGGATACACTATAATGTGTTTACCCATTTTTTATTCATTATTTATCTATAGATAAACTTTTGCTTATTATGAACATTTGTGTACAAGTCTTTGCATACATGTATGCTTTTATTTCTCTTGGGTAAATACGTAGGAGTGGAATGATTGTGTTTTATGGTAGTATATGTTAAAAAAATGCCAATCTTTTCCAAAGTAGTTGTACCATTTTACAATCTAACCTATAGTTTCTAAGAGTTCTCATTCCTTCTTATCTTTACCAACAGATTGTAGGTCAGTTGTTTGGGTTTTTTTAATTACAGCCATTCTGGTGGCTGTGTAGTAGTACCTTATTGTTTTAATTTGCATTTTCTTATTGACAAATGATGGTAAGCATCTTTTCATATGCTTATTTGGCATCTCTATATCTCTTTTTGGTGAAATGTTTGCTTAAATTTTGACCAGTATTTTATTTCTAAGTGTCTATGTGTGTGTCCACATACATATTATGTACATGCATACGTATGTACACACACAAGGTACAAGTTTTTTGCCAGGTATATCTTGCAAGTATTTCTTCCCCAGCTCTCTGAGCTGTCAGCACAGAGCTGGATGTGGGGCTTGAACTCACAAACCATGAGATCATGACCTGAGCTGAAGTCAGATGCTTAATGGACTGAACCACCCAGGAGCCCCTGTCTTTTCATTTTCTTAATAGTGTCGTTTGAAAAGCAAAAGGCTTACACTAAGTGTCCATCAACGGACAAATGGATCAAGAAGATGTGGTTTATCTATACCATGAGATACTACATGGCAATGAGAAAGAATGAAATCTGGCCATGTGTAGCAACATGGATGGACCTTGAGGGTGTTATGCTGAGAGAAATAAGTCAGGCAGAGAAGGACAAATATCATATGTTTGCACGTATAGGAGGATTAGGAGGAACTTAACTGAGGAACAAGGGGGAGAAGAAGGGGGGAAGTGGTGGGGGAAAGGGAGAGAGGCAAACCATGAGAGACTCTTGAATGCTGACAAAAACTGAGGACTAATGGATGTGGGGGGGAGGGGAGATGGGCATGGAGGAGGACACTTGTGGGGATGAGCACTGGGTGTTATGTGGAAACTAATATGATAATAAACTATTTGTAAAAAAAAAAAAAAGAAAAATAAAAAGAAAAGCAAAAGGCTTACATTTTGATCAAATTTAACTTACTGAATTTTTTTATAGTTTGTGCTGCTTAGTCTTATTTAAAAAATCCTTTCCATACCCATGGTCACAAAGATTTTATCCTTTTTTTCCCCCTTCTGGACGTTTTATGTTATTAGCACTTACTTGAGGTCTATGACCAATTTCTGTTAGTGTTTGCATATGGTGTAAGGTATGGGATTAAGGTTTCTGTTTTGTTTTGTATTGCAAGTGGTCATCCAATTGTTACAACACCATTTATTGAAAATATTATCCTTTCCCCATTGAGCTGCCTAGGCACCTAGGTTGAAAAATCAATTAAAAAAGGTGTGTGTGGGTCTATTTCTAGACTCAACAGTTGGTAGTTGTTTTATGAACTTTGCCCAGAACAATGATTCAACACGTGTAGCTGCAAAAGGTATATTTATAAAACACTCTATGAAACATGACTTTTATATAACTAGTTCACATGCACGTGCATCAGAATATACTGTTGAGGCTTGTTAAATCTCAGATGGCTGAGGTCCAATTCTAAACTTTCTGCTTTAGTAGGTCTGAGTTGGAATTAAAGACTTGCATTTTTAACAAATTTCTAATCAAAAGTTAAATGAATCTTCTAAACTTAGTTTTGTTCATTCTCATTTCTAAGTTTTTCAGTGACTATACAGCAAATAAAATAATAGCTGATAATATATTGTCTCCATTAGCACAAAAAAGACTGTCAGTAGCTAATGATAACTGTTTTACATCATTATCATGAGATTCTTCTAATATAAAACTAATTAATTCTGATCATGATTCAATTTGTTATCTAACTCATGGATTCAAAGTAAACATTGTAAACTTCATCTGTCAGTGGTGAAATGTGACATTATTTTTGATTATTAATGTAAATTCAATTAAAAATCATCACTTAAAATAATTTCTGTGGTAGTAATAAGAAAGCACATTTTAGTGGGCCATGACATTATATTCTTACTACATCAAGTATTCTTACTATTATATATATGGAATTGAAATATTCTTGGCATTATTTGTGAGACGTCCACATTTATAATTGCCCCCAACAACATGCAGTTTTTCACCAATCAAAATAGAAACAGCAGTTGTCAAAATTTACAAGCATTTTAATGCATGCAGAGTTAAGAGTAATTAAAACATTTGTTTCATAGAGGTGTTATTGAATATATTTATCTTTTTAAGCATATTTATTTACAGTAAAACCTTGGATTGTAACTTGTTCTGCGAGTATTCTGTAAGATGAGCAAACATTTCTAATAAATTTTAACTTGATAAATGAGCAATGTCTTGGAGTATAAATAGTAAATGATGCTGAATGTCACATGATCACAACTGAGCCAATGGTTCTTGAAATTCACTTTGAATATACAAGTGCTTTGGATTATAAGCATGGTTCCAGACCAAATTATGCTCACAAACCATGGTCTTACTATATTTTGAGAGACAGAGACAATGCAGTCAGGGGACGGGCAGAGAGAGAGGGAGAGGGAGACAATCCCAAGCAGGCTCAGAACTGCCAGCACAGAGCCTTTGGCAGGGCTGGAACTCATGAAACTGTGAGATCATGATGTGTGCTGAAACCAAAAGGCAGACACTTAAGTGACTGAGCCATGTAGGTGCCCAGTGGTGAATATATTTTAAAAATATAGTTCAGTATGTCAGTACTCACTTTCTCTTTTGGCTTACCAAAATGAGTTGGATTTCATAAAAATTTGAGGGTTTTTTTATTAAAGTCAGCTGATTTATCTTACAGTATTGTTGATCTTTTTAAATAAATTAATCCTCTCAGTTTTTATTGTGTTTTCTTAAAATTCAGGAAGTAAAATATAGGAAATCTTCATTCAGCTATTCAAATAGTGGAACACAAAATATATCAACTTTTTAAAATATATCTCTTAAAATTGATTTGTTTGCTTTCTGTCCTATTACATAAATTACCTAAAATAAAATACTTTGGGAGAATATTTATAATATTTTACAGGATTTTCCAACTGGGTGCTATATCATGTAACTCCTACCACCAAAGAACTTTGTTATTAAGACTTTTGTAGAAATTATTTTTTTAATATTTTTTTAATGTTTTATTTATTTCTAGGAGAGAGAGAGAGACAGCTTGAGCAGGGGAGGGTCAGAGAGAGAGAGGGAGTCACAGACTGAAACAGCCTTCAGACTCTGAGCTGGCAGTCAGCAGAGAGCCCGACGCGGGGCCGGAACCCACGAACCGCGAGATCATGACCTAAGCGAAAGTCGGACGCTTAACCGACTAAGCCACCCAGGCGCCCCGAAATTATTTTAAGGTGGTATTTACATACATTAAAATTCACCATCTTTGGTGTGCTATTCATTTTTACAAGCTTCTATTCATTTTGATCAACTTCTACAATCATGAAACCACTACTGCAATCAAGGTATGTAATGGTTTTACCAAAAACTTATGCCCTTTACAGTCAATCTGTTCTCTAGTCCCATTCCCTGTCCCTGTTTTGTTTTGTTTTGTTTTGTTTTTGCCTTCTCCAGAATATAATGGGAATTGAATTGTATAGTAGTAATCTCATGAATCTGAATTCTTTCACTTAGAGCAATGCGTTTGATATCCATCTGTGTAACTGTGTGTACCCATAGTTCATTCCTTTATATATTGCTAAGTAGTACTCCATGAAAGGGACATTCCACAATGGCTTTATCCATTTACAATTTGGAGGACATTTTGGATTGTATTCAGCTTTTGGCAATAATGAATAAGCATCCAGGTACAGGTTTTTTTGTGAACATAATTTTTTTATTTCTCTTCAGTAAATATCTAGGAATTACTGGATTGTTTAGTAAGTTTATGGTTGTTTAACCATATAAGAAACTACCAAACTATTTTCTAAAATGGTTGTACCAACACATCAGTGTTTATAAAGTTCTTAGTGAATTTCAGTTTCAGCTTGATAACTGAAAGACAGTGAAAGCTTCATAAAACAAGGTAGGGATCCAGTCATATCTGACAGTATGCCAGATTTAAACTTGATATTCTGTGATTTGATCTTGATTTGTGGAGAAAATGCTTTGATGAAGCTCCTATTTTGAATTGGTTAGATTTTTATTCTCTACTATAATAGAATGAAATTGAAATGATACACTGTTTGCTTTATCAACTTAAGAAAATTAGAGAAGTTATTTGAAAGAATTTATCCTATTAAAGCATTTGGTGAAGAAATAAACTCTAAATTGAAACTTAAAAGGGGGTAGAAATATTTGGGAACAGGAGACTGTATTATTTATTTATTTATTTATTTATTTATTTATTTAGTATGCTAACAACATAAGCCACATTTAGAGAATTTTCATAATTTTTTTAAAAATATATTTTATAGAGTCTATTCAAAGTATTCAAAAATTTCAAAGTTTTAAACATAAATTCTACTTTGAAGATGCTTATAAATAATTTTATTAAAAAACATTAATACTAACAAAGCTATATTATTGGGAAAAATACATTACTCAAAAAATACCAATGACACATTTTTAAAGACCAAAATGGCCAAGAAACTGATTAAAGTACTTAATTAAACTTTATTCCACTCATATTTTAAATACTTAAATAATCCATATGGGGCACCTGGGTGTTTCAGTTGACTGAGAGTCTGTCTCTTGATTTCAGCTCAGGTCTTGATCCCAGGGTCATGGGATCTAACCCTACCTTAGGCTCTAGGCTGAGCAAGAACCTTGTTCTTGGACTGCTTGCAAGATCTCTTAAACAAACAAACAAATAAATAATCACTATAAAAAGTTTTAAATTTTTTTGCTTAAGCATACAAAGGTTTAGTTTTATATCTTAAATAGTTTTAGAATAGGACACAAATATAGTATAAATTTTAATGGTCACTAATCATTTCAATATTATATAAATTATAATTTTTAGCATCACCTTTCATTATCAAAATTTTTCTGGTTTGAATCATAATATCTATAGTCATCCAACTTGAATGGAAAGCAAGTTTGGTTGAATGAGTAGCATTTACAAAAACTAACAACAGTCAGAAAGGAAGAGAGGATATTTGTAAATTGGAAAAAAGGCTCCTGAAGATTTTGTTTGCTCTAAGGTTTCAGATGAACTATATTCTCTTGGTTCTCTTTTTCCCCAGAAATTGAAATGTGTGCTGCTTTATAGTTAGGGATGGTCTTTTTAGGAGAGTGACAGTCTGCAAAGACCTGCCACTTAACCTAAAATCTAGCCATGCATCTAGAACAAATACATGTTGCCATTTATTTATTTTTTCCATGTTGCCATCTAATACTTGAATCTGTATTCCTCTAGGTATGCTGCAGCTTTGAACTGGGTTTAAGTGGACCCTATTGTATTGTTCTCTCCCATACCCTATTTCAGTTAACGTATGTTTATTTGTTAGAGACTATGTAGAACAAAAAGAAATAAAAATTTTCCCTTTAGATGGTTCCTCTAAGGAAAGCTCATGAGCTTTAGTCTTCGCTGATGTCTTCTTTAAAAATTGCCTCTGCCTAAGAGGAAACTCTTCAGGTAGTTTATTCACCTACCATGAGGGTATTCCCAATGGGACCTAAATGATCAAATATGTAACACTTTATTTTTATGGTTGATAATAATCTGTGTGTACAGTAAGGTAGGTAGGTAGATAGGTAGGTAGATATCAACTAGTAAGATACACCTAGTTGCATTCTAAGGTTCTGTTAAGGATGATTAAAGTTTAGTCCACTTTTTCTCCTTACCTTTCTCCTTGTCCTTCCAACACTTTTAGAGTTCACAGAGTTCTCCAAATAAGTATTCTGTAAAGCACAGGACTCTACATATTTGTTCACAACCTTAAAAATCTTTCCTGCTCTCTGCACACATCAGATTGTTGGATTTTTTTTTTTTTTTTTTTTTTTTTGCATTTTCAGGTAAGATAATTGGCTGTAGTTTTCAATGGCTGCTCTTCTATTAGTTTAACTATGCTTCTCTGGATAGGCTATGCTTCAGTTATAGATAAACTATTTTGACTAATATGATTCTCTCTAATTTATTATCACCAAATTCCATTCCTCCACACATGTCCCACAGGCTAGAAGTGGATGAAGTAGGTGAAGCAAGGAGTTTTCCCAATCTAAGGGAACTGCGGTAAAATTAAAAAAAGAAAATAGCCTCTGTCCTTAAGGTATCCTTTAACTCAATCATGATTGGGTTTAGATGACCAATGAGAAACAATCTCTGGAGTAAAGTTCGTTGGCCATGGAAAAACAAAGGGAAGGGCATCTACTCATTTCTTCCTTTGAAATACATGGAGTACATAAATTGTGTTGTTGTTCTAGGAACTAAGAGAAATGTAAGGCATATGTTGCCCAGATGTTCAATGTAACTGAGGAAGTACGTCCTAACATAAAAAGCAGTTAAGTAAGTATATTAGGCAACATTCACCTAAGCATCAAAAAAAAAAAATCCAATTAATGCCTATTAGAATGGCTCATTGAAAGGTTAATGTCAGTGGAGGAGTCTTCAAAGAAAGTTTTGTAGATCAGCAGAGAATTGGGGTGTGTTTTGAAGATGAGTAGTATTTAAAAATATAAAGGGAGAATGAAATAAGGCATTTAAGGTCATGGCTTGAGAGTCTCAACTTTTCATGCAGACACAAATTAACCAAACACTTAGAGCCAGTAGAGTCTACTGTGTTCTAAGGACAAACAGTGCTTCCCATAACTTTAGTAGACAGGGTGGGGTAGAACTCACTACTACATTTATTGGTAGTTAACACTGAAAAATGCATGTCTTGGGAACTTCCTCAGAGTTTGTAAATTTCTTGAAAGCAGACAGCATCTATTTCCCACCCCACCTCCACACCTTCTGCCTCCACAACGTATACAACATATTCAACCCAGTGCCTTCTTATCTATGGGACTCAAAAATGTTTGGTAAATATATGTCAGGATGAATACTTGAGCACTTTGGCTCTTAAAGAGATTTCCTTGGTTCCGAGAATCTGATCTTACTTAGATTACTTGTGTAGATTAGGAATTTAGGAAGAATGGAGAAAGAGTTCCTGGCTAAATCTCAGCAATTAGACAAGCTCACAAGTCTCCTATCACATTATTTTTTTTTTTTTTTTTTTTTTAAGGAATACATGGCTACGGTTATCTCTTTTTTCCAAACTAATGCACTTGATGTTGGAATGACTTATTTCACAGTTGATCATATGCTGCTGTGTCAAACTGACACCAAAAACAGAATGAATAAATATCTGAGCCTATTGCTACATCTTTCTGACTTTGGGAAAGTCTTGTTTTCTCTTGAACTCATAATAACTTTTATGATCTTGCCTGATTTTACCACTTTCTAAGATTATTTTCCAAGGATTTGGGAACATTATACTTCCTGCTTTGCAAGGGTTTCCCTTGAAATTTCTTTATGTCTTGCCCTAGATCTTTATGAGACACTCAGCAGATGTTCCTATTCCATGAAAAATGAAGTGAGTAGGTCTGGCAGCTGTTTCCATGCTACTTTGGGATACAAGGGCTTGCACTATTCTATATAAATGGAATGTATTAATCATTCCCCATTCAAGTGTTTACATTTTATAAGCTGCTCCAGAGTTGTTAAAAAGGGGAGGGGAGCAAAAAGCTCAACTTCTATGCATACATTGAAATATAACTGAACTTTAATTCTAAAACTTATGTAAAATAACAAAAATAATCATTCTGAGATGTCCTTATAAAAATATTTTGTGGATGTAGTTAGCTTAAGGTTTAGACTTGAAATTTCAGTGGTAAGAAACTCTGGGCAAGGAATGGATAGAAGAGGGGTGAGCAGAGAGAATGGGTAAGGAGGAGGTGATAGAAGAATATACAAATATCTATAGGCCTTGTGAAGGGTTAGACATTTTCCATGTTACTCCAAAGGAGAGAACAGGAGCCATGGGTGTAAAGTAGAGAGAGATATATTCTAGTTCAATGTAGAGAACTAGAAAATCAGCCCATATGGAATTCACATATGACAGGAAGTTCTCTCCTCATTAGGGGTAAATGTGGGCATGGCAGCACCGAGAGCCACTTGATTTGGACATCTTTCACTTTCAAGTGAAACAACAACAACAAATCAAGAGTGTTCAGTCTATTTAAAGCAAAGAGAGAATTTATTGTTTCAGGCAGCTGAATAATCAAGTCCCAGCTGGATCCAGGGTCTCACATGATATCATTAGGACAAAATGTCTTTCCATTTCTTGACTCTGCTGTCTTTACAGTAGCTTCATTTGTCTTATTCATCATCTCTGCTGTCCCAAGCAAGTACTAGTTCCTCATACTGGCCAGGGAAATATGTGATATACATGCTGATTGATCAGTTCTGAATTGAGTAGAAAGAAGAAATTTTCTCTGTCATGTGCTCATGCTGGTCTCAGGACTGGTTCAGCTTTGAAGAAGTTTTGGTCCCATGACTTTCAGTATGGCTTATTTCCCAAGTCTGGATGACATTCATTCTCTCTGTCTGACCAAAGTGTCTCCACTGCTATCACAGCACACAGCATCCAACGGGTTAAGGGTATTACCCAAAATAAAATCAGGGCTCTACTTGCATAAGATGAAATAAAAGGTAGGCATCAAATGCAACTAGCTTCCATCATAGTACTTGAGTCCTAGAGAAGTGATAAGATTACTTATTGGTTTTCAGTAAATTTTTAGCAGCGGATCAATATTGCCAACAAAATCTTTGACAAAATACATACAATAAAAAGATGCTATTCTGGTTGAAGAATGATGAATGGCCAGAGGCCTCACAAGTTAAACATTTCCTTCACCACTGTTTATATCCCCCTAAGAGTCTGGGGAAGGACACATTGGAATCTACTGAGCAAGATGAATAGTAAAATCCCATGGTGTACAGAGTCTGTGACTATTATCTTACTTTTGTGTGCCCCCTGGCTCCGATGGGATATTAGCCCTGCTTAATCAATATTTGCTGGGTTGAATTTAAATGAGATGAATTGAATTTAGGTGAGGGAACACCTGTCTAACCTTTGTGTGGCATTTGTATTTTCCAGAGCAATTTTACTTACATTTTTGTTCATTTTTCATGACATCCTTGTGAGTTAGGCAGTGTGCTATTTTCATTTTTTAAATCTCAACTTTAATATATTAATGCAGATAATGAGGAAGAATAATTAACTGCTTTTACCCACCATCTCATGTTTGTCAAGTTTTAATATTATAAAGCTATGGTTCTCTGCCCCCTTTTTTATGAATAAAAAATTACAGTTAAAATACCCTCTATTTTACCCTGGTTGAGTACCCACCCTCCCTTCCCAGAAGTAAGTACTATCATGAATTTGGGTTTTTATAATTTACATAAATGTTTTATTATTTTTCTGCTACATATTTATCCATAAAACACACAATTTTTGTTTTGCATTTTATGTAAATGACATGAAGCCATCCGTATTAACAAACTATCTGCTTTTTGACTTAAATGTTCTTAAAACTTGTAGTGATACGTGTAGATATAACTTGTTTTCACTGTTGCAAGGAATTGAAATAATCACTTTAATCCAAGTAATATAACCAGTAACTCAGGAGGATGTTAGGTATTTTTCCTGTGTTTTGTTTGTTTTCAATGGACATTAGCCATTAATCAGTAGACTTAGTGAATCTAAAAAGTCATCACATTGTAAAGCTTAGATCCATTGTATAAAACACACACAGAGCCATTCATTCCTCCCCAGTAGTTGTGCATGCCTGAGGATCTCTGTATAAACTCCAAGGACTCCATGAACGTCCTGAAACAATGGTAGAAAGTTGATGTTTGTACTGGAATTTTTCTGAGAAGGATCTGCTTTATCTTTGGTGTCTCAAAGAGAACTGTCACCTCCCCCCCCCATATTTAAGAACGCTGCCTTAGACTTTATAGAAAGTATTTAGAAATCATTCCCAACTTGTAAAATTAAAACAAACTTTTAGCAGCAGGGATTAGGGATGCTTTTTAGTCCCTTTCTTAGTGACCTACAGAAATTAACGTGCCTTATTTTTTACTTCCTCTATGTCTCAAGGGAGGGGGTGACGTTTGGTAAAACAGCCATGATAAAACTGTGGATCAGTCCATTCATCTCATACTTTCAAGACTTCCGAAATCAAAAGCCTAACCTATTCTTTCATGATCAGTATTTTCTGATGAAATGTTATTGCTCTTACATTAACTGAGCTCAACACATTTAGAAGCAACTCAACACTAATGGAGAACTTAGAAGAGAGTATGCTTCCCAGAAAAGGGAAACTAAGATGCAGAATGCACCTACTGTCTTTCTCACCCCTTTGTACCTAAATCAGCTGGTCAGGGCAGCCTGCTTTCTGAGGCCACATGCTGTAGGCTCAGCATCTGTGCCTGGGGCTAGTGACTCTGATCCAAAGCTGCTCTGAGATAAACAGATTGAACAATAAGTTTTCTCCCACAGCCACCACATAAAATTCATTTCCTACTAAACTTGGAGATCTTCTCTAAATCTTTTCATCCTTTATTAGATACCTTACATTTAACACCCTTTATTTTTCTTATTCGCCCTATCCATTTCTCTCAGCTACTACAGGAGTCTCATACCAGAAAAACAATAGTAATGGAGGTAACAGTAACAAGCAGCTCTTATTGAGTGCTGGTTGTCAGTCAGGTCTGCGGAACACAGGCACTTCCCTTGATATCATGGAGCTTAAAGTCAAGAATGAAGGTAGATACAGGGTAGTTCACTAACATTGTGAACTTGCAATTGCAATCAGAGCTACAAAGGAGAGGTGTAAAATGTGTAATAAAGAGATTTGACCTGTCTAGGAAGGAAATGGAATGGATTTGCTAAATAAATAGTGATGGCATTGATACAGGGTATAATCATTACCTAGGCCAAGAAGAGAGAGAAGAGAAATCTAGACAGTTCTGTATAAATATCGTAGATGATAGGAAAGAACATAGCAATTATGAGAAGCTACAAAGCATATTATTTCAGTCCTGGAAGCAATCCTGAGACATAGCCATTATTATCGGGGGTTTTTTTTATGATTGAATTAAGACTAGGAGAGTTTAAGTAACTTGCCTAAAGTCACTCAGTTAGAAAGTAGTAGGGCTTGGTGAGCCTGGGTTAAGCATCTGTCTTCAGCTCAGTTCATGATCTTATGGTTTGTGGAATGGAGTATCACATTGGGCTTTGTGCTGACAGCGTGGAATCTGCTTGAGATTCTCTCTCTCCATCTCTCTCTACCCATCCCTTGTTTGCTCACTCTCAAAAAAATAAACTTAAAAAAAGTAGTAAGGCTAAATCAAACAGATGTCTAGACTCAAAAGATGTACACTTAAAACCAACAGCATTCTGACTCCTCACAAAACAGCACCAGACCCAGATAATTCACAGGAGGATTTTACCAAAGATACAAAGATCATAGAGTTTTAGTGTTTAATTGAGATAGTGGAAGAAGAATATTTTCAAATTGTTTCTTTTAAAACAACTCCTAGTCATTCTTGTTTTATATGTATATCCTTTAATGGGTAATTTTTAATCAAAACTTATCATGTTTTTCATCCATAAGTATGTAAGCATGTATGTCTGAAGGGTACTCTTCTAAAAAACAGACCTCTTATAATATCAATACACAGCTAAATAGATATAAATAATAATTACTAAAGTAGTCAACTTTTCTTAATTGACTATCTCAGAAGCTATCTATCCAATGTCTATTTTCTATTCTTCACAAACTGTTCAAACTAAATAAAATTAAGACATATACATTATAATTCATTGGTATGTCTCTAAGGTTTTTATCCCATAGGTTTCCCTCCATTTCTCACTGTTTCTTATAATTTATTTGTTGAAAAAACAATTTGGCTTTTTAAAGAAAAAAATAGTATTTTATAGTTGTGATTCTGCTAATTTTACATTCTCCTCTCATGTAAATTTCCTGTAATTTGGGAATTAGATCAGAATTTTTGTCAGGAGTCTGCATAGGCAGTACTGTACATAGTAGCCACTTTGTTCATTGTCTATATTCGATAGGAAATCATTGGTTAGAAACTTCCACGTATTAACTATCCCAAGTTACGTTCATACAAAACAGCAAGATAAGTATGTGATTTTCTTCCTTTTTTTTAATAGTTTTCAAACTGGTAAACTCTGTTTTCTGTCATACTCTGAAGCTGATTATTTTATTTTTCTTAAATGCTGTTGTTTGGTTTTAATATGAACTTATACATTTATTAGATATGTTTGTTAAATTATTGGATATGTTCCAAGCCATTGAAATTATTCTTACTGAATAATGACCCCAAGTTGAGCCTATTCAAATTAGCTCCTGAGTCTTAATGACATGACATTAGTAGTAACTGATAACTTCTTTAATTTCTTATATAACAAGAAATTCTAGGATTCTCTTACACACTTCTTATACCTAGAATCAACCATTTCTTAAAAAACAAAACAAAATCCTGATGTCTTTTAATTAAGAAATTTGGAGGGGAGCGGGAAACCAGAATATGGACACTAGAGGTAACCATTCCAACCTGGTTAATGTACTATTTTTAGGTCTTTTTTAGTGGACAGAGCTAGAGAATAAGCATTAAAAAGAAAAAGAAAAGAAGAAAACATAATTCTTATGATTCCCGACTCAGATTTAGGATTATAGGACTTTTACTTAAATTCTTTGATTTTACATTTATATTTTCTTATCTCTCATGCTGAAATTCCTGATTTAAAAAAATTTTTTTTCAATGTTTTATTTATTTCTGAGAGAGAGAGAGAGAGAGACAGTGTGAGCAGGGGAGGGTCAGAGAAAAAGGGAGACACAGAATATGAAACAGGCTCCAGGCTCTGAGCTAGCTGTCAGCACAGAGCCCGACGCCCAGCTCAGACCCACGAACCATGAGATCATGACCTGAGCCAAAGTCGGACGCTTAACCGACTGAGCCACCCAGACGCCCCTGAAATTCCTGATTTTAATAATGTTCTTTGCTCTATCCTTTATTTATTTATAATTATATCAGAAGTACATTGTCAGTAGTATTTTCCCTAGCATTATGATAATTGAAAGCTGCTGAGACTTCTCTGGAGTTTCCTTTGTCCTTAAGATATATTCCAAAAAAGCTGTACTGCCAAATTGCTGTGCCTCAAAATCACTTGAAAAAATTCTTCTCTGTGTGATTATGTGCTCTTGATAAACACTTGAATTCATTCATCTCCTTTTGCTCTTGATTTTGGAAATTAAAAAAAAAAAAACAGGAAAAAGCTTGTCTTATAATTATGTAAAACATACACATAAAAGGTAGGATAGAAATAAGCAGTGTCCTTCCTTGGTAATTAAAATATGTCTAAGAGCATGAGTGGAGTGGGGCAGTGGATATACAGGGTGGGAGACCTTTGATCCAGAGCCATCTCGGTGCTCCCAGAGTCGCCTCCTTGATGCCCCCAGAGCAGCAGTCCTGCTTTTCTAGATTTATGACCCATGACAGCAGAATTGCTACCTCAATGAGGCGAGTTACTTCCTGTATCGGTCAGGATTCTTTTGAATACTGGAAGCCAAAACTTAGTTTCCATGTTATGAAAAAGTAAGAAATGAAAACAAGAACAAAAATCTAAAAAGAGGCCTAAATCAAAACCAGAATGAAACAAAAATATTCATTAAAATTTTGAATTTACTTCTCTTGTAAACTCACATGTGAATTTAGGGCAAAAACCAAAGATCTTGGGATGATTTCTCATGAATTCTCTTCCTCTTGTTCTCTTCCTGCCATGCCCCATCCCACCCCGTCTCACTCCCCACATATATACTATGTATAAATTAGAGATCCTTTTTTACAGGAGTCTTGTAAAGATTAAGTGAGATCATGCATGTAAATGTGAAGTACCTAGTATAGTGCTGGGCACATAGTCAGAATCCAATTAACGTTGGTTTTTACTACAGACGTTCTTGTTTCTGTTTCCACGATACAATTGGTACAAACTATATTTTTTTGTTCTCATTCCTTTGTCATGTTCTTCCTTGAAAATTGCAGAGTCTTTATACCCTGTAATTTTTCATTCGGTTGTACTTGTCAACCAAGACTTAGCTAAAGATAGCTCTCTAAACTTAGGCTTCTTAAAAGAGAAAAAGGAGAAAGATGTTTGAGCCTTTCTTTAATCTGAGCTAGCTTGGTACTGTATTTTGAGTTCTTAGCACAGGGTCAAGAATAAGGATGATGTGGTTCTTCCTTTCTCTCCCAAGAAGGAAACATGTGGATTTCAAAGCAAGTGATGTAATAACATGAGGAATGTGGTAGACTCTGAAGCCCTGATCCTAGCATTATCTGCTTCATGCCCTGGGTGATCTTAGGAAATTTACTTTCCCTTCTGTGTTCCAAATTCTGTCTATCTGTAAAAATTAGGTCACTCAAAGTGATTTGGGTTTCCTCAAGTTTTAGAAGTATGTGGTTCTATATTTATTTAAACGCTCTCCTTGATATAGTTCATATAATCAGTTGGGTGACTTTTATGGTCAACATTTCTCATGCCCAATGTATTGGCATCTATTCCTCATTAAATGATGTACTCTATGGAGCCCATAGGCTTTCATTTATTTCTCCTGGATTGCAAGTCTAGAGTTAATTTTCATAGAAAATTATAGCTCTTGTTAGTCCTAGTTTTCTTGTACAATTATACCCTTTTCCCTATTCTAATTATATATAGATTTTAGTCTTTAGATGATTTAGTCTTTAGACATTGCCCTCAATATCAAGTAATATCAGTCTTGTTATTGTTATTATGAGACTCCTTATAGGTTATAAATATTATTTCTGTGTCTCAATGGCATCATAACCATTTGGGAGAAAATAATCCCTTTCCTATCTATTTGATTATTAGAAAAAATGAGAGTAATAGATATAAAATTTAAAGGAATACCATAATTTTTAGATATAGCTTTCAGTTATTAGCATCAAATGAGTGAAACATAATTCTAAGAGGGTAATAATTATTAAATAAATATCTGGCACTGAGAAAAAAACATTTTTTAAGATCCTGTATTTCAGTCTTACCCAAAGATTCTGGTTTTGATGCCATTTTCACCTGAGTGGTAATTAACATGCTCTGTTCCTCAGAATGATAAGTTGTTTCATTGTATCAAATAGGTTGCAGGACTCCATTCTTAAAGCTCTCTTAGCAACAGGAATATTTAATTTGCCAAGTGGAATGGTGAGGTTCTAAATGATTTTTCAAATGTTCTCATGAGTTCTAGGATGGACAAGTGGAGTAATATGAGAGGCCAATGCTAGGTGAAATGAGAAAGTACGTGAAGATTAATTTTCTCGGCCTGATTTTATTGATCAACACTGTCAGTGATTTGGGCAGGACAAACTGATCACATTTTCACATGACACTGAACGCATTGCAAAAACTAACTAAGAGTACATGCACTGGAGAAATACAGACCTGGGCTGGAATCCATCTCCTCTGCTCACTATCTACATAATCATATACTGACACAATTTGGACCACAGCTTGAAAACTACAAAGATTGGCTTCATCTCATGACAAGGAGGAATTTTCTAGCAAAAAAATATTAAATGTCTTCAATTATATGAGTGATGTCTAGAACAAGTAGGAAATTGTGAAGACCAAGAGCTGCGAATTTAAATCTACTTATAAACTCTAATTTGAATTTGAATATTATTGCTATTGTGATAATGGTAGTGGACCACCATTGATTAATGGTAATGATGACTATGATGATCCTACTCTACTCAATGCTTGTCATATCACATCTCATAAACTACTTCTAGGGAGTTTGAGAAGAATATTGTTGAATTTTAATGGATAAGGGTATATGAGATCAGTCAGGGTAGACATTTGGAAGCCACATCTGATGAAAACAGAATAAAGGAAATGGGGCTATTTTAATCAGAAAAGAACACTGGAGTCTTAGGAACCTATCTTTAGTGTCAAGCATATGAGCATAGAAGTATTTATGAAAGTCCAGACAGTAGAATCCAAACCAGTAGTTTGAAGCTCCAGAGAAACTGATTTCAGCCCAATCAAAGAAACAACAGATAGAGGATTTTGATATTAGATTGGTCTGGGTCTAGCCCAGCACCCCCAAGCTTGATCATTAACTGTGTTATCATGCTCATATTACTTGGCTGCCCTGAGCCTCAGTGATCTCATTTTTGAAATGTAATAACATTAGACTCTATGTTATAGGACACTTGTATAGAATAAAATAAGATAACTGGGGCGCCTGGGTGGCTCAGTCAGTTAAGCATCCAACTTTACCTCAGGTCATGGATCATGAGTTTGAATCCCGCATCGGGCTCTGTGGTGACAACTCAGAGCCTGCAGCCTACTTCAGATACTATGTCTCCCTCTCTCTCTCTCTCTCTCTGCCCCTTTCCTCTGCTCATACCCTGTCTCTTCTCCTTCAAAAATAAACAAACATTAAAAAAAGAATAAAATAAGATAATACATGCAGATGAATAACAAAATGTTTGACATGTAGTACATACTCAGTAATTGCTGGTTGTGGTTGCTGTTTTTGTTAATACAGCTAGGTCTGGAATATAATGAATGTAGGGCAGCTTCAAGGGGAACGAACTAGGCAGTTGTCACTGGATATTATTTAAAAGGGGTGGGGAAATAAAGGTGGTTTTGGAAGGGATTTGAAATGTGGTTGGAGTGTTAATGAGTCTATAATTCTAGAAGTGCCTTTCTGGCATTGCCCTCTAGTTGCCTCTGGTATTTTTTCACTGGTACCATTTCTTTCCTGGCCTCTTCCATCCCTAGGCCCCTTTCCCTATGATCTACTTAGGCATCTGCTGGATCAGATTTAGCAGTCTTCCCACCATATAATTATCTACAAATGCTTGAACATTTACATGCTTAAATTTTCATAACTACTTCATGCTGTAATACCAACAGCTAATCATAGAGTCTTTGATTGTAATCTCTTCAGAGTATGGACTCTGTCTCTTTTGTTTATAACTGATTGGCTAGAGCTTATAATAGTAGCAGATACTGAATACGTGATGGATGGTTGCGTGGACATGTGGATAAAAAAGCAAAGTGATAGGGGCGCCTGGATGGCTTAGTCGGTCAAGCGTCCGACTTTCACTTAGGTCATGATCTCGTGGTTCGTGGGTTCGAGCCCCGCGTCAGGCTCTGTGCTGATTGCCAGCTCAGAGCCTGGAGCCTATTTCAGAGTCTGTATCTCCCTCTCTCTCTGACCCTCCCCTGCTCATGCTGTCTCTCTCTCTCTCTCTCTCTCCTAGAAATCAATAAAAATATTTTTAAAAAAAGCAAAGTGATAGAATTTCATATGTGGAAGTATGTATGTTAGTAATCATCATATTTAATATTTCATTTAGTACCTAAATATTTAATACTTCTTCCAGGTGGCTATTGAACATTTGCTTGAGAACCTCCTGTAATAGGGAATTCATCACATCTTCAGGCATCCCATTTTCTCTTTGGACAAGTCTATTAGCATAGCCTGGCAAAGCTTCACCATATGTTGGACTATACTGTATCACTCAGCTAATGAATTAATGTCTTGCCCCTTCCAGCAGTATTAGTTTTAACAGAAGACTCATGAAAGCTTTTTCTTTAAATAAAAGAATTTATATATTTAGGGCAGAATTTCAAGCACCAGGGTTGGCAGAAAGAAAATATGCTAATTTCTTGCTTCATAAATACAAGATCCTATTGTTATGTAGTTGTGGGGGATACAGGGTGACAGATGTTTGCAGGATTTCCATGTTACAATAAGAAATAGATTTCGCACATCAGTAGGTATGTGGGAGATGAGATATAAACTATGATAGAACTAAATACATAGTAGTCATGTCTCATGAATATAAAAAAATGGTTGTACAAAATTACATTTCTTTTAATTTTAAGAAATGCTATAGAAGTGAACTGTGGCTTTTTTTAACTCAACAGCTTTGTTAAGTTAAACTTAGAAAACCATAAGAGTCAATTTATTTGAATCAAACATTAAAAAGGGTATTATTCCAAGCAGCAATTAAGACTTAAATGTCATCATTTGATTTCTCCCTGGAAAACATTTGTTTGCCATACTATGACTGAGCCGTTAAATTGGCTACATCTGTAGATAAACCAAAGACAATGCTATATCAAACCTCATTTTCAGAAGGCACATCTGCTTCTTGAGGAAAAAAAATAAGAAAAGACAACCTTAGAAGTAAAAGTACCACAGTAAATAGGTGTGTGGGTGTTATACTGGTTACCTTGGCAAACTATTAAATTAATTCGATCCCATCTATCAGTGTGTTGCTGTAGTGTCATGATGTCAGGTGACTGGGGGGTAAAGACTTCTAAAGAAGTGTCATCTCACTGCAAAAACTCTAGTGTAGATTTGTGGACATGTGATCATCTTATAATGGCCTGTTTCTTAACAGGGCCACTATCAGTCATAGGGTTGATTCCTAGAAGCCTTTTTTATATGATGTGATCCTACCCTCTCTCATGGCCATAACTGAATGGACCAGGGTAAAAACCTGACTTTCAGTGGATCAGTTGGATTTTCTTATGCTAGTATTTGGTATTTGGATTGAGATATGTCTCAGTTTGGACTGTTCGCTTGAATAGAGACAATGTAAATGTTGGAGATTTGAGGAAGCTGTGTTTGTCCAGATATTATAGGAGAGAATGGATGAAAGATGGAAGTAGATTATTGCCACAGGTTTTGAATGGTGTTCAAGTCTCTGGTTCTAGACTTTTACTTATCCTTGGCTTCTAAGAAACTCCCCAGTATCTCTCTAGTATGTTTATATTTCCTTCCTTGGTTGAGGCATTTGAAGTCAGTTTCTATAAATTTCAAGAAAAAAAAAAGTCAACTTAAAAGGTCTAAATGTTGCTCCCATTACCTTGGTTTCTCAGTTGACAGAGATAATGTTTTTCAGAAAAATCAAGTCTAGGAAGCCTTCTTTAGCACTTTTATATTACATGGTGAGGAGAGCACAGAGAAAACATGTTATAATATTGTTCTCTTCTTGTTCTTTCATCACTGCTTTCCACCTCAGTACCACAATCGTACAAGACTTTTCTAGGGAAAGTGAAACTCAGTATATGGAGGTGGTCATGTCTCTTTAAGATAAAAACAGTTCTGGAAGGACATTATACTTCCACTGATCTCATTTCAGCCTTGACTAAAATGGTAATGTTCCTCTTAATAAATGACCATGTCCATTTCTCTTAAGATGGTATCAGCAATTGCTCTTTTAATTACATGGCACTTTCTCCTTTGCCTAGAATGAGTGAGTTGTATTAATTTTATGTTATTAGTAAAATTAATAATTCATTGATTAATTTTCCATTTCTCTCTGAAATGAGAAAGGAGGCAAGTATGAGATTCCCTGAGCCAGGAAAGCCTGAAGAGGGTTGAATTTATCATAAAGTTTTCTGGGAGGACCACAAGGTTAAAGAAACCAAAATGGATCAGTGAGTTAAGGAGAAAGTGTAGACATTGTAGAAATTCTCATCATTACTTCATAGCAGGATGTTCTTCCATTTGCCACATCCTCTGCTTTGCCAGGCTCCTCTTGAGCTGAAGTCCTATTTCCACTGCTGAAATTTTGGATGGAAGGTATGTGCTTAAATATCCCCAAATCGATTTCCCCAAACATACATACAGACACACACATGCGTGCACATGATTATTCATCTCTACTTGCTTTCAGATTAAAATTCCCTATATTATTCCAAATATGTGAACTTGAAGTATCCATTGATTCTGGAAATTAAAATCCAGGCCATCATTTTTTTTATTTTCATGGCAGTTAGAGGGTTGATATCTGAAGATGCCTGGGAATTAGAAAATATCCTTATCTTTTAGCAATCAGTAGAGGACAACATGATTAATATGGAATCTGGACTTGTATACTCTGTCCTAACAACAAGAAGCTGAACAAATTGAAAAATCAACAACTCTGAGATGCATCAAAGAAGTGAAGTCACATGGCAAACTGCTACTCTCAGAATTGGAGACACGCCCAGGTGGCTACAGACAATTACAGGTGAGCAAAGCAGAAAGTCACAAGTAGAAATTTCCATGACATCCAGTGCTGAGGTAGGAAAATATAAACCACATTTGACAAATCACTGGAGGACAAGTATAAGAGTTAAAAACTCCAGAGGGACCCAGTCATGGGGAAGGTGGTATTGACACTTTTGAGAATTTTAACTCTAGGAGCACCACCTCTTAACAGTGAATATCTGAGAAACATTCCCCCATGATTTGATTAGGGGAGGGTTGAAGTAGCTATTTTAAAACACGCCAGAACATTATGTTCTTAACAAGGACTGCCCTCAGGAGAAACTATTTCACCAGAGCCTAACCTACCTGAGAAATATGTACCTTCCACTCCCGTCTAGCCTTCCAAATGAGGGAAGGGAAATAAACTATCCAGCCTCTTCTAGTCAGCCTGCACCCACTGAGCAGTGTACCTAGGAAGCACAAATGAAATTCACAAACCAGGACTACAGTCCCAAAGGACTGACTTAATCATATAACTGTAGAGTGCTTCCCCTTCACCCACAATTTATTACCGCACCACTAGGAGCCTAATTACTAGAGTTCCTTTTACCCAGTGCATCATGTCTAGCTATTGACAGACAACAACAACAACAACAACAAAAATGCAAAGCATATTAAGAGACAACAACAAAAACACAGTTTGAGGAAAGAGCAAAGATCAGAATCAGAGTCAGATATGACAGAGCTGTTGGATTTATCAGACAATAAATATAGGACAAATATTATGCTATAAATATTGATGAATAAAATACAGCACACAAAAACAAATGGATAATGTAAGCAGAGAGGTATAAATTCTAAGATAAAAAAGAAATGTTAGAGATAAAAAACACTGTACTGAGTGCCTTTGGTTTCTTAGTATAGAGAGTATAGCTGAGGAAATCTTTAAGCTTGAGTCTGTGTTGATAGAAATTTCCAAAACTTAGATAGAAAGAAAAAAGGCTGGAAAAAAGAAAACCCAGAATATCTCTTAACTGTGGGACAGTTATAAAAAGTGTAACATGCTTGTAATGGGCATACCAAAAAGAGACTAAGGAAAGAAACAGAAGCAATATTTGAAGGATAATGACTGAGAATTTCCCCTGATTAATGTTGTTGTCACCATATCACAGATCCAGAAAGCTCAAAGAACACTAAACAGAATAAATACAAGAACACAAAACAAACAAGCAACAACAATAGAAATCTACACCTAGGCATATCATAGTTATACTTCAGAAAATAAGAAATAAGGACAAAATCTTGAAAGCAGCTAAAAGAAAAAATGAAAACAGGCAAACTATTTTAATTTCAGAGGAGCAAAGGTAAGAATTACACCCAAATTTTTCTCAGAAACCAAGCAAACAAGAAGAGAATGGAGTGAAATATTCACAGTACTAGGGGGAAAAATCAACACACCTGTAATTCTCTATTCTGCAAAATTGTCCTTTAAAAATGAAGGATAAAGTCTTTCTCATACAAATAAAAATTAGGGGAATTTGTTGCTGGTAGACCTGCTTTTTGTAAGAAATGTTACAAGAAGTTCTTCAGAGAGAAGGAAAATCATATAGGTCAGAAATTGGGATCTATATAAAGAAAGAAAATTGAAAAATAAATAAAAATAAATACTTAATTTTCTTATTTCTAACTGATCTACAATAAGTTTATTCAAAAGAATGACAGCAACAGTGTATGCTTATGCTTATATATTGGAGAAATGAATGACAGTAATAATACAAGGGTCAGGAGGAAACAAGTAGGAATGTTTTATTGTTACAAGGTACTTGGGGCGCCTGGGTGGCTCAGTTGGTTAAGCGTCCAACTTCAGTTCAGGTCATGATCTCACAGTCCATGAGTTTGAACCCCACGTTGGGCTCTATGCTGACAGCTCAGAGCCTGGAGCCTGCTTCAGATTGTGTCTCCCTCTTTGCCCCGCCCCTGTTCATACTCTCTCTCAAAATAAATTAAAGACATAAAAAATATTTCTTATGTCCATCTCATCATTCAAGAGTCTCTCATGGTTTGCTTCTCTCCCTCTCCCCCANGCATTCACGTCCTTTATCCATTTTGAGTTTATTTTTGTGTACAGTGTAAGAAAATGATCTAGTTTCATTCTTCTGCATGTTGCTGTCCAGTTCTCCCAGCACCATCTGTGAAAGAGGCTGTCTTTTTTCCATTGGATACTCTTTCCTGCTTTGTCGAAGATTAGTTGGCTGTACACTTTTGGGTCCACTTCTGAGTTCTCAATTCTGTTCCATTGGTCTATGTGTCTGTTTTTGTGCCAATATCATACTGTCTTGATGATGACAGCTTTGTAGTAGAGGCTAAAGTCTGGGATGGTGATACCTCCCATTTTGGTTTTATTTTTCAGTATTACTTTCGCTATTCAGGGTCTTTTGTGGTTCCATACGAATTTTAGGATAGTTTGTTCTAGTTTTGAGAAGTATGCTGGTGCAATTTTGATAGGGATTGCATTGAATGTGTAGCTTACTTTGGGTAGTAATGACATTTTAACTATATTTATTCTTCTGATCCATGAGCATGGAATGTTTTTCCATTTCTTTGTGTCTTCTTCAATTTCCTTCATAATTTTTTCTATAGTTTTCATCATACAGATCTCTTGTATCCTTGATTAGGGTTATTCCTAGGTATTTTATGGTGTTTTTGCAATTGTGAATGGGATCAGTTTCTTGGTTTCTCTTTCTGTTGCTTCATTATTGGTGTATAAAAATGTGACCGATTTCTGTATGTTGATTTTGTGCCCTGCAACTTTGCTGAATTCTCGGATCAGTTCTAGTAGGCTTCTGGTGGAGTCTGTCAGGTTTTCTATGTAGAGTATCATGTCGTCTGTGAAAAGTGAAAGTTTGACATGGAGGAGGGCACTTGTGGTGATGGGCACTGAGTGTTACATGGAAACCAACTTGACAATAAACTATTTGTAAAAAAAAAAAAAAAAGAGCATAAAAAACAAAAAAAACTATTTGTAGAAAAAAAATTTTTAATTAAGTTTAAAAAAATTCTTAAAAAGGTACTTGCAATGCTTATGTTGTTTTATAATGTTAAGTGAAAATGGATTTGGATTAGTTGTAAATATATGTTTTAAACTCTGGGGCAATCACAAAAAAAAAAGTTTAAAAAAAATGGGAAAAGATGTACAATCACTATCCTAAGAAAGGAGAGAAAATGGAATCATTAAATTCTCAAATAAACCACAAAAAGCAGAAAAAGTGTGGGAGACAAAAAATTTTAAAAGAACTAGTTATTAAAATGTTAATCAACATGGTAGATATTAAGCTAAGTATATCAGTAGTTACTTTAAACACCAATGATCTAATACATCAACTAAAAATCAGATTGTGAAGTGTACCGTGGAACAAGTCCTAATTATATGTTGACTATAAGAAATCCATTTTAAATATAAAGACAAAGCTAAAATAAAACTAAATGGATGCAAAAAACATATGCCATGCTAACATTAATCAAAATAAAATAGGAGTATATACATTTCAACATAGCAAACTTCATGGCAAGGAAAGTTATCAGGGACAGAGGGAGGCATTGCAAAATGACAAAGGGGTCAATACTCCAAGATGACCTAACAATCCTTAATGTTGTATGCACCTGAAAATAGGGCATCAAAATATGTGAGCAGAAATGGATGGAACTGCAAAGGGAAATAGATGTATCCACTATTATCACTGGAGACTTTAAAACACTTTTATCATAAATGGAACAATCCAGCAGACAGAAAATCAGTAAGAGCATAACTGAACTCAATAGCGCCATCCATCAATTGCATAAAATTGACATCATCCAACAATAGAAAATATACATTCTTCTCAAACTCAGACCGAACATTCCCCTAGATAGGCCACATTCTGAGCCATAAAACACTGTCTTTAACAAAGAATGTAAATCATCTATCTGCTATCAGGCCATAATGGAATTAAAATACAAATCAATGCCTAATGAAAGCTGGAAAATTCCCCCAAATAGTAGGAGGTGAAACAATTGTTAAATAATATATAGATCAAGTAAGAAATATTAAGAGAAATTATAAAATATTATGAACTAAATGAAAATATTACATCAAAATTTGTGGAATACTGCAAAAGTAGTGCTTAGAGGGAAATTTTTAGTATTGGATGTGTACTTTTGAAAAAGAAAGATCTAAAATCAATCATTTAAGTTTTCACCTTCGGAAACAAGAAAGAGAAAACTAAATCCAAAGTAAGCAGGAAAAAAAAAAATAATAAAAAATGAAGCAGAAAGCCATGAAATTGAAAACAGAACATTAATAGAAAAAAATCAACAAAACTAAAAGCTGTTTCTCTGAAAAGCTAAATAAATGTATTAGCCTCGAGCCAGGCTGACTAAGAAAAAAGAAGACATAATTATGATACCATAAGTGAGCAGAGACCTCAGTGAAGACTACTGTAGACCCCATAGATGGTAAAGGATTAATAAAGGAATATTATGAAAAATTCTACGCTCACAAATTTGATAAGTTAGAGTAAGATTAAATGGACCACTTCTTCAAAAGACACAATCTGCCAAAACTCAAGCAGGAAGATATCCAACCTAAATAGGCCTATATATAGGCTAAAAATATATATATTATATATCAGTTATTAATTACTGACTCAATTTCCAAAACAGAAATCAGTAGGCTCCAAAGGGTACGCTAATAAATTCTACCAAGCATTTGAGGGAAAAATTATACCAATACTCCACAATCTCTTTCAGAAGATAGAGACACAATAAATATTTTCTGATCATTTTATGGAGTCAGAATTACCCTAATATCAACAAAGATATTTACAAGAAAACAAAACTACAAACCAAGGTCTCTCATGTACATAGGAAAAATCCTCAAGAAAACATTAGTAATCACATCCAATAATGTATAAGAAGTATGATATAGCATAATCAAATGGGATTTGTCCCATGTATACCAGGCTGGTTCATCATTTGGAAATCAATTAATATATTCTCCTATACTGATAGGCTAAAGAAGAAAAAATCACATTCATCATATCAACAGATGCATAAAAATAATTTGATAAAATTTAAAAGCCATTCATGACTAAAAAGAAACTGAATTAGGAATGAGAGGAACTTCAACTTGATAAAGAATATCTATACAAAGCCTACAGCTGGGGTTCCTGGGTAGCTCAGTCAGTTAAGCATCTGACTCTTGATCTCAGCTCAGGTCATGATCTCATGGCTTGTGAGTTCGAGACCCACATCGGGCTCTATGCTGAGAATGGAACTGAACTGGGATATTCTCTCTCCCTCTCTCTCTTTCTCAAAATAAATAAAAAGAACTTCAAAAAATTTTAAAACCCACAGTTAACATCATATTTAATGGTGAGAAATCTCTTACCTGCCCTCAACATTGTATTGGAAGTACTACTTAACCAGTAAGACAAGAAAAGGAAATGTATACAGATCAGGAAGGAAGATAGAAAACTGTCTTTGCAGATGACATTATTATTATTTAGGTAGAATATCTGAAAGAATTGACAAGAAAAAGGAATGTATAGCACCAAGAGTTTGTCCTAATATAAACTATATACTTTGGGTCATAATTATGTGTCAATGTAGGTTCATTGAATGTACAAATATACCACTATGATGGATGTTGATAGCAGGTTTATGACCTTTACTTATGTATATGTGAGTAAAGGTCATATATGAGAACTATCTATACTTCCTGCTCAACTTTTCAATTTTGCTATGGCTCTAAAACTGCTCTAAAAATAGCTTTTTAAAAAAAGTTGGACCTCAACCAGCAGAAAAAAATCAAACTACAAGCTGGTTTTTATAGTTTTGGTATATTTTAAAAGCAATGCTTTTACCCTCTTCCTTGTTGGGATGACACTGGGTGTTGCATGTAAGTGATGAATCATGACAATCTATTCCTGAAGCCAACTTGACAATAAATCAAAAATATTAATAAAAGCAATGTTTTATTAATATGCAAATAAAATAAAACCACTTACATATTTCAGCTCAATATTGCATTATAGTGACGTCATGTAAGCAAGGCCAAAGTGTTTCTTTCCCAATTCTTCCTCCATTCTTCACATTGAAGTCTTCTTAACTATTTCCAGAAGGCTTTGTCAAATCTCAAGGGAAGCTACAAGTTATAGTGATTAAGAGAATGGCTTTAGAGTTCCAGTTCTGATATTCACCATGTGACGTTGGACAAGTAATGAAATGTTTGAAAATTCTTATATTCTTATCCATACAATGAGAGAAATCACAAGACTTACTTCCTAGGGTTACTATAAACATTCAAGGAGATGATGCATGCCAAAAGCTTTTGGGGTGCTTGGCACATGTGAGTGTTCAATCTATGATAACTCTTATCCTAATCCTGGGTTTTCTCAGCAGCCTCTTACATTAGACTGTTTCCTACTACTTGCTCAGAATATGTAGTCCAAAGTCAGATTACTAAGCCTTGTTGGTACAGGCAAAGTTTTAACAGACAGTTCCCCAAATTCATGGAGTAGTTACTCAACAGCAAATACTGTTTCCAGTCTCTCTTGAGTAAGCCTTATTCTCACTACTTTACCACAAATCATCTTTTTAGTGTCACAAATGATTTCATCTTCACATTACTAAATCCATTGTTAATCCTCATCTTACTTGAGCTATCAGTAATGTTCAAGAGAGTTGATTGTATTCTCCACTTTGTTCACCTTTTTAATATGTAGTTTCAAGGCTGAGGCTTTGTTAATTTCCTTCAATATCCCCAGTTTCATTTGCCTACTGGCCAGTTACCTTTGCTTATTTCTCCTCTCTGATCATTGTATCCTAGGTTCAGTTCTTGGTGCCTTATTTCAATATCATATACCTTAGACTTCACTTGTTGATCTCCTCTTCTATTCAATGTCATGATGCTCTAGGGTTTAGTTGTGGCGCATTTCTCTTTTCATACCCAACTGTTTCAGAGATCATATCTAGTTCTATAGTTCTAATACCTTCTATATGCTGATGATCTCCAATTTTTTACTTTCAGTACAAACTTCTTTATTAAACAACAGATTCTTATATCCATCTGGCCCTTGACATTCTGATATGGACATAGAGACCTCTCAAGATCACCATGTCCAAAACTAAATTTCTGATCTTCCCCCAAATTTCTCTAATCTTTGCTTTAGCTGATGGCAGTCCATTCTGCCTGATGTTTAGGCCAAAATCTTGGAGTCATCTTTTTTGTTTGTTTGGTTTTTTTCTCTTTTTCCTGCACTTTATAATGCATAAGTTAGAAAATCCACTCCTATCTTTAAAATTTATCCAAGATCAGACCAATTCTTATCATATGCAGTGATAGTGCCCTGGTGTGAGCCACTTGGATGTGTGCAGTAGCCTTCTGGCTAGTTTGTTCTGGTATCTGAGCTACTTAGAGTCCACTCGATGCAGTAGCCAGAGTGGTTCTTTTAAATTGGAATTCGGGTCATGTTTCTCTCTGCTCGAAGCCCTCCAGTGCTGCTAGTTCCCATCTTATTTAGAATAAAAGGCAAAGTTCCTATAAAGGATTATAAGTCACTATATGATTTCCTCTACTTCCTCCTCTACCATCATCCCTTTCCACACTCTGCTTCGGCCTCCCTGGCCTTGCTGTCTTTAAACATTATAGTTATTCTTTTGCCTAAGGCACTTCACTGGCTCTTCTCCATCCTTATAATACTTACCCACTAAATATCATCATGATTACATTTCTTATTTTCTTTAATACTTATGTATCACAATTTCTACAAGAATGACACTAATCTCCCTGTTTATTTACTACTATACAGTATTCTGTCCATACATATCCCTTATTATCTCTTTCTTTTTTTATTGATAGTACTTATCAGTTTTTCACATACTGTGTACTTATTTATTACATTTATTATGTACTCTCCACTCCTCCCCCATATACATACATACATTAAGATGCAAGTGTAATGAAGACAGGGAGTTTTGTCTTTTTGTTCACTGAATTAACCCAATGAATCGTGCTTGGCAAATGCTGCTCAAAAAAATATTTGCTCACTAAGTAAGTGAACCATCAAGAACCTACTACTGTTAAACCAGGTACCATTCTGAATCCTAAAAAGTCACCTTTTTATATAGTCTATATATATTCACTTAACAATGTTTTAATGAGCACCCAATGCTAACAAAAGAAATTTTGTGTTTAGCATTTATATACTAGTAACCAAGAATCCAACCATCTTGTGGTGAATGCATCAGACCTATTCTCCAGGAGCTCAGGATCTGGTAGGAGGAAACTGAGGAATAAACAGGCACTTAATGTCACAGTGGGAGGGGCCACAAAAGTGGGTGCTTAGAAGAAGCACTTGATCTAAACAAGAAGACAGGTGAATTCAGGGAATGCTTTCTGAAAGGTCAAGAGAGACGGTTGGGGGAAGAGGGGAGGAATTCCAGTTTAGTAAAGAATCTGTGAACATTTGGCAATAAACACCTGTAAGAATTTCAGTATTTGGAGCCTAGAGTTTCAAACTGCAGAACAGTGAGGGGAAGGCTCCTGGAGGCACAATAGGATCAAGATCAGAAGAACCATGAAGGAAACATTAAGGAGTTTGAACATTGACATCTCTGCCTTACATGACAACTTGTAACCCATACATTATCCACCTTAATGAACTTCACAAACTAATCCTGGTTACAATTGTAGTTAATATATGATTAAGCTGCTAGTATTCTATTAAAATGTGGTGGGAGAATTACTATCTCTTCCCTATCCCCCAATTTGTCAAACGTACTTATGCAATCTGGTGCCAACATCTGTTAATATCCCAGAGGAGAGCCTCCTGTGCTCCCATATTTCAGAATAAGTTTGCATGTGATACTTTTTCTTTTCCCGTTAGAATCCCCACCAGGCTATGCTCAGCCATGAATCTACAGTGCACTGTGTCTGATGTATATTGTCAGCCATTACTTGTCCACAGCTCCCCACCTTCTTTTGCTACCAAGAATATCCTCTTTCTTTTTTTAAAAGTTTTTTCAATGTTTTATTTATTTCTGGGAGAGAGACAGAGAGAGAGAGAGAGACAGTGTGAGCAGGGGAGGGTCAGAGAGAGAGGGAGACACAGAATCTGAAACAGTCTTAGGGCTCTGAGCTGGCTGTTAGCACAGAGCCTGATGCGGGGCTCAAACCCATGAACCTTGAGATCATGACCTGAGCCAAAGCCGGATGCCCAACCGACTGAGCCACCTAGGGGCCCCCAGAATATCCTCTTTCATCCTTGCTCTTCTGATTATCCATACTCCCTCACTGTCCGGAAAGCAGTACTTTTTTAGTTTAGGTGGGGTTTTTTTTTTTGTTTTTTTTTTTTAGCTTTGCTATAAAATCTCTGTGAAACCAGTAGTTTTTCTATTTATATATGTTGTAGTGATGCCCATGGCATTCTGTGTAATAGACATGAATGTAACTGGCACACTCCAGACAGGAGATCGTGCACAGGAAGTAGGAAAGGAGAGATAAAGCAATTCACAGTTTAACAGAATATAAGTGCCAGTACCTCATTAAAAAAGAAACAAAAATGGCATTTTACATATTGTTTTTTAAAAAGTTCTGTAAAAATTCACCTTTCAAAACAGGAAAGAATTAGTAGTCATACTAAAAAAAAATCCAAAGGATATAATTTAGGTAGATAGCTGAGTACTTTGGAAGATGGGGTGGGACACTACTGTAGAAGCAAATGCAGCTCTTGTGTTCTTGAGGAAGGCATAAGAGGGAAAGAAGGCAGCGGGATCTGTTTCCTTTGTTTAGAGGCCCAGGAACAAATGAAGATTTCACATTTGATCTCCTCAGCAACGTCAGGATGCCCCTTGAAGAGGAATGAATGCATTGTTTCCAAGCACGCAGCAATTTTTAGAGATGCCCAGAAACAATGCTCAGAGCATTCTTCTCTTTCAGATTAGCATTTCTAAAGAATTGGTCACATTAAAATTCAGCAAGCATTTATTATGGGCAAACTGTACATAAAGCACTGTACAAACATTTTCACAATAATTTTACTTTTAGAACAAGATTGTGAAGCAGATGTTTAGTCAGCTAATATTCCTTCTTCCGTCCCTCCTTCCCTTCCTTCCCAACATCTATAGTTCACTTCTTAGGTACCCAGTCACTAATAGAGAATCATAGGCACTCACTGTCCCTGCTCTTACTGGTTCACAGTCTGTTGGGGGAAAGGGGTGGTGGAGCCCTTCCCATCGTATACTTGGAACAAGCCCTTGTATTTGGGGGAGTCTGTGGGAGGTTAGGGTGCACATTTGACATGTTCCTTCAGAATCTCTTACATCTCCATGGATTTTTTCCTACTTGTACTCATGCATAGTCACTTGTCACCTCAGTTCTCATGCATAGTCTCCATAAGGCTTCCTTTCAAAACTCCAAATTCATCATTTTTCACCTAACTCCCCGTTTCTGAAGAAGCTGGGCAATGGTTCTGAGTCTTCTCAAAGAAATATCTGCGTTTCTCAAATGGTGCTATGGTTCCACAGCTTTCCAAACTTGGAACTTTTAAAGGCCAAGTATCCAGGGAGTTTTTACATTCCTGACAAGGAGGTGTTTGCTTTGTTTTGTTTTAATATTTTAATGGCAGTTATCAAGGAAAATAGAGGCTATCAGGGAAAATGCAGACTCTCCTCATTACTTCAAGACTAGTTATCTTTCTTTCCTACCACTTACCATTTTTTTTTTCTCAATTGGCTTGGGAAAGTTTAC
Source organism: Crocuta crocuta (assembly GCF_008692635.1). Classification (NCBI taxonomy): domain Eukaryota; kingdom Metazoa; phylum Chordata; class Mammalia; order Carnivora; family Hyaenidae; genus Crocuta; species Crocuta crocuta. Next base: position 1,059,561 of record NW_027530642.1, read on the forward strand.
TCCCCTGAACCTTCGTGTAATTGTTTTCCTCAAGTTTTATTGAGGTACAATTGACACACAGTACTGTAGAAGTCTCAGGTGTACAACATAATGATTTGGCTTATATATTGTGAAATGATTACCACACTAAGTTTAGTTAATATCAAGCATCTTCTATAGATATAGGACAAAAAAAGAATAAAGAAAAAAGAAAAAGAAAAATGTGGTTTTTTTTCTTGTGATGAGAACTCTTAGGATCTACTCTAAAAACTTTCATATATTCCATACAGCAGTGTTAACTGTGGCCATCATGTTGTACACTGCATCCCTAGTACTTATCTTATAACTGGAAGTTTGTACCTTTTGAATAACTTCGTTTATTTCCTCTTCTCCCACCACCCACCCTCTGCCTCTGGGATCCACAATTATGATCTCTGAACTGTGTGTTTGATTGTTTTATTTAAAATTCTCTATATAAGTGATATCATATAGTATTTGTCCTTCTTTGAATATTTCATTTAGAATAATGCCTTCAGGGTCCATCCGTGTTGTCACAAATGGCAAAATTTCCTTCATTTTTATCATAGAATAATATTTCATCATTTATACCTACCACAATTTCTTGATCTACTCATCTGCTGATGGCCACTCAGATTGCTTCCATGTCTGGGTTATGATAAGTATTGCTTCTATGAACATGGTGCAGATATCTCTTCAACATAGTGTTTTTGTTTTCTTTAGACATTCCCAGAAGTGGAATTGCTAGATTATATGTTCTATCTTTAATTTTTTGAGGAACTTCCATACTGTTTTCAGTAGTGACTGCACCAATTTACAACCCCTTCAGCAGTGTACAAGGGTTCCCTTTTCTCCACAACTTCATCAGCAGTTGTTATTTCTTGTGTTTTTGATGATAGCCATGCTAACAAGTGTGAGGTGATATCTCATTGTGGTTTTGATTTTTCATTTCCCTGATGATTGGTGATGTTGAACACCTTTTCATGTACTTGTTAGCCATTTCTAAGGTCTGTGTTGGAAATTGTCTATTCAAGTCCTCTGCCCATTTTTTGGGCTTGTTTTTTTTTTTTTTTCTCTTTTAGTTACATGCATTCCTTATATATTTTGGATATTAACCCCTTATCAAACATATCCTTTGCATACATTTTCCCCATTCCATGCGTTGTCCTTTAATTTTGTCTATCATTTATAAAAACAAAAGCGGGGTGCCTGCATGGCTCAGTCGGTTAACAACTGACTTTGGCTCAGGTCATGATCTCAGGTTCCTGAGTTCGAGCCACGGTCAGGCTCTGTGCTGATAGTTCAGAGCCTGGAGGCTGCTTCAAATTCTGTATCCCTCTCTCTCTGCCCCTCCCCCACTCACGCTCTGTCTCTTTCTCTCAAAAATAAAAATAAAACAAAAGCTTTTACTTTTTATTTTTTACTTTTTGAGAGAAAGAGCACGCACTTGCATATTGAATGGGGGTGGGGCAAAGTGAGACTCTTAAGCAGGCTCCACACCCAGCATGGAGCCCAATGAAATGGGGCTTGAGGAGGGACTTGACACAGAGCTGGATCTCACAACCATGAGACAATGACCTGAGCCAAAATCAAGAGTCGGATGCTTAACCAATAGAGGCATCCAGGCACCCCATGCCATGCAAAAGCTTTTTAGTTTTATGTAGTCCCTGTTGTTTATTTTTTATTTTGTTGCTTGTGCTTTAGGCATTGTCTCCAAAGGTATAACTGCAAAAGACCCACGTCAGGGAGTGTTTTTCCTATATTTTCTTTTCTTCTCAGAATTGTATGGTTTCTGGATTATATTTACATCTTTAATCCATTTGAAGTTAATTCTGGTATGTGGTATAACATAGGGGTTTAGTTTTATTATTTCACATGTGCATATTTAATTTTCCCCACACCATTTATTATAGAGACTGTCTTTTCTCCATTGAGTATGCTTGGCTCCTTTGTCAGATATTAATTGACCCTATATGCATGGGTTTCTTCCTGGGCTCTCATTTCCGTTGGTCTTATGTGTGTTTTAATGCCAGTATCATACTATTTTGATTACTATAGCTTTATAATATAGCTTGAGATCAGGAAGGATGAAGCCTCCCACCTTGTTCTTTTTTCCCAGGTTGCTTTGGCTATTTGGGGTCTTTTGTGTTTCATATAAATTTTAAGATATTTTTCTACTTCTGTAAAAATCATTAGACTCTTCATAGGGATTGCATTGAATCTATAGATGATTTGGGGTAGTATGGACATTTTAACAATATTAATTGTTCTAATCCATGAGCACAAGAGATCTTTCCATTTATTTCTTTCATCAAGTATCTTAAGTGTAGAGATTTTTCACCTCCTTGGTTTAATTTATTCCTTTTTTTTTAATTTCTGAGAGAGACAGAGAAAGAGACAGAGACAGAGACCATGTGAACAGGGCAAGGCCAGAGAGAGAAGGTGACACAGAATTTGAAGCAGGCTTTAGGCTCTGAGCTAGCTGTCAGCACAGAGCCTAATGTGGGGCTCAAACCCACGAACCATGAGATCATGACCTGAGCCAAAGTCAGCTGCTTGACCGACTGAGCCACCCAGGCACCCCTGGTTTAATTTATTCCTAAGTATTTTATTATTTTTGATGGGACTGTATTTATTTCCTTTTCAGATACTTCATTGTTACTGAACTGTTAATATCAATGTGGGGCTAAAAGTAAGTGGTAGAAGTTAAAAGTAAGTCAAATTTATGCTGAGTCTCACATAAGCGCAAGCTTGTATGAAACTGTGATGAGCTCCCAAAACAGATCAGGGTGAAAGTAAGTGAGGAGAAAGACCAGTCTACAGCTCTTAAAGTAACTTCAGCCTGTGTTCTGGATTGAACTCTATGAAACAGGAGTTCATCTCTGGAGTTTTCATGGATATTGGTGAATAAAAACATTAAAAAATGTTATTTGTACTGATTCTGTTTCCTTTTTCTGGTCTCATTCCTAACACCAGCAATGAACCTCATTCTTACTTGGCTAAATCCACCTTCTTGACTTCCATGGGAAAATTCAACAGGTCACATTAGTCATAGTTGGAACTTAGATTCAATTCTGCATTGAATCCTATTTTGCTCATTACCATGAATCTCACCTCCTGGAACAGCTGGGTTGATATTGAGGCTGTGACTTCTGCTTTTCTGTATATTCTGTGTTTATTCTTTGGTATAGGTTATGAAACATATGATTGCTGAGTGTTCAGTGGTGTTTCATACACCCTAGGATATAGACCCTCATTATTCACCTACAATAGTGAATTCACAGCATCTATAGATTTACTTCATGGGAAAACTTTAAAATATATTGACATGAGCAAAGTATGACTCTTCTACCTCATTTAAACCTCACTTTAGCAAACATAGCTATAATATGCACCATACAGACTCATAAATCCTTTAGGCAAGCAATGACCTTTTTGAATTTGCCACCCTGCTGTAGAGGCCAAGGGCAGGCTGCCCTAAAATGTGCCACTTTGGCGTACTGATTGTTTTAAATAAAAATTACTTACGAGATACCCTATGCAGGAAGGGCATTCATACTCTCCTCTGGCCTCCTGAAAGCAGGAAATAAACCTCCCATGTGATAGGTACCCTCCCTGTATTAGGAGGTAAAGAGACACCATCAGTAATAAGAAATTTAGAGCCCAGAAGGCTATATAAGCAACCCTGTTACTTTTTACTAATTGACCAATTCAGCCCAAATTCTGTTTAGAATTTCTTACTAATTGAGATTCCCAAAGCTGTTTTCTTTGTCCTGTCAGTTCCTTACAGGTTTACTGTCTCTGTCTACAAGATATAAGCACTGCCTGCCTTGGTCATTTCTTTTGGTCTCAATTTCATAATGGGGCCTCCATGTGCATGTAATAAAACTAGTTTCTCCTATTAATCTGTCTCGTGTAAATTTAATTCTTAGTCCAGCTGGAAGGCCTTGAGCATAGAGAAGAATTTTCCTTTCCCTTCACTGATAAGAATCTGACAGTTGCCTTAAAGGTAGATTGATTTGAATGTCCAAGAAATCATATAGCTTTTCCCTTTTTCTTTAGCTGGGCTCAGAGTTCCCTCTTTATACATCAGAATTATTGTATGAAGTTGGTTACATAAGCTAATATGTATTACACTCTAGGAGTGACTTCAAGAATTTTTTAAGAGCACTTTTTTTCTCTGTGTGACTTTTTTCATTATCTCCAATTCAGATCCAAACCAGTGAAATGTAGCTCTATTGTATGTCCTTCACATTCTCTCTGGCAACCATAGGTCATATAGAAGCCCTCCTTTCACCCAAATCAAATGCTCCTCAGTTTTCTAAACCAATCTCAGAGCCCTCTTTTCCTTGAAACGCTACTGTCCCCCGCCTGGCCTAGAGCATCATTTCTCTTCTGCTGATCCCCCAGTATCTGTGTTGGTGTGTGAATTATAGGTCTCTCATTCCACCTTACCTCAACTGGTAGTGATTGTGGACATGCCTCACATTTCCATGGGACTGCTAGAAAGCTCTTTCCTTGGAATGCCAGCTGAATGTGTACTTATTCAATTAAAAACAATATATGTATATGCTTGGAAATAGGGAAATTTCCTAGCTCTTAACCTCAGGCTATTTCTATGTAAATAATTTGTGAGGATCAGTACAGAGACTACTGGTTGGTTAATTTTCTGTATTAAAAAAATACTTACTTCAGTGGCTTAGATGTTCTTTTTCTAAATAGCCATCATATAACTAACGTCTGTAAAATTGACATCAGCCTATAAATGTTGTGATAAACATGATAGAAACACTGCATAGATATCAGAAGATCTGCATTCTAGTTTCAGCTCTGACACTGAGTGAGTTCCTTCTTATTTATGAGTCTTAGCTGACTTAGGTATAAAATGAAAAAAATATGCTATGTAGTGCTTTCCTTATGGTTCTCAAGTATATCTCAAATCAGTGGTTCTCAATGCCAGTTTCATACTGGAGTGGCCATGGAATCTTAATTTAAAAAACAAAATAACTGGGGCACCTGGGTGGCTTGGTGAAACATCTGACTCTTGATTTCAGCTCAGGTCATGATCTCAGTTTGTGAGCTTGAGCCCTGTGTTGGGCTCTGTGCTGAAGGTGTGGAGGCTGCTTGGAATTTTCTATCTACCTCTTTCCCTCTCCAAAATAAATAAACAAACTTAAAAAAATAAAAACCCAGATATCCAGGTTGTCTGTGGGGAGATTCCAATTCCAATATGTTTGAGGTTAGTGCACTATCACTTAAGTAGCATTTCAGGTTAATGTAGTGTGCATGCAGGTTTGGCAGCAACTGTTTTAAATGAAAAAGAAGTATATAGATTCCACTCATGTGAGGGGTCATGACTGGAAAATCTCAATTTCTTTGAAATATCAAAATATATCTTTAAACTTTTTTTTATATTTTTTTATTTATTTCTAGGAGAGAGAGACAGAGAGAGAGACAGCGTGAGCAGGGGAGGGTCAGAGAGAGAGGGAGATACAGACTCTGAAATAGGCTCCAAGCTCTGAGCTGGCAGTCAGCAGAGAGCCCGACGCGGGGCTCGAACCCACGAACCACGAGATCATGACCTAAGCGAAAGTCGGACACTTAACCGACTAAGCCACCCAGGTGCCCCTGAAATATCAAAATATATCTTAAAAGTAGCCTCCAATTGTTTATTTTATTGAAAAATACTTAAAATATATGTTTATACATTATGTCCAAAATTTATGTTTAAATTACTCATTATTGAATAATTTTTTCCCAGAATGATGTGCACTGTCTCCTTGTAGCTTTGTATATCCTCTGGTGTACCACTGGGATACATACACTCCACGTTGAGAAGCACAGGGCTTGATAATATCAGAGATGATTTCCAATTCAAACACCTATTCAGCAATATTTGGAAGTGGGTACATATTACACAATTTTAAAGTGTGGTTTCCACCCTCTGGATCTTGTATTTAATATTTTTTTTTCTAGGAGAGAGAGAGAGACAGCGTGAGCAGGGGAGGGTCAGAGAGAGAGGGAGATACAGACTCTGAAACAGGCTCCAGGCTCTGAGCTGGCAGTCAGCACAAAGCCTGACACGGGGCTCGAACCCATGAACCATGAGATCATGACCTAAGCGAAAGCTGGACGCTTAGCCGACTAAGCCACCCAGGCGCCCCTGGATCTTGTATTTAAAGTAATACTTGTTTGCCCATGCCTATGCAGTGAAAGGAGGCATTGAGAAATTCTTTTAATTAGTGTCTAATTAACTCTAAGTTGCTAGCAGGTAACGTAATACTGATTTTTATTATAGTAGGTATCATACTTTCAAGAGCTAACTTTATATAAATAGGCAATTTTCTGAAAGCATTGGCAGCTTTGATGGAATCCAAAAGTGTGTTCACCGTCTTTCTGTAATTCATTCCAACCCTCTCTGGAAGAATATCCTGCCTTTCTAGACTGAGTTTTAAAGTTTTGTTATATGAAAGTAAGTGAATAGGCTAATAAAGATAAAACAAAAAAAAAGAGGAAGGAAAGATTTAGTAAAATTCTAGGTTCACTGATATAATATGCAAGAAAAAAAAAGAAAAAGCCATTCATACTCTAAGAGCAATGATGCAACATTGCATAGAAGAGGCTTGGAAAGGAGAAAAAGCTATATGAGTAGGGAACTAGGAATGGAATTTTCTTTAATGTCTCTTGAGAGACATACAAGATTTATAATGTTTAAAAATTAATGTTGACTCAACTATTTCCATGTTAGCTACTTAGAGCTATAAACTCAGCCATGTGATCAATTATTTTTTAAGGGTTTCACAGCCTTTTAAATGTCAGTGTATTAAAATGAAAATAGTGTAATTCAAAGTCAGTGGGACAGATTCTGATGGTGTGCGTGGGGGGTCCCAGTAGTGACTCTAGGGAGTATACAACTCTGAAGATAAGTTCTGGATCTATGTGGATGATTTTTGCTTTTTTCCCTGTGTGGGTTAGGACCCCTGGATTCACAGTGAGATTAGCAATTTGTGTGAGGCCAGCACAATTGTCAGCCAAGCAAGCAGAGGCTACTCAGAGTTTTTAAAAGTTCCTATGATTTTGCTCATATGTGGAATTTGAGAAACTCAACAGATGAACATAGGGGAAGGTAAAAAAAAAAAAAAAAAAGAAAAAAACAGAGAGAGAGAAGCAAACCATAAGTGACACTTAAATACAAAGAACAGAACAAACAGGGTTGCTGAGGGGGGGAGGTGAGTAGAGGGATGGGTTAAATGGGTGATGTGATAGACATTAAGGTGGATACTTGTTGGGATGAGCACCAGGTATCATATGTAAGAGATGAATCCCTGGGTTCTAATCCTGAAGCCAAGACTATACTGTGTGTTAACTAACTTGAATTTAAATTAAAAAAAAAATAGTATGCTATCATGCCAACTCTTTTGAGGTGGCAACTGTCTACTGTCATTGAGGGCTTAATGGCTGCCACATCTGATAGGCTTGCAAAAAAAAATAATAATAATAACAGAAAAATCTAACATTTGTACCATTTATGGTTGCCAGTCCTGGATTCCTTCTAAAAGAAAGAATATTTTCTTACAAAAAATATTTCTTAAAGAAATATTTCGGGGGCGCCTGGGTGGCTCAGTCAGTTAGGCAGCTGACTTCCACTCATGTCATGATCTCGGGGTTCGTGAGATCGAGCCCTGCAACAGGCACTGTGCTGATAGCTCAGAGCCTGTAGCCTGCTTCAGATTCTGTGTCTCCCTCTCTATTTGCCCTTCCCCTGCTCACTCTCTGCCTCTGAAAAATAAACATTAAAATTTTTTTTAAAAATTAAGAAAAAGAAAATATTTTGTTTCTTAACAATTCTGTATTTTATCTGCTCCAAACATATAGTACTTCTTTTATACTGCTACAGTTTCTCTTTGCCAAAATGCAATGAAATTGTAATATAAAAAAGGGCAGGGAATATAAAATTAAAAGGGAATTGAGATTTTTAAAAATCAGCATCATGAAGTAGAATAAGAGATGCATTCCCAGAGTGAAGTCAGTGAGTTTCACATCAAACAATGGACTGTTGATATATGTAAAGAAAACCACAGGTCAGCACCTGTCCTATTATTATATGTACACGGTTTATTTGGTACAGTAGTCAGCCCAAATCTGATGTTTCTGAACATGATACTCAGAATACTCATATTTTGAATGAAAATCACTCATTATACCAACAACCAGGAATATCTAAAACTGAACTGTAGATTTTTTTGGATGATACCACCAAGATGACAGAAATGCTAGAGTCATATGACAAAATTGAAGAGCAGCCATCTAAGAAATGCTTCAGCAATCATGAACATCCTTGAAACAAATAAAAACATAAAATGTCTCAGCAAGAAAACAGAGAATGTGAGTTAACTTAAGGAATCACAAACAGCAGAAATCTAGAGAAATCCACACTAAGACCTATTATAGTTAAATTTCTGCAAACTAGAGTCAATTGAAAGATACGAGGAAAGGAAGCAAAGAAAGAGAAAACCTACTTACCTGTAGAGGGAAGACCCTTCAAATGACAGCAGATTTCCCATCATAATCTCTGGAGGCCAAAGGAATTAGCATCATATTTTCAAGTACTGAAAGAAAAGTCAACCAAAATTTCTATATCCAATAAAAACATAATTTTTCCCAAGAAACAAAAGGGAAAATCAGGATATTTTCAGATTAAATAAAATTAACAGAATTTGTTCCCAGAAAACTTACCCTAAAAGAGAGCAAAAGAAGTTTCTTTAAATAGAAAGGAAATGATAAAAGAAGGATTTAAGGAATTTTATAAAGGAAAAAAGGACAAGTTAAGCCAGAAATATGGATAAATACAATGATTGTTTTCTCTTTGACCTTTCTATGTTGTTTGTCAGGTGAAGAAAAATTATAACACTGTCTGATATGGTTCTAAATGTATTAAAGAAAATATTTAAGACCATTTAAGGTGGCTTTCTGCAAGCCAGGAAGACAGTCCTTACCAGACCAGACCATGCTGGGAGCCTAACCTCAGACAGCCTATCTCAATAACTGTGAGAAATACATTTCTATTGTTTAAGCCACCCAATCTAAGTTATTTTGTTATGGCAGCCCTTCCTGACTAAGACACAAATGGAGGAGGAAAAATGACACAAAAAGAGGCAAGATTTATATACTTCATTCAAGCTGGTAGAATCGATAATGGAAGTAGACTATTAAGTTATTTATATATAATATAATACCCATGGCAACGACTAAAAAATCTATACAAAGAAATATACTAAAAAACAGTAGAGATAAATCAAACTCAAATTCTAAAAATATTCAGTTCACCCACAAAAAGGTATAAGCAAAGAAAGTCCAATGATAAACCAAAAAATAAAATGGCAAATTAGGTCCTCTTACATCAATAATTTCATAAATGAAAATTATCTAAACCCACCAATTAAAAGACAGAAACTGACAGTGGATTAGAAAACATGACCTATTAATATGTTGTCTACAAGAAAATCACCTTAAGTATCATATAGGCAGGTACATAGTAAAAGAGTGAAAAATAAATATTCAAATAATCAGAACAAGAAAGAGGAAGGAATTACTATATTAATATCCAATAAAGTAGATTTTATCACAGAGAAAATTATCAGAGATAGAAAGGGATGTTATATACCATAAAACTGTTAGTATATCATAAAGATACAGTAATCCAAATGCATATGCACTGAACAAGAAAGCTGCAAATATATGAAGGAAAAAGAGAACTAAAAGGAAAAATAGACAAATCTACAATTATAGCTGAAGAGTTTAACATCCTTTTCTCAGCAATGGATAAAACAGCTAGACAGAAAATCAGTAAGGATATAGAAGTATCCAGCACCATCAGTCACCATGATCTGATCGATAGTTATTGAACACTCCACGCAACAAAAATAGAATACAAACCATTTTCAAGTGTCCAAGAACATATACTAAGGTAGAACATATATTGGGTCATAAAACAAAGCTCAGTAAGTTTTAATGAATTGAAGTTCAAACACTTGGAAAAGAAACAGCATGTGTCTAAATATTTTATATCAAAATAAGTCATGGGTCAAAGAAAAAGACTTGAGAGATTTTTAAAAATACATTGAGGTAAATGAAAATAAAATATATCAAAATGTGTTAGACATAGCTAATGTAGGTCAGAAAGGAACAATTAAAGCACTAAATATACACATGAGAAGAAAGAAAAGCTCTCATATCAATAATCTAAGCTGTCACCTCAGGATCCTAAAAAAAGAATCACAAAATAAAGCCCAAAACAAGGAGAAAGATGGAAACAAGATAAGAGCAAAAATTAATGAAATTGAAAACAAAGTACCTCCTAATAATAGCCATTAAAAATAGTAATTATATCATCCCTGTCTATCCAAGGGTAAAGTCTTTGGTCTCATCTTCACTTAGAAAATACTTCTGAGAATTTACTCGAAGATATGAATATTCACTGTTTTTAAACTACATACAGATATTTGTCTATGAATATGCTCTGCACATGCTAAGAACAAACAAAAATTTAAATACATAAGAACAGATACAATTAATAGGAGATATAATAGGTTCATTCTTTTTCAATAGTTTGCCTTGGGCCCTTTAGTTTGAAGACACTTAGAGAACATCATCATCAGCTAAAGGCTACCCATTTTTTAAAGCTCAGCTGAAGTACCAGAAGCTCTTGCTGATGACATCAGTCCCCAGGGAAAGCTCTCATCTCTGAACACCTATAGTAATTCTAACTGTGCCTCTTATTTTATACATATACCATCCAAATTATCATGATAACTGTATGTCTAATATGATTCCTGACATGAACGTAATCCTCAAAAGCACATATAAAATAGCACATATAAAAACCTGAGGATTCGAGTACTTGACACAGAAATAAGGGAAATAAAATATCAAACATTCTCACAAAGATAATACATGTTAATAATCTAAGGGTTGAGGGAATGGGAATGGGGTACTATTTATTTTTCTCAGATGTTAAAGTAAGGGTCATAATCTAGCAGTCCATAGGCTAAAGTCAGTCTACACATGTGGTATGCTTGCCCAGAACAGTGTTTTCAATTATTTTACGTAATTGCCTTTAGACTGGGCATGCACTGTTTTCATTGGCTATAACTTCATCATTTCTGAATTTGATAATAGTTCAAATGTTTTTGCTTTCCAGTCCTCTGATGTAATTTGACTTCGACAATCCTCTGGGAGTATTTACACTTTTAGGTCAGCATACTAAAGTGAAAAGAGTAGTCATCTAAGAATTGGAAGACCTGGCTTCTAAGCTCAGGGTGCCAGGCTGTGTCCCATTGAGAAAGTCCCATTGCTTCTCTACAACACAGATGTTTCAACTACAGAATGGTGATGGTAATTTCTGCTCAGTGAATCCCATAGAGCAAATGAGAAAAATGGTTGAAAACTGTAAAACTACTGCGCAAATATTGGAGTTATTTTCAGATGACCTCTTAGTTCACTTCCTACTGTGAAATATTTTGTTCCTATGACTCTAGAAAAACCATTGGTAATTACAACTTCCACTTCCTAACAAAGCCATCAGCCCCATAGCTGTGAATATAAATGGATATGCTATTTAGAGTTATGAAGATAAAAATGTTAGAAATCCTTGACTGGTTTTCTGATAAAATTATAATTACAATACATGAAAGAAATGCATTCTGCATTATATGTTGGCATCTCAGGAAATTGTGTGATAGAGTTTGATGAGAGCCCGTCTGCAAGACTAATTGTAAATTGGCTTAGATATGAATACTGTCATCAGGATTGAAAACTGTCAGAGAATATAATGGCAAAACTGAAAAAGGGTGGCAGTGAGTGGCATCAGGGGCCTCACAAAGTTCAAAGTGTCTACAGGAGGGCTTTCTGCGATCATAGCCCAGCCCAATCTCATTACCATCTTCATTAACTACTTCAGAAAGGGGCTGTAGGTCTCCTTAGAGTAATTTGCAGAGTGTGCTTAGTTGGGAGAGGTTGAAAACAAAGACATGCTAAATCACAATGAGGAATCAGACATGTTACAATTGAATTGTAGGCAGACTTCAGATTCTTCTGGAGACCCGGGTGTTTGAGATTTTGACCCCCGACAACACTTTTCTGTCTCAGTACATAACACTACATTCTGAATTCTTCCAGGTTCTCTACGAAGTCTTCCTTGATTACTTCAAAGAGAACCATCCTTCTGCACTCTGAAATTCTATAGATTTTTCCTATCTTATATTATTTATTTGGACTTATAGAAAAGAAACAATATCACTCCTCCCTAAATTGTAAATTCCTTGAGGCAGAGGATAACGTATTAATCCTTTACAAAGCTTTTAGTATCTAGCATATTGGCCCACTCACATTACTTTAGAATTTAGATCTAATTTTTGGCTCTGTCTCCACTATCCTCTTTCAAACCCTGTCTATCTTTCCCCTGAACATAAAAGTCACCTTACTGCCCCCTTTCAACTCCTCTAGTCTCCTCTGTCCTCTTAACTATGCCCTTCCACTCTTCTTCAAAACTGGCTGCATATCAAGAGGATTTGTCATTCTTCTTTGAAAATTATGGTGATTCTTCCTTGCTACTGGATCATGTATGAGCATCTTAGCCTGGTTTTTGACACTCTGCTTGATCTGTTCCTATCCAATTTTCCCGCCTTATTTTCTTCTATTTATCCTCATCAAATGGCTCCTATCAATTTTCTGCCCACCAAAACCACCGACTTTCCTTTTGATTGTACTATTGGCTCTCCTCTAATGTTTTTTGTTTTGTTTTGTTTTTAATGTTCCCCAATTCCCCTTTTGAAGTATTCATCTTACTTTGCTGCATTTCTGTTTTACCTTTGGTTCGTACTAAGGTAACTGTGTGTGGTTGGGCTTCATTCTGATATTTCCCTCTTTCTCACCCTACCCTCCCACACCTAATCCCAAACCTGTCATTATGAAGTATCTCTGATTTTACCTTCTATCATCTCTTGAATTGGTCAATTTCTTCACGTCTTTTGTTAATACCATAGCCATCTGTCTCCTGGACTATATAGTTGGTCTCCCTCTCCTAGAAGGTTTCTTGTTCTGCAATACAATTTAACAAGTCACTTGTATGCTCAAAACCCTGCAGTTATTTCTGTTTACTCTAAAATCAAAATATATACTGTAGCCTACCAAAGCCCTACAAGGTTGGATATTATATCCACAGTTTTATATTCTGTACCAGCCTATCCAAAGGTCATGCTATTTCTTGATACCCTGGCCACTCTGTCCTTCTTTCATTTCTTTAAGCATACCATTTTTCCTTGCCCTTCAGAGTATTAGATCACAGAGTATCCTTTATCTGGAATATCTCTCTTTCCTCTATCTTGCTAACCCCTAGGCTCATCCCCAGAGTCTCAATTCAAGCATAAATTCTCCAGAATTTTTTTTGAGGCTCCAGAAATGTCCTACTATATTCTCATAGTATCTTGGGCTTTTTCGCTGTAAACCATTCACTGTATAATTTGATATTTACATGCATAATTGTTTGAATGATTTCTATCTCCTGTACTGTGGCTATATCACGTTATGAAGGCAATACCTTTCTGGGTTTTGTACATGGTTGTATTCTCATCTCTTAACAGAGTGGATTCAAATTTGATAGACTCATATACTGGCTAAAGGACTTGAGAAAATTATTAGTTTCAAGTCTCTCTTTTCCTATCTAAATTAATATGTTGTTTATGGTTTAAATTCAAAATGTTGATAAAGCCCTCAGCATAACATCTAGCACATAATATACATTAGTGATACTATTTTAATTAAATCATGTTTTAAAAAACTACCATTTTATTTCTTGGGGGTAGGCCATATTTCTTCTTTTCAACTGTAATTTTGTATGGCCCCTGTGATAGCTTGAGCAGAGAAAGCCACCAAAAAAGAAATGCTTATTTAGCAGTATCTTCACAATAAGTCACTTACAGATTCTGCCCTTGCCATCACTATGCCTTAGCCCTATTTCCATCTTAGCTGCCACAGGAAATTTCCAAGTAGATAAAATACAGTTTTATAAGTATGTTTGGAACTAAAGAAAGGCAGACATTCATGGTAGGAATGAAGGGGGTATTCAAGGAATACAATTAGGTCAATAAGACTATCATGTAAATAGGCCTGACTATCATGTGATTAATGCCCTGCATTCTCCTGAAAATAGTAATAGATTTAAGGATAGATATGAGATGCAATACAGGTCAATGAGAAAGAAATCTTTCCCTGAGATTTACGGAAAGGTACTCTTGATTTTCCCATAGAGGTGAGGACACCAGTTTATAGGGTCTGTTTATTGGGTCTAGAAGAAGCACCAAAATATGGAAAAAAAAAAAAAAAAAGAGAGAGAGACCTTGTTCTTGGTGACATTGGTGTGTTTTGAAACAAGCTATTCTTTTTTTTTTCAAATAGTTTATTGTCAAATTAGTTTCCACATAACACCCAGTGCTCATCCCCACAAGTGCCTTGCTCCATGCCCATCCCCGCCCCCATCCATCAGTCCTCAGTTTTTGTCAGCATTCAAGAGTCTCTCATGGTTTGCCTCTCTCCCTTTCCCCCACCATTTCCCCCTTCTTCTCCCCCTTGTTCCTCAGTTAAGTTCCTCCTACTCCTCCTATACGTGCAAACATATGATATTTGTCCTTCTCTGCCTGACTTATTTTGCTCAGCATAACACCCTCAAGGTCATGAGAAACAATGAAACAAGCTATTCTTGAAGCCACATTTCCCCCAGGATTGTTCAGCTACAAAAAATACATTTCCTTTTGAAATAGAAGGTAGTTAGAATTGGGTCTGTCATTTGTAATCAAAATACTCCTGAGAGGTTCATGGCTTCAAAGAAAAGGTGGAATTTAAGACAAATCTTAGGATTGTCAAGTGTTTAAAAAAGGGATGTAGTCCAGGCAAAGGGAAAACAGGTCCATCACACAAAGACCTATAACAGCATCACATGTTTGAACAACTGCAGGTAGAGGTTGATTCTTCAATGTGGAAGAGAAGAAACTGTTCAGTCTGTGAGCATACCTGCTTTCTGAGAACTAGAATCTCATAGTTCCTGCCACGGACGTTGCCCATAGTCAACTCAACAAATGTTAGTTAAATTAATACACAAGTCAATTAATGGAAATGTGAAAAGAAATACAGCAATGCCCAGAGGAAAGAGTTCTAGGCGGTGGGAGGGGGAAAAAACTAATTTGTTCCCATGCTGTATGAAAAGATTGGAAAGAAAGACTGACTCTAAAAGCTATCTCCTGGATAGTGTAAAAGTATTAGTGTCATAAAGCATGCAAATTAAAATTCTGCTGTAGACAGATAACATTGCATTACCCATTCAGTGTTTATTCTGAGACTAATAATGATTCTAGTGCAAAGAATGGTAATTAATTGGTACTGCTGATCCTGGGGCCACCTTTCCCTCTTATGTCCAGGGACCCTGCTGGAACGACAGCATCCCAGAGTGGCAGGGGTGCGTTAGCTGCTTGGAGACTGCCATCATCATCAGTAATATGGCATGAGACAAGGCATGAGACACTTGACTGTTGAAATGCTGTTCCCTGCTCCTAGAATACTCTTCCTTCTCTTTACCTTATTTGCTCATACCTATCTTGAGATCTCCACTCAAACATCATATTCTCAGTAGAGCCTTCTCTGATAACATAAAAATCTTGCTATCTTTTGCTCTCATAGCAACCTGTATTTCTCATTCTTTACATTATTTACAGCTGTAATTTTATCTGGTTAATGAATTGGATTCATTTTGGCTTTACCTCTGGGCTATAATCTCTTGGAGAATAGGGACTATATCATGCATGTTTGTTTACTAACACTTGTATCTTAATACTGTCTAACACAGTGCTTCACAGTGTGTGCTCATAGTTTGCTCAATGAACTAGTCAATCTGTATTAACTTCTTTGTAAATTTCTTCTCTCTACTTCTGTTCTTCGTAAACTTCTTGCTTCTCTCTCTTCATTAGGTTTAGAATATTGGTAGTAGTACAAGATACAATTTTAGCAGGAGTAGAAAAAAAGAAAGAACAGATCTTAACTTCTAAAGGAGAAGAGAAAAATACATTGATAAAGTAATTTCGAAGTGTAGTTCATGCTGTGAAGAAAATCAGGCTGATGGGATGGACTGTGATAAGAGGGCTACTTCAGACAGCATGGTCAGGGAAGACCTCCTGAAGGAAGTGACTTTTGAGCTGAGATTGAATTATGAGGAAAAAGTCACTATTGGTGAAGAGTCTAGAAAAAGGGTAATTCAACCAGAGGGATCAGAGGTTTATTATCTGCTCTTGTACCCAGAGACAGACAACCAGGAGCTGGGGGTTGGGAGGAGGGACAAAACATGCTATTCAATAGATAGCAAGACTCCTGGATCCCATTCAGTTCTGGAACTTGACCCAGATACTTAGCCTCTATGACTGTTTCTTCATCTGCAAAATGTTGTCTCTGTCCAAAAAGGAAAGAGAGTATTATTTCTTTGATATCTTTTCTGACTTTGCTGTGGTATGAGTCTGCCATATCTGTAAGCTGGGTGTGTTGGGAAGCACTGGAATTCTGACCTCATTTGATCTGTAGTCTTCCGTGATTTGGCCCCAGTTTTCCTATTAGATTTCCTTTCCTGTCATTTCCCTCAACATACCCTGTACAAACTAAAGCCTTGTTTCCTGTACATACCATACACTTCCTTGCATTTATTGCCTTTGTTTTCTGAATAGAATACCTTTTCTCTCATCTCTGGAAATGTAAGTCCTCTCTACCCTGGGGATGATGAAATACTTTTTCACACCACCAGGAAGTCCTCTAAGATCTTACTAGTAACAAGTAACCTCTTACTTTTTAGACTTCCCTTGATGCTTGTGCCTTTCTTCCAGCACTCTCAGCATGCCTACCCAAAAGCAGAATTATTTAGGCTGACATTTTCTGTTGTAATGGACTCTGAGCCCCCAAAAATCAGCCATCACCTTCCCTATTGTCTTACAAATAAAAGACACCAAATCACAATATACAAACAGATTTTTGTTGTAAGATTTGTTGGCAAAGAGCAAATTAATAAGGATTGACCAACAGGATTTTTCTTTTATCATTTTTGTTATTGAAATATAGTTGATGTACAATGTTATATTAATTTCAGGTATATAATATATTGATTTGACAATCCCCATAAGTTACTCAGTACTTACCATGAGAAGTATAGTAATTTGACACCATACAGTGTTATTACACTCTTAGTGACAGTATACCCTGTGGTATAATTTTTATCTTATGACTTATTTTATAACTGGAAGTTTGTACCTCTAAAATCTCCTTTATTATATCCATCCCTTCACCCACCTCCCCTGTTATAATCACTAATTTGTTCTCTGTATCTAAGAGTGTTTTTTGGAGGCTTTTGTTGTTGTTGATTTGTTTTGTTTTTTGGATTCCACATATGGTATTTGTCTTTCTCTGCTTGACTTATTTTACTTAGCATAACATGCTCTAAGTCCACCCATGTTGTCACAAATGGGTTTCTTGAATGACTCATTATGATTGATTAAAAGAAAGGATTTATTTTCAATTAGTAATATCTTCCCTGGTTGTGGGATAAAATAGTTGCAGTATATATGCTTTGAATTCATTATGAGTGAATTAGAAAGGTTTGCCCAGTTGAAAGATAGGGTACAAAACATATATCCAACATCTTAAGTATGAAGCAAAGACTACTCTACTTACTACCTAGATAATGAGATTTCCTAGTAATACAATTTGCTTTGAATTTTTGCATGACAATCAGAGTGCCAGATTTACGATTGTGACCTCCCACCAAAATTTTGTTGATATATTTGACTGGCAAGGTCTAGTTCTGGTAAACATTATTCAACTGAAATCACCATATTTTGAGAATCTTCTGTGTGCAGGGTACTGTGCCATCTCTTGAGGGATGGTGTTCTGTTCTTTCAAATTGCCATTTCTTTTTTTTTCTTTTTTTAAATGTTTTATTTATTTTTGAGATAGAGACAGCGTGAGCAGGGGAGGGTCAGAGAGAGCAGACACAGAATCCGAAACAGGCTACAGGCTCTGAGCTATTCCTCAGCACAGAGCCCGATGCGGGGCTTGAACCCACGAACCGTGTGATCATGACCCGAGCCGAAGTTGGACGCTTAACCGACTGAGCCACCCAAGTGCCCCTCAAATTGCCATTTCTGATCATGCCTGTTCCTGTGACAGCAACGGAACCATTGTACTCCTTACCAAAAAATAGTCTTAAAAGTATATAAACTGGGTGGCTACTATACAAAAAACATCCTCCTTGGCAACTGTGAAGATTAAGCCATTAGAGATTGGCTCACACCTCTACCTCCAAGTAAAAGCACATGTCCTCAAGATGGAATAACAACATCAGTGTATCCCATCCTTTACAAAGCCTTTTGACTTCTACTACTTCATCTATTCTTATAATCAATGCATTATGAAGTAGAAAAGATAAAAAGTCTAATAATGTTACCAAAAGGGAAACTGAGACTGCTGTCCATTTATTGACCCAGGATCTTTCCCCAAGGAAGCAAGGAAGTATCAGGCGGGAATTACATCCTAGATTACCCATTTCTAATGATTTTTCCTTCTACATAAAGTGGTGTAAACATAATATTTTTGATATTCTCACTTTGAGGGGGTGATCAGATCAATTATTTGTATTTTTTGAAAAGTAAAGAAATGTTGAGGGTCTAATTGAAATGTGGAAAAGATAGATGATAGGAAAGAGAGAGAGGCACCCAAAAGGATCAAAGGAATACAGGAAATAGATCCCATGGCAAAGCCTGGTGTTCCTGTTAGGTGCGAGATAACATTTAGCATCTCCTAATTAAAAGGACAGGAGTCATGCTGTAGATTCCTTGAAACATACCAATAGCCCATTGTTGGAGGTAGAACTCATTTACTTTTCCCTAGAAATACACCCTTCTCTCTATGCTACCAAATTTTTAAATTAAACATTTAATTTTGAGATAATCATAGATTCACAAGAAGTTTTAAAAAATAATACAGGCAAATTTTATGTACTATTTATTCAATTTACCCCAAAGTTAACACTTTGGAAAACTATAGTCCATATCACAACCTGGATATTGACATTGATACATTCAAGATATGTTTGCCACTTCAAGGATCACATTGTCCTTTTATAGCCCACTTTCCACTTGATGTCCATCCTGAACCCATGAATTTGTTGTCCGTTTCTATGTGTTTTTATTACAATAATTCTATAGTAGGGGCACCTGGGTGACTCAGTTGGTTAAGCATCTAACTCTTGATTTCAACTTAGGTCATGATCTCATGGTTGGTTGGATTGATCCTGCATTGGGCTCTACACTGTCAGTGTGGAGCCTACCTGGGATTCTCTCTCTCTCCCTCACTCTCCCTTTGTGCTCCTCCCCCACTTGCCTACCCATGGACTTTCTCTTTCTCAAAACAAATAAAAAAGAATTCTATATGAGTGGAATCACACAGTATGTAGTACTTTGGGGCTGATTTTTTCTTATTCAGAATGGGTCTCTAAAGATTCATTTAGATTGTCACATGGTCACATAATTCATAACTCAATAGTTTCTTTTCCTTTTTTTTTTTAAGTGAACAGTATTCCAAATAATGAGTATACCATACTTTAACCACTTATCTGTTCAAGGGTATTTGGGTTGCTAACAGTTCGGTACAACTATGAATAAAGCCTCCGTAAACATTTGTGTCCAGGTCTTTGTGTGAACGTGAATATTCACTTCTCTGGGACAAAGTCTAGGATTGTAATTTTTAGGTAGTATCATATCTACAGGTTTTATTTGTTAAGAAACTGCCAAACTCTTTTCTGAGTCACTGTACCATTTTACATTCTCACTGGTAATGTGGTCAAGTGATCGAAGTTTTCTGGATCATCACAAGCATTTGGTTTCACTTTTTCATTTTTTAATCTTAGCCATTCTGCTAAATGTGTAGTGATATTTTATTGTGGCTTTAATTTGCATTTCCTAAAAGGCTAATGATACTGAACATTTTTTCAAATGCTTATCATCTGTTTATCCTCTTCTATGCAAAGTTAATTCATATATTTTGCCCATTTTCAAATTTTATTATTTGATTTTTTAAATGTTACATTTAAAGAGTTCTTTATAATTTATAGATAGTAGTCATTTGTCAGATGTAAGTTTTGTAAATCCTTTTCCTATTCTGTGTCTTGTCTTTTCATCTCTTAACACAGTCTTTCACAGAACAAACATTTTTAATATTAATGAAATCCAATTTCTCATTTTTTTATGGATCATGCTTTTAGTGTCAAATCAAAAGTAGATCCTAAAGATCTCATCTTGCATTTTTTCACAACTGTTTATAGCTTTTACATCTTATATTTAAGTCTGTGATTTATTTTTTATGGAAGTTTCTTTTTATTATAGCAAAAACAAAAACCAGTACCCTCAAAATGTACCAAAATGAAAAGCAATAGTAAAAACAAAATATTGCTGCATATGTAGAATTAAGAAATTATGTGATTTATATTTTAACTTTATTTCTTTATTTTGAGAGGGTGTGAGCAAGTGTTGGGGAGGGGCAGAGGGAGAGTGGGGGTAGAAATCCCAAGCAGGCTCCTTGCTGTCAGTGCAGAGCCTGACATAAGGCTCAATCCCATAAACCTTAAGATCATGACCTGAGCTGAAATCAGTAGTTGTATGCTCAGCTGACTAAGCCACCCAGGCACCCTAAATCTGTGATTCATTTTAAGTTTACTCTTATTATAAGGTATGAGATTTAGGTTGGGGTGTGTGTGTATGTGTGCGTGTGTGTATGTGTGTGTACACACACATATATATCTTATTTATATATAAGTATAAATGTGTATATATGTTATATATAAATATAGACATACATTTTATATATATATAAATATATATAAATATATATAAATATATATAAATATATATAAATATAAA